>NC_143478.1:53132791-53456391 GCF_027475165.1 Benincasa hispida | reverse complement strand
GAAGTACTTCCCCCCGATGGAGAATGCCAGAAGGAGGAAGTTGATCACTGATTTTGAATAGGATATTGACGAATCGCTCAGTGACGCCTGGATGAGGTTTAAGAGGTTGGTAAGAGATTGCCTGCATAATGGCTTACCAGATTGAACCCTACATTGCAGACGGCTGCCAATGCAACAGTAGCTGGAGGTCTGCTTGATAAGACATACGAAGAGGCCAAGAATATACTTGATCGCATTTTTAAAAATCATAAAGACTGGAGAGAAAGCGATCAAAGATTAAGAATTAAGGACAGTGATGCAAATAACAGGGCCGTCACATCCCTACAGAACCAAATGACTGCGATGATGAATTTGATACAAGGAATCGCAATCAGTAGCTGTAATGCAAAATGTGTCTTATGTCACACAACACGTAAGATGTAATGCAAGAATAGAAATCCAAGCCTATTTCCTCGTTACCAGTTCCCCGGTAATGACGCCATAAATTTGTATCAAAAAATTTGTAATGTAATACAAGCCCATGCCTAAACTTGTTGTGACATAGATTTTATGCGATGATATGTGATACTACTTCTAGATATGCGTTATTAACAAATGTTCTTGTAGTATGCTGTGCGTTGTCACAAGTTTCCTTGCATTGAAACCAAGTATAATTTCACCGCAAGTTTCTCGGTGTGATCCGAGGTCGAACACATGGACTGTTTTAGGTTATTGCGTTGTGCTTGTGATATATGCGACCAGGGTTTTTTTTTTTCAATTTATAAAAGAATTTGTGTACAAGTAATTAAACATGCGATAAAGTAAAGTAAAACGGTAAAAAATGCGACAATAACATAAATTGCATTAAAGTAAATTGCGATAAAGTAAATATAAGCTAAGATGATACAAGATACAAGTTTCATCATACAAGATACTAAGGTCAAGGCTGGCTGTGAAGATTATGCAAAGATCGTGTAATGTGGTGACAAGTCTTATGTACGAAGCAGAAACAGAAAAGATAACTAATATAAACAGCGCAAGTTCCTTAATTGCATTAAAGATATAAGTACTGTTCCGCTTTTTCCTTAGCGTACACCTCTCGGTGATCGACCACGTTCCCAATCTCTGTGGTGAAACAGGGATGAACGTAATGAACGCAAGGTTGCTTCCATCTCTAGAAGTACTACTTGCAAATTAACATATTCTTCTAGCCTTCTCTTGACAGATCAGAATGACATCCTCACTTCTGCTCTCACAGGTGAAGATGCCGTCTAGCATGCCTTAGCTAAATGCATTTATCTCTTTAGCACAGATTAAGTTACTTGTTTAATCCATATTAATTGCCAAAGTGTTAAGAAAACTTCATGGAGAAAACGATTAATAGAGGAATGGAAGTAGACAGAGAAGTGGTAATGAAAGTGATCGAGACATTCAATAAAACTATTTATCATCTGATACATGATTTGTGAATGAAGAGATTAAGAAGATGAAATACACTTGATGAAATAGAGTTAGAAACAAATACAAATAAGCGCCAATGTCTTAGCGCCGGTCTGGATGGAGATTTTCTTGCCGGTATGGATGAAGTGAACGAAAGGATGAGCTTCCCTCTCAGGCTTGCTCAATCAGTAGCAAGGATCTACACAGAGCTTCATGGCGGGGATCTGGCATATTCGCACTGAGACTCACCTCTCGGCCTTGTCTCTTCTCTTCTCGGATTTCTTCCGATTAGTACTCAGCTCAGCCTTTCTCTGAGTAATCCAACATTAATTAGCCCTTGTATCAATTATACCCATATCAAGTATATCTTCTCTAAATTCTATGGGGGTATTTATAGGTGAAAAGCTTTGACTCTTGGCTTGTGGACCCCACTTCTTGTTATGGAAATTTTGAAGATGGAGGAATAAATATTCCTTCTGTTATGCAATCAGATCATCAAATCTGCATAATGGTTAGTTGTACACGTGTCACAATCCTCCGCGTTTGTGTTGCTCAACTGCATCTTTCGATCGGTTGCTCGCATGCGGTGTTGTTTTTATTACCGCATGCGGTTGAAATTCAGCTCTGGATCGACTGTCGCATTGCGCCGTTATTGCGTTAATCGTTTCTCATTATGATTTGACGGGCGCAATGTAACAGAGATGCATTGTTCAATTTCTCGTTGAGCCTTGATCGCAAGCGGTGACTTGGTTTCCTGCAAAATAGAGTAAAAATATCCTCTTCTACCATCTTGCCAATGTTAGTGGGTGTAATTGCGATAATTCCTAATTATTGTATTTCTGAGCTCATTTTCATACGATCGACGCATATTCCTTCACTTTTGGCCGCAATATCTGAATAAGGCAGCATGAACAACTTGTATTTCTATAAGTTATTAGTAGCCCAGGAACACATAGTGGCCAAGACAACGCAATCAACCAAATGAGCACAAGTTGTGCTACTTGCGGTGAAGGCCATCCTATGGAATAATGTCCGAGGAACCCTCAGTCTGTCTATTTTGTGAAGAATAATCTGTTTTCCAATATGTACAACCCTGGGTGGAGAAACCACCTTAACTTTGCATTGAAAAATCAACAACAAAATTTTCAACCAGTGGCGTAAAAGGAAGGGCCACTAGGATTTTTCCCGCAAAAAAATGGTCAAACGCAAAACCAAGCCAGCAGTTCGCAGGCGCCGCAATCTTCATCTTTGGAGAGTTTGCTGAAGCAATATATTGAAAAGAATGAAACAGTGCTTCAGAATCAAGCAACGTCCATCCGCAATCTTGAAATTTAGATAGGACAGATTGCGGGCGAACTCAAGAATAGACAGCAAGGGGCACTGCCGAGCTCAACAGAACTCCTGCGCAACCAGGGGGTATGGAAAAAGAGCAATGTCAAGTTATGACATTGCGGAGCGAAAAGACTGTGGTGGAGGAGAAGAAGGACCCGAGTAGAATTGCTCCAATTATGATGGAACCATAAACCCCATTGACTCAAGAAGAAACAGAAGAAAAGGAAGCGATAGAACCAGAGATTGCATCCACTTCGAAGCCAAAAGAATAGGGAACCGTGAAAATACAGCTGCCACCATTCCCTCAGAGACTTAAAAAGAAGAAAAATGATGAAGGGCAGTATCAACACTTCATGGATATGCTGAAACAGTTGCATATTAACATTCCATTCATTGAAGCGATTGAACAGATGCCCACGTATGCAAAGTTTCTGAAGGACATGGTGACGAAGAAAAGAAGCACTGGTAAGTTTGCAACGGTGGTATTGACGTAAAGTTCAAAATCCATAATTCCACCAAAATGTGCGACCCTGAGAGTTTCACCATACCCTGCTCAATTGGAGGGTTATACATTGGTCAAGCGTTTTGCGATCTCAGGGCCAGCATCAACTTGATGCCCTTTTCAATTTTTAAGCAGTTGAATGTGGAGCAGCTGGCGCCCATGACGGTGACTCTCCAATTAGCTGACAGATCCCTTGTGCATCCAGAAGAGAAGGTGAATGATGTTCTAGTTACGATTAACAAATTTATATTACCGGTAGACTTCATCATCTTGGACTATGTAGTAGACAAGGATGTACCCATCATATTGGGACTACTATTTTTATCCACTAGTCACGCTCAGATTGATGTGTACAAGGGAGAGATCACACCGAACGTGAATGGACAGAAGCTCAAGTTTGATATTATCAGAGCCATGAAATATCCTGAAGAAGAAGACCTCAATGAATCCGACGATGAACCAAGTTTGAATGAAGAAGAAAAGTCTGAAGATGAAAATGAAGATGAGGATGCGACCGTGTCCATAATAGCCTGCAATGCTATCACAGAAAAAACAACCAAAGAAGACAAGCTGACAATGAATGAAGAAAGAAAAACACCAAAATCATCCTTGGAACAACCACCGACAATAGAGCTGAAAACCCTTCCAAACCACCTGAAGTATGCTTTTTTGGGGCAGAATGAAACGCTTCCAGTTATAATTTCCTCTGCACTTCATGAAGATCAAGAAAATGTGCTGCTAAGCATCCTGAGAAAGTATATAAAAGCAATTGGCTGGACGCTAGCAAACATCAAATGAATTAGCCCCGCATATTGCATTCACAGGATTCGTCTCGAAGACAATCAAAATGGATCAATCGAACATCAACGCAGACTCAACCCTGCGATGAAGAAGGTCGTGAAGAAGGAGATAAGTAAGTGGTTAGACACAAGGATTATCTATCCAATCACCGACAGTACGTGGGTCAGCCCCGTGCAATATGTGCCAAAGAAAGGAGGGATCACGGTAGTCCCAAATGCAAATAATGAACCGATACCAATGAGGAGCATCATTGGCTGGCGGATTTGCATGGACTACCACAAACTGAATGTGGTGACAAAGAAGGATCATTTCCCTTTGCCTTTTATCGACTAAATGCTAGATCGCCTAACTGGAAATGATTACTACTGCTTCTTGGATGGATATGCCAGTTATAACCAAATCATGATTGCTCTTGAGGATCAAGAGCAAACCACATTCACCTGCCCCTATGGAACATTTGCGTTTCGATGCATGTCGTTCGACCTATGCAATGCGCCGAACACTTTCCAGAGGTGTATGATGGCCATCTTTTCTGAGTATCTTGAAGATTCTCTAGAAATTTTCATGGATGACTTCTCGGTGTATGGGCAAACATACGAAGTCTGTCTCAACAACCTAGAGAAGATATTGAAAAGATGTGAAGAGACGAACCTTGTGCTAAACTGGGAGAAATACCACTTTATGGTGAAAGAAGGTATTGTGCTTGGGCACAAAGTCTCCAAGGATAGGCTGGAGGTGGACAAGGCAAAGATTGAGGCGATTGAAAAGCTTCCACCTCCAGCGATTGTGAAGGCTGTTAGGAGCTTCTTAGGACATGCTGGCTTTTATAGACGCTTTGTGAAAGACTTTTCAAAGATTGCACAACCATTGAGTGCATTGTTGGAGGCAGAAAGAACATTTGACTTCGATGACCAATGCCTTAACGCATTCAAGATATTGAAGGATGCATTAACAACCGCACCTGTGTTGATCGTACCGGACTGGACACAACCCTTTGAACTAATGTGCGACGCAAGCGGCTATGCGATGGAGGCGGTGCTAGCACAAAAAAAGAAAACAATGCTACACCCCATCACATATGCAAGTAAAACCTTGAATCCTGCTCAAACAAATTACACGACCACAGAAAAAGAATTTCTTGTAGTGATATTTGCATTGGAAAAACTCAAAGCTTACCTGTTGGGAGCTAAAGTAATCATTCACACTTATCGCTCGACGATAAAATATTTGATGACAAAGAAAAATGCAAAGCCGAGATTGATTTGATGGGTTTTCCTCCTTCAAGAATTCAACATGGAAATCATTAATCCCAAAGAGACGGAGAACCAGGTTGCGGACCATTTATCCAGATTGGAAAATCCAGAAGTTGACCGCAACCAGCCAGAGGTGAATGCAACTTTCCCAGATGAGCAGCTATTTAAAATTGAAGAAGTACCATGGTATGCGGACATGGACAATTTTCTGGTTTGTGAACAATTCCCTGAGGATTAAATCGTCTACCAGAAGAGGCGGCTTAGACATAAATGTAGATCATATTATTGGGACGAGCCAAATCTTTATAAGATGGGATCAGACCAGATTTTGCACCTATGTGTACCAGAAGCTGTTCACTAACGCATACCAATAACGGGCAGAAATGCACGTTATTACAGTGTAAGTTATAAAACAATGCAGGTTTGCATTGATAAAAATATACTAGATTACGTCCAAAAAGCATTAAGTTCACAACATTGCGGTCACATGCGTCCATCACATTAAAACAGTTAACTTGTATAATTTTGTGCAGAATATACATTGACGCAAGGCAAAAAAATGCAATCCAAAGAAAACAACGGTCGAGCGTAGCAAAAGATTGCGTTACTGCAAGGCTATGCGGTGATTTGCACTCGCAAATATTTGCTCAAGAAGGTTGCCGCATAGAGTTGGCACAACTTGGTGGGCGCATCTGGGTGAAAAGCGTCATAAATCACGATGGGACAGAAAGTTGATGGTGATCGATTCCGAATTAAGTTGACAAGTCACTAACGAACTACTGTAGCAAGTACACTCAACTTTTTGATGACAAATATTCGGCGCATCAGATAGAGAATTAATGCTATCCCATTAATGCAATCATAAGAGAGAATAAGCCTTTCACCCTGAAGCTCTATAAATACCGAAGGCAACCTTCAGTGAAGGGGTTCGTCCAATTCGACAGTTAGATCATTTTCTCCATAGTTAGAAGTAGCCTTGTTCTTAGTTTTCTTTTATTTAGAAGGCGAAAGCGAGAGAAGTGAGATCATACCGAGAGATCGATTTTGTGAACTTGGAAGAATGGCAGAAGCGTCGAGATCAGAGAGAGGGCCAATTTCTGTGAAAGCAGGAACGACTTTTGAGCAGAATAACAGTGTAAAAGCCTTGGGAAGTAAGGAATTGCT
Source organism: Benincasa hispida (assembly GCF_027475165.1). NCBI lineage: Eukaryota > Viridiplantae > Streptophyta > Magnoliopsida > Cucurbitales > Cucurbitaceae > Benincasa > Benincasa hispida. The sequence goes on along the minus strand of NC_143478.1, from coordinate 53,449,920 downwards.
ACTAGGCTCTCTATCTTTATCTTCCATTGTCATTTTATACTCTGAACTTATCTATAGAAATGGAATTTACATATTTACATCTGTTCACTCTCTGTACATTATGCATGAGTAGCTAAATCTATTGAATGGGTTAAGAAGCACTTAGCTAGCATAACTGGGGATCTTCACTCAATACGATTATCTTGTATTATGTATGCATCATTCGTTCATTAGAGATACTCGGGAGGGTAGTCTAAGGATAGAATCTAGGCTTGGAAAAGTCGGGTTATAATCTAGGATCGGGAGAGTCAGATTAGAAATGCATAATCAAGAGATAGAACTTAGGATTAAGCACTGTTTGCTATTAATGCATCACATGCATCCTAGAGATAGGTTATGATTGTATGCAGTTACTTTGTCTTTGTGTGCATCTTGCATCATCACATAGGCAAGAAGTAGAGACTTAGGAATAAGCTCTATGGACATTATCACATTCATCGCATGTGTCCTAGAATTAGGAGTTACCATATTACATTGGAAAATGATTTGCTGTCGCATGAGTGTAGCATGATTGCATAGTTTGAACGCATCCTCGGGAAACGCTAGCTAAAGACCTTCTCAACCTGTTCCTCCACATACTCAGTGTATCTGCCGCATAATCAATCTTTTCTCAAATTCGCCGCATACTTTTACACTTCAAACAACAAACCAATCAACCATTAATTTATTTGTTACCACAAAGCGATCTTAAAAATTATCACCGAATATTGTTTTCCTTAGTCCCTGAGCCCTGGACTTACCAGGAAACTCAGTAGGATTTATACTTGGATTCTGCTGAGAAACTTTGTTTCACAACACATTTCCATCACTGCCATTCCATTCACAATTTCACCACATAAAAGAACGCATAAAGTTTTTGGCACCGTTGCCGGGGACTTTGGCAATTCAGTGTGCTAACGGTAATTTTTCTGATTTCTTTGCAGCTCTCAATCTCTGGCGAATTACAACCCAGGGATTGAGAGGACGTTTTGATGAAGACTGAGAGATAGCCGCCAACAACAACCATCTGAGAAAGATAATATGGCGGAACAACCTGGAAATGGAGCACCAAATGAAAACAATGTCATAGCGAATCCAATCCTATTGGCAAACGATCGCAATAGGCCCATTCGGGACTATGCATCCCCAAACTCTACGATTTCTCCCCAGGAATCATGAGGCCTGCTTTTGATGGATCTCGATTCGAAATGAAACCGGTGATGCTGTAGATGATCCAGACTGCTGGACAGTTTGAAGGGAGGTGTGGCAAAGACCCACACGCCCACCTCTGGAGCTTCATAAAAATCTGCAACACTTTTGTGTTCCCAAATATCTCCATTGAAGAAGTTCGACTAACTTTGTTTCCATTTTCTTTGTGTGATGAGGCACGAAAATGGGCATACTCTCTCGAATCGGGGGAGATTACTTCCTGGGAACAAGTAGTAGAGAAGTTTATGAAGAAATATTTCCTACCAACTGAGAATGCCAGGAAAAGGAAATTAATAACCAATTTTGAACAGGACATGGACGAATCACTTACCGATGCTTGGGCGAGGTTTAAGAGTCTGGTAAGGGACTGTCCACACAATAGATTACCAGACTGCTTGCAAATGGAGATCTTTTATCACGGATTAAACCCTACTTCGCAGACCGCTGCCAATGCGGCAGCTGCTAGAGCTCTGCTAGATAAAACGTATGATGAGGCCAAGAACATCCTTGATCGCATCTCTAGAAGTCACGAGGACTAGAGAGAGCGATCAGAGATTGAGAATAAAGGATAGTGACACAAATAATGGTGCTATCTCATAACTTCTGAGTCAGATGACTGCGATGATGAACTTGATATAGAGAATCGCAATCAACAACCCAACAATGCATAGTGGGAAAGTGAACGCAATCAACAAGACTGCCACAAGGTGTGCTACTTGAGGTGAAGGACACGCAATGGAGGAATGCCCACAAAACCCACAGTCAATTTATTTTGTGAAGAACAATCCATTTTACAACACATACAACCCTGGGTGGAGAAACCACCCCAACTTTGCATGGAAAAATCAGCAGCAAAATTTCCAATCAGTGGCGCAAAAAGAAGGGCCACCCGGATTTTTCCCACGAAATAACGGTCAGACGAGTAATCAAGCCAGCAGTTCGCAAGCGCCGCAATCTTCCTCTTTGGAAAGCTTGTTGAAGTAATATATTGAAAAGAATGAAACTGTGCTTCAAACCAGGCAACGTCTATCTACAACCTAGAACTACAAATGAGCTAGATTGCGAGCGAACTCAAGAACAGACCGTAAGGGGCCCTGCCGAGTTCAACGAAACTCCCACACAACCAAGGGGGTCGGAAAAAGAGCAGTGTCAAGTGGTGACATTGTGGAGTGGAAAGACTGTGGTAGGGGAGAAGAAGGAGCCTAGCCGGACTGCTCCAATTGCACTGAAATCAGAGATTGCGGTGACTCGAGAAGAAGAAGGAGAAAAAGAAGTGATAGAGACAAAGATTGCGTCCACCTCAAAGCCAAAAGAACTGGGGACCGTGAGAGTATAGTTGCCACCTTTCCACAGAGACTCAGAAAGAAAAGGAATGACGAGGTACAGTACCAACGCTTCATGAATATGTTAAAACAATTGCATATTAACATTCCGTTCACTGAAGCAATTGAGGAGATTCCCACATATGCGAAGTTTCTAAAGGATATGGTGACCAAGAAGAGAGGCACTGGTAAGTTCGCCGCGGTGGCTTTGACGCAAAGCTCAAGATATATAATCCCACCGAAGATGCGCAATCCTAGGATTTTTACTATACCGTGCTTTGGAGGATTGTACATCGGGCAAGCGCCGTGTGATCTTGGATCCAACATCAACTTGATGCCTCTATCAATTTTTAAGCAGCTGAATGTGGGGCAACTTGCACCCACGACAGTGACTCTCCAATTAGTGGATAGATCTCTGGTGCATCCATAGGGGAAGGTGAAGAACGTGCTGGTTACAATCGACAAATTTATATTACCAATCGACTTTATCATCTTGGACTACGAAGCCGACAAGGATGTGCCCATCATCCTGGGGCGACCATTTTTATCAACCGGTCGTGCTCAAATTGATGTGCACAAAGGAGAGATCACCTTGAGTGTGAACGGACAGAAGCTCAAGTTTGACATTATCCTGCCATGAAATATCCTGATGAAGAAGACCTTAATGAATCCGATGACGAACAGAGTTTGAATGAAGAAGAGAAGCCTGAAGATGAAAACGAAGATGATGATGCGATTGCATCCATCGTTCATGCAATGCGATCATAAAAAAAACAAACAAGGAAAATGAGATGATCGCAACCCAAGAAGATGAGCCAATAGTGAATGAAGAAAGAAAAACAATGCAGCCATCCTTAAAACAATCACCAATAATAGAGCTGAAGACCCTACCTAACCACCTAAAGTATGTGCTTCTGGGGCAGAATGACAAGCTACCGGTCATCATTTCCTCTGCACTTAATGAAGACCAAGAGAATGCGCTGCTGAGCATTTTGAGAAAATATGTGAGAGCAATTGGCTGGATGCTCGCAGACATTCGAGGAATTAGCCCCGTATACTATATGCATAGAATTCGTCTCGAAGAAAACCACAAAGGATCGATCGGACATCAGCACAGACTCAACTCTGCGATGAAGGAGGTCGTAAAGAAGGAGATAATCAAGTGGTTAGACGCGGGCATTGATGCATTATTTATGAGGTGAAAATATGGAATGAGATACGGTGATGGAATTGCGTTGAGCAACAAGTTTTCTCAGTGGAATCCAAGTATAAACCCCACTGAGTTTCCTGGTAAGTCTAGGGTCGAACTCAGGGACTTGGGAAAACAGTATGCGGTGGTAATTTTCAGGAAGACTTTGCGGTAACCGGTAACTTAAATAGTTATTTAGTTTATTGTTTGCAGTAATAAAAATAAACAAATGCGACAAAGTTTCGAAAAGAGTTGATAAAATGGAAGATGCGATGAGTATGCAGTGAACGGGTTGAGAAGGGATTCGGCTAATACTTCCTAGGATGCGTTCATGTTATGTGACCATGCAACACACATGCAATAGTAAACCATCTCTCGACACGAATGCTACGGCTTCTAATGCTAGAACGCATGCGATATATGTGATGAGTCTATAGGACCTACACATAAGCCTTTATTCTTATTTATGCGATGACAAAATGACACACACAAATAAGGCGACCACATAATATAATAACATATCTCTAGGGTGCATGCGATGCAGGTTGGCAAACATAGCTTATCTCTAAGTCCCTATCTCTTGTTTATGCAGATCTAATCTTGCTCTCTCGAGTCTAGATTCTAACCTAGCTCTCTCAAGTCTCAGGTTCTTTCTTTAGACTCTCCCTCGAGTAGCTCTAAAGGGGTGTTGGGCACAGCATAAAATAAGATAATCGCATGCAATGAATATCCTAGGTCATGTTAGCTTAGTTCTTCTCAACCCATTCGATAAGTTTAGCTACTCATGCGTGCTAAGAGAGTGAACAGATGTAGAATAAGAACTTCCATTGTATAAATATAAAGTTGAAATACAAAATAACAATGCAAGAAGAGAATAAAGAACCTGGTAGCAATCTCTTGCTTCCCAAAGTTTTACATTGTCTTTTCTACTCTTGTTCAAAAGATAGTCTCGCTCTCGCGAGAGTCGGCCCGCTCTCTGCTTTCTACACCTCTGGGTTCTCTCCCGAGCTGCCTTGGATGATCTTTCAGCGTCTCTTCCCTTCTCTCGCTCCACCTTCTTAAAAATAAAAGAAAACTATGGACAAGGCTAAACTATGAACAAAAACTTGCTGAACGGCTGAACCGAACCCCTTTTTTGAAGGATGCCTTCAATATTTATAGAGCTTCGAGGTGAAAGACGATTTCTCTCTTATGATTGCACAGATGGGATGGCTTTAATTCTCTGATTGATGCGCCGAGAATTTGTCACCGAAAAGCTGAGTGTACTTGTTATCGTTAGCGGTTTGTCAACTTAATTCGGATTCGACCGTTATCAACTTTTTGTCCCATCGTGATTAATTATGCCTTTCACCCAGATACGTTGATTTGTTGCAGTAAGCCTTGCGGTAATGTTGTGCTTGTTCGTTGATTTCTTGTGATCGTGCTTTCCGCCTTGCGTCAACGCATATTCTGCATAAAAATACAAAAGTTAACTATTTTTATGCGATGGACACACGCGACCGCAATGTTATGAACTTAATGCTTTTTGGACGCAATCTCACATACTTTATCAACGCAAACCTTCATTGTTTAATAACTTAGCATTGTAATAATGTACATTTCTGTCCGTTATCAGGCATCATCTATCCAATAGCAGATAGCACGTGGGTCAGCCCCGTGCAGTGCGTGTCGAAGAAGGGAGGGATGACGGTAGTCCCTAACGCAAATAACGAGCTGATACCGCAAAGGACCATCATCGGGTGGCGAATTTGTATGGACTACCACAAAGTCAATGCGACAACAAAGAAAGATCATTTCCCTTTACCTTTTATTGACCAAATGTTGGATCGTATAGTTGGAAATGACTTCTACAGCTTTTAGGATGGGTATGCCAGTTATAATTAGATCATGATTGCTCCCGAAGATAAAAAAAAGACCACATTCACCTGCCCGTATGGAACTTTTGCTTTTTGTCTCATGTCGTTTGGCCTCTGCAATGCGTCGAGCACATTCCAAAGGTGCATGATGGCCATCTTTTTAGAATATCTCGAAGACTCTGTAAGAATATTCATGGCCGACTTCTTTGTATACAGGCACACCTACAAAGTCTATCTTGACAACTTGGAGAAGATATTGGAAAGATATGAGGAGACGAACCTCGTGCGGAATTGGGAAAAATGCCATTTTATGGTGAAGGAGGGCATTGTGCTGGGGCATAATGTATCAAGGGACGGGTTGGAGGTGGACAAGGCAAAAATTGAAGCAATTGAAAAGCTCCCACCTCCAACAAGTGTAAAGGCTGTAAGGAGTTTCTTGGGGCATGCCGGATTTTACAGACGTTTTGTCAAGGACTTTTCAAAGATAACACGACCGCTGAGTGCATTGATAGAGGCCGATAGAAAATTTAACTTTGATGACAATTGCCTCAGCGCATTCATGATTTTGAAGAATGCACTGACGACCGTGCCCGTGTTGATCGCATCAGGTTGGACACTTCCCTTTGAATTAATGTGCGATGCGAGCAGGTATGAAATGGGAGAAGTGCTAGTGTAGAAGAGAAAAACAATACTGCATCCCATCGCATATGCGAGTAAGACTTTAAACCCTGCTCAAACTAACTACACCACCACAGAAAAAGAGTTGCTTGTGGTAATATTATTGTTGGAGAAATGCATATTTGCTGGGAACAAAAGTACTCATCCATCCTAACCAGTCGACGATAAAATATCTGATGACAAAGAAGGACGCAAGCCGAGGTTGATTAGATGGGTTCTCCTCCTCCAGGAATTCAATATGGAAATAATTGATCGCAAGGGGACGGAGAACCAAGTTTATCCAGATTGGAAAATCGAGAGGTTGACTGCAATCAGTCAGAGGTGAGTGCAGTGTTCCCAAACGAGCAACTATTTCGTATTGAAGAATTGCCATGGTACGCAGACGTGGTAAATTATCTGGTTTGCGAGCAATTTTTCGAAGATTATACTGACAACCAAAAGAGGTGGCTCAGGCATGAATGCAGATCATATTTTTGGGATAAGCCGAATCTGTATAAGAGGGGGTCAGACCAGATTCTGCGATTGTGTGAACCGAATGCTGCTCAACAACGCATATTATCGCAATGTCATGATTTACCATATAGCGGGCACTTCGGAGGCCAGCACGCCGCAACAAAAATATTACAAAGTGGGTACTATTGGCCAACACTATTTAAGGATGCAAGAGACTATGTGATGAAGTGTGACCGGTGCCAACGCACAGGTAATATTTCATGGAAACATGCAATGCCCATGAACATCATTTTAGAACTGGAGTTGTTCGACTCTAGGGCATTGATTTCATGGGACCATTCCCACCCTTGAATGGTCGAAACTATATTTTATTAGTCGTCGACTACGTGTCCAAATGGGTGGAAGCAATAGCATGTGCCGCAAGCGATGCGGTGATAATGAGCAGACACGTTATTACGGTACTAAGTTATTAAACAATGCAGGTTTGCGTTGATAAAATATATAAGATTGCGTCCAAAAAGCATTAAGTTCATAATAATTCGGTCGTATGCATTCATCACATGAAAACAATTAACTTATGTATTTTTGTGTAGAATATGAGTTGACGGAAGGCGGAAAAGGCAATCATAAGAAATCAACGGCCGAACGCATCAAAAGATTGCGTTACCACAAGGCTATGCGTGATTTGCGCTCGCAAATATCTGCTCAAGAAGGTTTCCGCATAGATCCGGTGCAACTTGGTGGGCATATCTAGGTGGAAAGTGTAATAAATAATGATGGGATAGAAAGTTGATGACGGTCGATTCCGAATTAAGTTGACAAGCCGTAACGAACTACTGTAGCAAGTACACTCAACTTTTCGGTAAAATATTCGGCACATCAGACGGAGAATTAATGCCATCTCATCAGTGCAATCATTAGAGAAAAGAAGCCTTTCACCTGAAGCTCTATAAATACCGAAGGCAACCTTCAGTGAAGGAGTTCGGACAGTTAGATAATTTTCCTTTAGACAGAAGTAGCCTTGTTCATAGTTTTTCTTTTACTTAGAAGGCGGAGCGAGAGAAGGGAAAAGACGCTAGAACATCACTCTGGTCAACTCGAGAGAGAACCCAGAGGCGTGAAAAAGCAGAGAGAGGGTCGACTCTTGCGAGAGCGAGACTATCTTTTGAGCAGAGTAGAGAAGAACAGTGTAAAAGCAATAGGAAGCAAGAGATTGCTACCAGGCTCTTTATTCTCATTTCACATTGTTATTGTGTATTTCAACTTTATATCTATAAAATGGAACTTGCTTATCTACATCTGTTCACCCTCTTAAAAGCACACATGAGTAGCTAAATCTATCGAATGGGTTTATACTTGGATTTTTCTGAGAAAACTTGTTGCTTAGCGCATTTCCATCACCACAAATCCTTTCATAAATTCATCGCATAAAATAACGCATCAAGGTTTTGGTGCCGTTGCCGGGGACTTCGGCAATTCAATGTGCTAACGGTAATTTTTTCGATTTCTTTGCAGCTCTCAATCTTTGGAAAATTACGACCAAGAGATTGAGAGGACGTTCCGACGAAAACTGAGAGATAGCTGCCGCCAACAACCACCTGAGAAAGATAATATGGCTGAACAACCTGGAAATGGAGCACTAAATGAAAACAATGTCATGGCAAATCCAATCCTTTTGGGAAAGGATCGCAATAGGCCCATTTAGGACTATGCATCGCCTAACCTCTACGATTTCTCCCCAGGAATTATGAGGCCTGCTCTTGATGGATCCCGATTCGAAATGAAACCGGTGATGCTGAAGATAATCTAGACTACTGGACAGTTTGGAGGACAGCGTGGCGAGGACCCGCATGCCCACCTCCGAAGCTTCATAGAAATCTGCAACACTTTTGTGTTCCCGAATATCTCTACCGAAGAAGTTCTACTAACTTTATTTCCATTTCTTTGTGTGATCAGGCACGAAAATGGGCATACTCTCTCGAACCGGGGGAGATTACTTCCTAGGAACAAGTAGTAGAGAAGTTTATGAAGAAATATTTTTCACCAACTGAGAATGCCAGGAGAAGGAAACTAATAACCAATTTTGAACAGGACATGGATGAATACTCAACGATGCTTGGGTGAGATTTAATAGGCTGGTAAGGGACTGTCCACACAACGGATTACCAGACTGCTTGCAAATGGAGATCTTTTATCACAGATAAACCCTGCTTCACAGACCGCTGCCAATGCGGCAGCTGCTGGAGGTCTGCTAGACAAAATGTATGATGAGGCCACATCCTTAATTGCATCTCTTAAAATCACGAGAACTGGAGAGAGAGCGACCAAAGATTGAGAATAAAGGATAGTGATGCAAATAATGGTGCTATCGCATCACTTCAGAGTCAGATGACTGCGATGATGAACTTGATATAGGGAATCACAATCAACCCAACATTGCATAGTGGGCAAGTGAATGCAATCAATCAGACTGCTGCAAGGTGTGCTACTTGCGGTGAAGGACATGCAATGGAAGAATGCCCGCAAAACCCATAGTCTATTTATTTTGTGAAGAATAATCCATTCTCTAACACGTACAACCCTGGGTGGAGAAACCACCCCAACTTTGCGTGGGAAAACTAGCAGCAAAATTTCCAATCAGTGGTATAAAAAGAAGGGCCACCCGGATTTTTCCCACGAAGCAATTGTCAGACGAGTAATCAAGCCAGCAGTTCGCAGGCGCCGTAATCTTCCTCGTTGGAAAGTTTGTTGAAGCAATATATCGAGAATTACGAAACTGTGCTTCAAAACCAAGCAACGTCTATCCACAACCTGGAACTACAGATGGGCCAGATTGTGAGTGAACTCAAGAACAGACCGGAAGGGGCCCTGCCGAGTTCAACAAAACTCCCACGAACCCAAGGGGTACGGGTAAAGAGCAGTGTCAAGTGGTGACATTGCGGAATGGAAAGACTGTGGTAGGGGAGAAGAAGGAGCCTAGCCAGACTGCTTCAATTGCGTTGGAATCAGAGATTGCGGTGACTCGAAAAGAAGAAGGAAAAAGAAACGATGGAGCCAGAGATTGCGTCCACCTCAGAACCAAAAGAACTGGGGAATGTGAGAGTACAGTTGCAACCTTTCCCACAAAGACTCAGAAAGAAGAAGAATGACGAGGTATAGTACCAACACTTCATGACTATGTTAAAACAATTACATATTAACATTCCGTTCACTGAAGCAATTGAGAAGATTCCCACATATGCGAAGTTTCTAAAGGATATGGTGACAAAGAAGAGAGGCACTGGTAAGTTCGCCATGGTGGCTTTGACACAGAGCTTCAAATCTATAATCCCACTGAAGATGAGCGATCCTGGGAGTTTTACTATACCTTGCTGTAACGTAAAATTTGATAAGTATGATTAATGATGTTCTATGCTCGAAATGATGCGATACTACCACTAGATATGCGTTAATGATGGGAGTTCATGTAGTATGCCATGTGTTGTCACAAGTTTCCTTACGATAATTCCACCGCAAGTTTCTCGGTGTGATCTGAGGTTGAACACGGGGATTGATTTAGGTTATCGTGGTATGTTCATGATATATGTGACCAGGTTTTCAATCTTTTAAAAATGTGGTTGTACAGGTATATAAATTGCGATAAAATAAAGTAAAGCAGTAAAGATGCGATAATAAAATGAAATACAATAAACCTAAGCTAGATGATACAAGGTATAGGCTTCATGTAAAAGATGCTGGGTCAAGGCTGGCTGTGAAAGTTGTGCAAAGATGTGGAATGCGGCGGCAAGTCTTATGAACAGAATAGAAAGATAAAGACAAATAATATAAACAACGCAAGTTCTCAATTGCGTTGAAGCTACAAATGTTGTTCCGCTCTTTTCTTGGTGTACACCTTTCAGTGATCGGCCGCACTCCCACATGTCTGTGGTGAAATAGAGACTAACGTAATAAACGCAAGGTTGCTTCCATGTCTGGAAGTACTACTCGCTTTAGTTAACGCATTCTTTTGACCTTCTCTCGATAGATCAAAATAGAATCTTCACTTCTGCTCTCATAGATGAAGATGCCGTCTAACATGCCTTAGCTAAACGCATTTTATATCTTTAACATAGATTAAGTACTTAGTTAATTCATATTGCTTATCAAGGAATTAAGAAGACATCATTAAGAAAGTGATTGACGAGTGAATGGAAATAGACAAAAAATGATAAATGAAAGCTATCGAAACAATTAATATCTTTATTAAGTGTTTGATACATGGTATGAATGAAAAGAGAATAAGAAAGTGAAATACAACGATGAAAGAGATAGAACAGATACAAACAAGTGCCAATGTCTTGGCACTGATTCGATGGAGATCTGCTTGTTGGATAGGATGGATTTGATGGTAGGAAGAGCTTCCCTCTCAGGCTTGCTCCACCGATAGCAGGGATCTTTGCACAGAGCTTTCAATCGGGTGTTTGGCAGATTAGTTCTGAGATTCACCTCTCGGCCTTATCTCGTCTTCTTCTCAGATTTCTTCACTTAAGCACTCAGCTCAGCCTTTTCTCTCAACAGTTTTGCAGCATTTACCCCATATCTCGTAACATAATTTTTCTCTGAAATCAATGGGGTATTTATAGATGCAGATCTTTGACTCCGGCCTTGTGGTCCCCACTGATGGTTATGGTAATTTCGAAGATGGAGGGATATTATTCCTTCTGTTATGCAATCAAACCGTCAATTCTGCACAACCATTAGTTGTACACATGTCTCAATCCTCTGCTTTTGCGTTGCTTAGCTGCATCTTTCGATCATAGATTCGCATGCGGTGTTGTTTTTATTACCACATGCAGTTGAAACATAGCTCTGGATCGACTATCGCATTGCGCCGTCATTGCGGTAATCGTCTCTTCATTGTTGATTGACGGGCGCAATGTGACAAAGATGCGTTGATCAGTTTCTCGTGAGCCTTGAGCGCAAGTGGTGACTTGGTCTCTTGCAAAAAAGAGTAAAATTCGGCTTGTCTTCCATCTTTATGGGGTTAATGGGTGTAATTGCAAACATTTATAATTATTGTAATACTAGGCTAATTTTCATACAATCGGCGTATATTTACTAACTTTTGGTCGCAATATCTAGATAAAGTGGCATAAATAACTTGTATTTCTACAAGTTATCACTTGCTCCATTGGAGGATTGTACATCGGGCAAGCGCTGTGTGATCTTGGATCCAGCATCAACTTGATGCCTCTGTCAATTTTTAAGCAGCTGAATGTGGGGCAACTTGCACCCACGACAGTGACTCTCCAATTAGTGGATAGATCTCTGGTGCATCCATAAGGGAAGGTGAAGAACGTGCTGGTTACAATCGAAAAATTTATATTACCAACCGACTTCATCATCTTGGACTACGAAGCCGACAAGGATGTGCCCATCATACTAGGGCGACCATTTTTATCAACCGGTCGTGCCCAAATTGATGTGCACGAAGGAGAGATCACCTTGAGTGTGAGCAGACAGAAGCTCAAGTTTGACATTATCCGTGCCATGAAATATCTTGATGAAGAAGACCTTAATGAATCCGATGACGAACAGAGTTTGAATGAAGAAGAGAAGCCTGAAGATGAAAACGTAGATGAGGATGCGATCACATCCATTGTTGCATGCAATGCGATCATAGAAAAAACAAACAAGGAAGATGAGATGATCGAAACCTAAGAAGATGAGCCAACAGTGAATGAAGAAAGAAAAACAACGCAACCGTCCTGAAAAAACCCACCAATAATAGAGCTAAAGACCCTGCCTAACCACCTACTGCGTTTCTGGGGCAGAATGAAAAGCTATCGATAATCATTTCCTCTGCACTTAATGAAGACAAAGAGAATGCACTGCTGAGCATTCCAAGAAAATATGTGAGAGCAATTGGTTGGACGCTAGCAGACATTTGAGGAATTAGCCTCGCATACTATATGCATAGAATTCGTCTCGAAGAAAACCACAAGGGATCGATCAAACAACAGCGCAGACTCAACCCTACGATGAAAGAAGTCATAAAGAAGGAGATAATCAAGTGGTTAGACACGGACATCATCTATCCGATAGCAGACAACACGTGGGTCAGCCCCGTGTAGTGCGTGTCGAAGAAGCGAGGGATGACGGTAGTCCCTAACACAAATAATGAGCTGATACTGCAAAGGATCGTCACCAGAGGTGGATTTGTATGGACTACAACAAACTTAATACGGCAACAAAGAAAGATCATTTCCCTTTACCTTTCACTAACCAAATGCTGGATTGTCTAGCTGGAAATGACTTCTACTGCTTTTTGGATGGGTATGCCAGTTATAATCAGATCATGATTGCTCCCGAAGATCAAGAAAAGACCACCTTCACCTGCCCATATGGAACATTTGCTTTTCGCTGCATGCCGTTCGGCCTCTGCAATGCGCCGAGCACTTTCCAAAGGTGCATGATGGCCATCTTTTCAGAATATCTCGAAGACTCTGTAGAAATATTCATGGACGACTTCTCTATATATGGGCACACATACGAAGTCTGTCTTGCCAACTTAGAGAAGATATTCAAAAGATGTGAGGAGACGAACCTCCTGCTTAATTGGGAGAAATGCCATTTTGGGGTGAAGGAGGGCATTGTGCTGGGGCATAAGATATCCAGGGATGGGTTGGAGGTGGACAAGGCAAAAATTGAAGCAATTGAAAAGCTCCCACCTCCAACGAGTGTAAAGGCTGTTAGGAGCTTCTTGGGACATGTCGGATTTTACAGATGTTTTGTTAAAGACTTTTCAAAAACAGCACGACTGCTGAGTACGTTGATAGAGGCCGATAGAAAATTTGACTTTGATGACAATTGCCTCAACACCTTCAGGATTTTGAAGAACGCATTGACGACCGCCCCCGTGTTAATTGCACCAGATTGGACACTTCCTTTTGAATTAATGTGCGATGCGAGCGGGTATGCGATGGGAGCAGTGCTGGCATAGAAGAAAAAAACAATATTACATTCCATCACGTATGCGAGTAAGACTTTGAATCCTGCTCAAACTAACTACACCACCTCAGAAAAAGAGCTTCTTGCGGTAATTTTTGCGTTGGAGAAATTCAGAGCATATTTGCTGGGAACAAAAGTACTCATCCACACTGACCATTCGACGATAAAATATTTGATAACAAAGAAGGACGCGAAGCCGAGGTTGATTAGATGGGTTCTCCTCCTCCAGGAATTCTATATAGAAATAATTGATCGCAAGGGGACGGAGAACCAAGTTTCAGATCACTTATCCAGATTGGAAAATCAAGAGGTTGACTGCAATCAGTCAGAGGTGAGTGCAATGTTCCCAGAAGAGCAGCTATTTCATATTGAAGAATTGCCATGGTACGCAGACGTGGTAAATTATCTGGTTTGCGAGCAATTTCCTGAAGATTATACCGACCAACAAAAGAGGCGGCACAGGCATGAATGAGATATTATTATTGGGACGAGCCAAATCCGTACAAGAGGAGGGCGGACTAGATTCTATGACTGTGTGTACCTATTGCTGCTCAACAACGCATATTATCGCAATGTCATGATTCACCATATGGTGAGCACTTTGGAGGCCAGCGCACCGCAGCTAAAGTATTACAAAGTTGATACTATTGGCCAACACTATTTAAGGATGCAAGTGACTACGCGATGAAGTGTGACCAGTGCTAGCGCACGGGTAATATTTCATGGAAACATCCGATACCTATGAACACTATTTTGAAACTGAAGTTGTTCAACATTTGTGGCATTGATTTCGTGGGACCATTCCCACCATCGAATGGTCAAAACTATATTTTGTTAGCTGTCGACTACGTGTCCAAGTGGGTAAAAGCAGTGGCATGCGCCACAAGCGATGCGGCGGTAGTCTATAAATTCCTGAAGAAGAACATTTTCACTCGTTTTGGCACTTCGCTTGCCATAATAAGTGATGAAGGCTCCCACGTTGCCAATCACATTGTCAAAGAATTGCTGTGCAAATATAATATCCTCCATAAAGTGGTTACTGCATACCATCCGCATACGAATGGTCAGGCCGAAGTGTCCAACTGGGAGATTAAGCTGATACTGGAGAAGGTGGTAAAGCCTTCGCAAAAGGATTGGGCAACAAAGTTGGACGATGCATTGTGGGCATACCAGCTGCCTATAAGACACCCATAGGCATGTCCCTGTATGCGTTGGTATTTGGTAAAGCATGTCATTTACCACTGGAGTTGGAGCACAAAGCACTGTGGGCGGTGAAAGAGCTAAACTTTGACTTAAAGACAGCAGAAGAAGCGAGAAAACTTCAATTGGTCGAGCTGGAGGAATGAAGAATTAACGCATACGAGAACGCAAAGATCTACAAGGAGCATGCAAAGCATTAATATGGGGCAAGAACCTCCAAGTCGGGGAAAAGGTCTTACTATTTAATTCACGACTACGACTCTTCCCTGGGAAATTAAAGTCACGTTGGTTCGGACCTTTCATAGCCAGAAAGGTATTTCCGCACGGGGAAGTCTGGCATCGGAAGGTCGCCTCCATGTACCTGAGAAACTCTTAATGAGAAAGAAGTGGACAGTCCTTGCTCTATTAGACGATTCAAATTTATCAGGACGCAGGCCACAAGTTTTGTGAAGTATCCGTTAAAATCCTGAATTCATAAACTTATCTTTATTCCCTTTACTATTATCATTTTGCTATTTGTTTATCTAAAAAAGAGAAAACAAAGAAAATTTTTGTTAACTTCGTTTTTTGTTATCATTTGACCC
The DNA here is from genome assembly GCF_027475165.1 of Benincasa hispida. Classification (NCBI taxonomy): domain Eukaryota; kingdom Viridiplantae; phylum Streptophyta; class Magnoliopsida; order Cucurbitales; family Cucurbitaceae; genus Benincasa; species Benincasa hispida. The sequence goes on along the minus strand of NC_143478.1, from coordinate 53,434,421 downwards.
TCTCAATGTTTTTTGCAAACGATCGAGGTAAACGATTGCAGAGGCACTATACGAAGACGCAACTACTTTATTCCGTCACTGCAATCCAAAGAAAGTAGATCGCCGCAAAGCAGGATGCGTCAACAAATAATGCGGGCGACAGTACAAATTTGGGGGTTGTATCTTTCTTTGACTTTATTCCAAATTTCGTTATTGCATCACATTTTTAATTTTGAAAATTTTATCACTGCATCCTCTTTGGTTACTGCAATCATTTAACATTGATCAATTTAGTAAGTCACCGCATGATTTCTCTTTGCCAATTATGATTTCAATGATGAAACACATGCTTCTATTTTTGTTCATATACACTAGAGTCAACTTAATTTTAGGACAGTCACCTCATGAAATATTTCTAGAAGTTAGTAGTTTGCTAGCTTTCTTTCAAACTGACCTTTTACGAAACTTCTTAAGAACATCGCATGGCTTCTTTCATTCTATCAGCAATGAGGACATTGCTGTATTTTAAATTTGGGGGCGCGGTATTCAATTTTCAACCTTTCTATTTTTAGCCTTATCTAAAAAAAAAAATATAACGTTGCGATCGATCCTACTCGTAGTTGGTTGTCCGCATGACACACGTGGAGGCAAGCCAAAACGAAGGTAGGAATCGCGATCAATGCATAAATAAATGACCGCAACTCCGCTGCCAAGTAGGTATGAGTTTAGTCTGAGAAAGAGTGCCTTGCTCGTAGTTAGATGTTTGCATGACACACGTGGGGCCAAGCCAAAATGAAGGCGAGGCACTTGAATCAGCGCAAGGTCAGAGAAAAAAGTAAATAATAATGTGTAAAATACGCAAGGATAAAAATCATTTAACACCCCAGTGAAAAAGTTTTTTTGAAAAAAATCATGTGATGTCCTGGAATCTAGTAAAGTCTTTTTAAAGGTTAAACTTGCGGTCCCTAAATTTTAGAAATATTTTAAGAAGAGACCTGAATAAGAATTAAGGAAATTTTGGTGTATAGGATTTGAATGAGGCATCCTTGAGAAATCTAGGAAAAGAGATTGCGGTCGACTTTCTAAATGAAATCTTTAGCTTATGCTTGAGGACAAGCATTCTTTAAATTTGGGGGTGTGATAACGGGCAGAAATATAAGTTACTACAGTACTAAGTTATGAAACAATGCAAGTTTACGTTGATAAAATATATAAGATTGCGTCCAAAAAGCATTAAGTTCATAATATTGTGGTCGCATGCATCCATCACATGAAAATAGTTAACTTATGTATTTTTGTGCAGAATATGCATTGACGCTAGGCAGAAAAGACGATCACAAGAAATCAACGGCCGAGCGCATCAAAAGATGGCATTACTAATAAGCTATGTGATGATTTGGGCTCGCAAATATTTGCTTAAGAAGGTTGCCGCATAGAGCCGACGCAACATGATGGGCGCATCTGGGTCGAAAGTGTAATAAATCACAATGGGACAGAAAGCTGATGACAGTCGATTTCGAATTAAGTTGAAAAGCTGTAACGAACTACTGTAGCAAGTACACTCAAGTTTTCGGTGACAAATATTCGACACATCAGACAGAGAATTAATGTCTTCCCATCAGTGCAATCATAAGAGAGAAGAAGCCTTTCACCCCGAAGCTTTATAAATACCGAAGGCAACCTTCAGTGAAGGAGTTTGGACAGTTAGATAATTTTCCTTTAGACAGAAATAGCCTTGTTCATAGTTTTTATTTTACTTAAAAGGCGAAGCAAGAGAAGGGAAGAGATGCTAGAAGATCACTTTGGTCAGCTCGAGAGAGAACCCAGAGGCGTGGAAAAGCAGAGAAAGGGCCGACTCTCGTGAGAGCGAGACTATCTTTTGAGCAAAGTAGAGAAGAACAGTGTAAAAGCCGTGGGAAGCAAGAGATTGCTACCAGGCTCTTTATTCTCATTTCACATTGTTATTGTGTATTTCAACTCTATATCTATAAAATGGAACTTGCTTATCTACATCTGTTCACTCTCTTAAAAGCACGCATGAGTAGCTAAATCTATCGAATGGGTTGAGAAGAACTAAGCTAACATGACCTAGGATCTTCATTGCATGCAATCATCTTGTCTTATGTTGCGCCCAACACCCCTTTAGAGCTACTCGAGAGAGAGTCTAAAGAAAGAACCTAAGACTTGAGAGAGCTAGGTTAGAATCTAGACTCGAGAGAGTGAGATTAGATCTGCATAAGCGAGAGATAGGGACTTAGAGATAAGCTGTGTTTACCAACATGCATCGCATGCACCCTAGAGATAGGTTACGGTATTATGCGGTCGTCTTATATGTGTGTATGTCATTTTTCATCGCATAACAAGAATAGAGGCTTATGTGTAGGTCCTATAGACTTTATCGCATATAACACATGCGTTCTAAAACTAGAAGTCATAGCATTTGCATTGAGAGATGATTTGCTATTGTATGTGTGTTGCATGATCGCATAACATGAACGCAATCCTAGGAAGTGTTAGCTGAACCCCTTCTCAACTCGTTCCCCGCATATTCATTGCATCTTCCATATTATCAACTCTTTTCTTAACTCCATCGCATACTTTTTATACCGCAAACAACAACCCAAAAACAACTCTTTGATTTATTGGTAACCGCAAAGTCTTTTTAAAAATTATTAACGCATACTGTTTTCCTTAGTCCCTGAGTTTGACCCAAGACTTACCAGGAAACTCAGTAGGATTTATACTTGGATTCTGCTAAGAAATCTTGTTGCTCAACGCATTTCCATCACCACAACTCCTTTCATAAATTCATCGCATAAAACAATGCATCATGCGGCGTGTGAAACCCGAATTTCCATTTTTCCTACTTAAGTAGGTGATTAAGGGATTAACTAGGAGAAAGATAAATCCTATGTTGAAGAAAAGGAAATTTCTAAGTGTTGAATAGATTTTCCTTGAGTAGCTTTGAGTTAAGCTTAAATCCCTGAAAATTGACCGAGTGTTGGATTAGGCATTACTATGTGAGTAGCTTTGAGTTAAGCTTAAATCCCTGAAAATTGACTAAGTGTTGGACTAGGCATTGCTATTCATTGGCCACAAGATCTTGGAAAGAGCACTTGGGCAAAGGGAAAATTTGGAAATTTGGCTAAGTATAGAATGTTGTGTGGGATGCATTGGAAGGGACCAATGTGTTGGAAAAAGTTATGTTGATGCGTTGGAAGGGACCAATGCATTGGAAGAAGTTGTGTTGATGCATTGGAAGGGACCAACATTGGAAGAAGTTGTGTTGATGTGTTGGAAGGGTTGTTGGTGATGGCATGCGGCTGAAGGAAGGAAAATAGAAGTGATGTGTTGAACATCAAAGAGTTTATGGACGCATATGAAGGATGAACTCATGAAGGATGTCATCCGGACATGTGGCTTGTTAGGAAGAATTCTTAAGCGTTAAGTAAAAGAGGTGGCAGCATAAGAAGACATACAAAGGTAAGGGCCATGTGTTGGTGCAAGGAGAAGAAGACACATTGGGTTGTGCTGATGCAAGATTGCGTTGATGGTGTTAGGAAGAGACACTTGGTCATGCGGCCAAGTAGAAGGTGTCGGCCATAGAGCAATCTTGGACGCCTATAAATAGGACCAAAGACTTCATTCTTCAGATAACAACTCAAAATACATTTAATAAGAGTGGGAAAGTTGAGGAAACCTTGCGTTTGGAGCAAAATCCATGCGTTGGACATAGAAGTTCAAAGAGGACGCATTGGACAGTGAAGTCTGGAAAGCAGTATCAACTTAGGACGAGAAGTTCTCGAAGAATACTCGTGCGTTTGATGTGATTTTAAAGCCATCTGAAAGCTAAAAGAGTTTAGTTTTTATGGTGGGGCTGACAAAGAAAAAGCTCCAAGGAATCGGGCTGGAGAACAAGGAAAAGGCAGAAGGGTCGAGCTGTCGGGTAAGCTGGGCCAGTCTTAATGTTTTGATGATTTCGGCCAAACCACGAGAAGTTATGAGCTAATATTTTGAGGTAAGATTTCTGAGACATTTTAGAACATGTTTTCAGAAGGAAGTATCTTCACATAAGGTCTGGAACTATGATTAATCTGAGCATTAAATTGAATCTGGATTTTAGGGTTCAAAAGGGAGCCCGAGGTGACAAAGGAACTTCTAGAGAGAAAGATTCCTAAACGATCAAGGTGAGTGATTAAAATGTTTAAAATGTTTTAAGAAACCATGTGCTAAAGAAAGATCTTTCAGATAAAGACATGTTTTCTAAGTTTTATTAAAGAAAGTTATTTTATGACTAGTTTTACTTAAAACTCGAAAGAACATTTGAGAAGGTATCCAAGTAGCTCGATACTGAAGGACATAATCGAGAAGGTATCTGAGCAAAAGTACCCAAGTGTGGGATAGTTCTTTTGATAAAAATCAGTTTTCTGGTCACTTACTGGGCTTTATAGCTCATGCATTCCAAATGTTTTTCCTTTTCCCGGGTAGCAAAAAGGGGAGGAGTTCCAGGGTGCTGCTAAGGTCAAGGTCTGCCACATGCCACAGTTACACTCTCGGAGGGTTTTACGAATGTTGTTGTAAATTTTGTTGTTAAGTCTTTGAGTTGTATAAACGTTACATTGTTGTAAAATGAAATGGGCGTACTTAAATCACTGTAGTTTTCCTCCTTGACTTAATCGTTCCGCTGTATATGAATTTGTATATTGGTATCAGGGTTATTTCCGCAAGAGTTATTAGGCAGTAAGTGTCGACCAAAGGGTCGATAACTGCTGTCAATCACGCCCTTTCTCAAACTCAGAGGGTGGTCTAGGGCGAGGTGCGACACGGCAGTAGTCTCCAAATTCCTTAAGAAGAATATTTTCACTCGTTGGTGCCATAATAAGTGATGAAGGCACCCACTTTGTCAATCATTCTGTCAAAGAATTGCTGCGCAAATATAATATCCTCCACAAAGTGGCCACCGCATACCATCCATAGACGAATGGTCAGGTTGAAGTATCCAACCGAGAAATTAAGCTGATACTAGAGAAGGTAGTAAAGCCTTCGTGAAAAGATTGGGCAACAAAGTTGGACGATGTGCTGTGGGCATACTAGACTGCCTATAAAACACTGATAGGCATGTCTCCGTATGCATTGGTATTTGGTAAAGCATGTCATTTACCACTGGAGCCTGTGGGCAGTGAAGAAGCTTAACTTCGACTTAAAAGCAGTAAGGGAAGTAAGAAAACTACAACTGGTCGAGCTTGATGAGTGGAGAATACAAGCTTACAAAAATGCCAAAATTTACAAAAAACAAGCAAAACATTGGCATGACAACCGGCTATGCAGTAAAAATCTCCACATCAGACAAAAGGTCTTACTTTTCAATTCATTATGGCTCTTTCCCAGCAAATTAAAGTCGCGCTGGTCCGGACCCTTTATAATTAAAGAAATATTCCCGCATGGTGCAGTTGAGCTGATCAATGAGGAAGGGACCCGTACATTCAAGGTTAACGGGCAAAGAGTCAAAGCATATTACGGGGGTGATTTTCATCGAGAAAAGACCTTTGTAGACCTGAGAAATCCGGAATGAAGGAAAATGGAGTGGCCTCTACGCCATGCGATAGAAAATCATCTGGGGTGCAAGTCTTCTGAAGTATCATTTTTCTTACTTATGATTCATGAACTCTCACTACTATGATGCTATTTCAATTATCGTTTATCTATCTTCATTTTACTTCTGTTTTTTTTTTTAAAAAAAGAGAGAAAAATTTTGTTAACTTCGTTTTTTTAATTATTTGACCCTCTCGATGTTTTTCTTCGCAAACGATCGAGGTAAACGATTGTGGAGGCACTACACGAAGACGCAACTACTTAATTTTGTCACCGCAATCCAAAGAAAGAAGATCGCTGCAAAGCAGAATGCGTCAACAAATAATGCAGGCGACAACGCAAATTTGGGGGTTGTATCTTTCTTTGACTTTATTCCAAATTTTGCATTATCGCATCGCATTTTAATTTTGAAAATTTTATCACCGCATCCTCTTTGGTTACCACAATCATTTAACATTGATCAATTTAGTACGTCACCGCATGATTTCTCTTTGCCAATTATGATTTCAATGATGAAACACATGCTTCTATTTCTTTGTATACACTAGAGTCAACTTAATTTTAGGACAGTCACCTCATGAAATATTTCTAGAAGTTAGTGGTCTGCTAGCTTTCTTTCAAACTGACCCTTTAAGAAATTTCCTAAGAACATCGCATGACTTCTTTCAATCTTTTGGCAATGAGGACATTGCCACATTTTAAATTTGGGGGTGCAATATTTATTTTCGACCTTGCTATTGTTAGCCTTATAAAAAAAATCATAATGTTGCAATCGGATCCTACTCGTAGTTGGATGTCCACATGACACACGTGGGGGCAAGCCAAAACGAAGGTAGGAATCGTGATCAACGCATAAAAAATGACTGCAACCCCGCTACCAAATGGGCATGAGTTTAGTATGAGAAAAACGCCTTGCTCGTAGTTAGATGTCCGCATGACACACGTAGGGGCAAGCCAAAATGAAGGGGGGGGGGGCACTTGGATCAACACAAGGTCACAGAAAAAAAATTATAATAATGTCTAAAATACACAAGGATAAAAAAAATCATTTAACACCCCAGTGAATTTTTTTTTTTTGAAAAAAATCATGCGATGTCCTGGAATCTAGTAAAGTCTTTTTTTGAAGGTTAAACTTGCGGTCCCTAAATTTTAGAAATATTTTAAGAGGAGACCTGGATAAGAGTTAAGGAAAATTTTGGTGTATAGGATTTGAATAAGGCATCCTTGAGAAATCTAGGAAAAGAGATTACAGTCGACTTTCTAAAGGAAATATTTAGCTTATGCTTGAAGACAAGCATTGTTTAAATTTGGGGGTGTGATAATGGGCAGAAATGCACGTTATTTCAATGCTAAGTTATAAAACAATGTAGGTTTGCGTTGATAAAAATATACTAGATTGTGTCCAAAAAGCATTAAGTTCATAACATGCGGTCGCATGCGTCCATCGCATTAAAACAGTTAACTTGTGTATTTTTGTAAAGAATATGCGTTGACGCAAGGCAGAAAATGCGATCCAAAGAAATCAATAGCCGAGCGCAGCAAAAGATTGCGTTACCGCAAGGCTATGCGGTGATTTGCGCTCGCAAATATCTGCTTAAGAAGGTTACCGCATAGAGCCGACACAACTTGATGGATGCATCTGGGTGAAAAGCATCATAAATCATGATAGGATAGAAAGCTGATGACGATCGATTCCAAATTAAGTTGACAAGCCGCTAGCGAACTACTGTAGCAAGTACACTCAACTTTTTGGTGACAAATATCGGCGCATCAGACAGAGAATTAATGCCATCCCATCAGTGCATCATAAGAGAGAAGAAACCTTTCACCTCGAAGCTCTATAAATGCCAAAGGCAACATTCAGTGAAGGGGTTCGTCCAGTTCGATAGTTAGATCATTTTCTCCATAGTTAGAAATAGCTTTGTTCTTAGTTTTCTTTTATTTAGAAGGCGAAAGCGAGAGAAGTGAGATTGTACCGAGAGATCGTTTCGGTGAACTTGGAAGAGTGCCAGAAGCGTCGAGATCAGAGAGAGGGCCAACTCCTGCAGAAGCAGGAACATCTTTTGAGCAAAATAACTGTGTAAAAGCCTTAGGAAGCAAGGAGTTTCTACCAGTCTCTCTATCTTTATCTTCCATTGTCATTTTGTATTTTGAACTTATCTATAGAAATGGAATTTACATCTTTACATCTGTTCACTCTCTATACATTATGCATGAGTAGCTAAATCTGTCAAATAGGTTGAGAAGCACTTAGCTAGTATAACTGGGGATCTTCACTCTATGCGATTATCTTGTATTATGTATGCATCATTTGTCCATTAGAGCTACTCGGGAGGGTAGTCTAAGGATAGAATCTAGGCTTGGAAAAGTCAGGTTAGAATCTAGGCTCGGGAGAGTCAGATTAGACGCATAATCAAGAGATAGGAGCCTAGGAATAAGCACTGTTTTCTATTAACGCATCGCATGCATCCTAGAGATAGGTTATGATTGTATGCGGTCACTTTGTCTTTGTGTGCATCTTGCATCATCGCATAGGCAAGAAGTAGAGACTTAGGAATAAGCTCTATGGACATTATTGCATTCATCGCATGTGTCTTAGAATTAGGAGTTACCGCATTTGCATTGGAAAATGATTTGCTGTTGCATGAGTGTAGCATGATCGCATAGTTTGAACGCATCCTCGAGAAACGCTAGCTAAAAACCTTCTCAACCCGTTCCTCCGCATACTCAGTGTATCTGTCGCATAATCAATCTTTTCTCAAATCTGCCTTATACTTTCACACTTCAAACAACAAACCAACCAACCATTAATTTATTTATTACTACAAAGCGATCTTAAAAATTATCACCGCATATTGTTTTCCTTAGTCCTTGAGTTCGACCCTTGACTTACCAGGAAACTTAGTAGGATTTATACTTGGATTATGCTGAGAAAACTTGTTGCACAACACATTTCCGTCACTGCCATTCCTTTCACAATTTCACTGCATAAAATAACGCATCACATACTATCACAATGCCATGACTCACCATATGGAGGACACTTTGGAGGCCAACGCACAGCGGCAAAGGTGTTACAAAGTGGTTATTTTTGGCCAACATTATTCAAGGACGCAAGAGACTATGCGATGAAATGTGACTGGTGCCAATGCATGGGAAACATTTCATGGAAGCATGCGATGCCCATGAACATCATCTTAGAATTTCAACTGTTCGACGTCTGGGGCATAGATTTCATTGGACCATTTCCACCATCAAATGGTCATAAATACATTCTATTGGCCGTCGACTACGTTTTCAAATGGGTAGAAGCGGTATCATGCGTTGCAAGCGATGCGATGGTAGTATCCAAGTTCTTAAAGAAAAATATTCACTCGTTTTGGCACTTCACATGCCATAATAAGTGATGAAGGCTCCACTTTGTTAATCACATCGTCAACAATTTGTTGCTCAAATATAATATCCTCCATAAAGTGGCCACTGCATACCATCCACAAACAAATGGTCAAGCTGAAGTGTCCAACAGAGAAATCAAGCTGATATTAGAGAAGGTAGTAAAACCCTCATGAAAAGATTGGGCAACGAAGTTGGACGATGCCTTGTGGGCATACAGAACCATCTATAAGACACCTATAGGCATGTCCCGTTATGCGTTGGTTTTCGGAAAGGCATGTCATTTACCGCATGAGCTGGAGCATAAAGCACTGTAGGCAGTGAAAAAGCTAAATTTTGACTTAAAGGCCGCAGGGGAAGCAAGGAAACTTCAGTTGGTTGAGCTTGAGGAATGGAGAACTCACGCATACGAGAATGCAAAGATCTACAAGGAGCGCACAAAGTGCTGGCATGACAAACAATTATGCGAGAAGAATCTCTAAGTCGGACAAAAGGTCTTATTATTCAATTCGCGGCTATGACTCTTTCCTGAGAAATTAAATTCACGCTAGTCCGCAACCTTCATAATCAGAGAGGTATTCCCGCATGGCGCGGTTGAGTTATCCAATGAGGACGGGACCAACGCATTCAAAGTCAACGGGCAAAGAGTCAAAATATATCACGGAGAAGACTTGCACCGCGAGAACACCTCCGTGTACCTGAGAAACTCTGACTGAAGAAGAAGTGGGCAATCCCTGCACAATCATGCAAATCAATTTCATCAGGGATGCAATTTTTGTGAAGTATCCGTTGAAACCTTCAATTCATGAACTTAATTCTATCTCTTTATAGTCATTATCGTTTCTTTATCCTTTGCATTTCTAAAAAAAAAAAGAAAGGAGAAAAATTTTCTTAACTCTATCTTTTATTTGACCCTCTCGGTGTCTTCTTTGCAACGATCGTGGTGAACGATTACAGAGGAGCTACATGAAAGACGCAACTAGCTTATTCCACCACCGCAATCGAAGAGAGCAGTTCGCCGCAAAGAAGGATGTGATCACAAATAATGTGGGCAACAGAGTAAATTTGGGGGTTATATCTTTCCTTGACTTTGTCTATTCCAAATTTTGCACTATTGCATATCATTTTATCTTTGATAATTTTATCATCGCATCCTCTTTAGTCAGCACAATCATTTAACATTGATTAATTTAGTAAGTCACCGCATTGTTTTTCTCTGCCAATTATGATTTCAATGATGAAACACATGCCTCTATTTTTCATCATATGCACTAGAGTCAACTTAATTTCAGGACAATCAATTCATGAAATATTTCTAGAAGTTAGTGGTCCACCAGCTTTCTTTCAAACTGACTTTTATGAACCTCCTAAGAGCATCGCATGAATTCTTTCAACCTTTCAGCAATGAGGACATTGCTGCGTTTAAATTTGGGGGTACGACATTTATTTTCAACCTTGCTATTTTTAGGCATTCAAAAAAAATCATAACGTTGCAATTTGATCCTACTCGTAGTTGGATGTCCGCATGACACCGTGGGGGCAAGCCAAAATGAAGGTAGGAATCGTGATCAACGCATAAATAAAATGATTGCAACTTCACTGCCAAATGGGCATGAGTTTAGACTGAGAAAGAGCACCTTACTCATAGTTGGATGCTCACATGAGACTCGTGGGGGCAAGCCAAAATGAAGGCTAGGCACTTGGATCAGCGTAAGGTCATAGAAAACAATATCTAAACTACGCAAGGATTAAAATCATTTGAAAGCACCCCAACCGAAAAAGTTTTTTTTTTTATATGAAATAAATCAAGCGATGCCCTGGAAACAAGTAAAGTCTTTTTGAAGGTTAAACTTGCGGTCCCTAAATTTTAGAAATATTTGAAGAAAAGACCTGAATAGGAATTAAGAAATTTTGGTACATAGGATCTGAATAAGGCACCTTGAGAAATCTAGGAAAGGAAAAGGCGGCTGACTTTCTAGAGAAAATCTTTAGTCTATGCTTGAGGATGAGCATTGTTTTAAATTTGGGGGTGTGATAATGGGCAGAAATGCACATTATTACAGCGCAAAGATATAAAACAATGAAGGATTGCGACGGTAAAAATATATAAAAATTGCGTCCAAAAGCATTAAGTTTAGAACATTGTGATCGCATGCGTCCATCGCATAAAGTAGCTAACTTATGTATTTTGTGTAGAAAATGCATTGGCGCAAGGCGGAATTGCGATCCAAGGAATTTAGCATCTGAGCGCATTAAGAGATTGCGACCACAAGGCTATGCGATCATATGCGTTCGCGAAGATCTGCTCAAGAAGGTGGCCGCATAGAGCTGGTGCATCAAGGTGAAAGCTTAATAAATCATGATGGGATTAGAAAGCTGATGACGGTCGAATCCAAATTTATTTGACAAGCCGTTAATGACACACTATAGCAAGTACACTCAACTTTTCGGTGACAATTATTCGACGCATCAGACAGAGGATTAATGACATCCATCAGTGCAATCATTTGAGAGAAAAAGCTCTTCACCCTGAAGCTCTATAAATACCGAAGGCCACCTTCGTTAAAGGAGTTCGGTTTTTATTCCAGCTGAGCCATATAGAGATTTCACAATACAGAATATAGTTAGCCTTTGTTCATATTTTTCTTACACTTAGAAGACGGAGGCGAGAGAATAGAGAAGACGTCGGAAGATCGTCCTGGTCAGCTCAAGAGAGTGCCAGTGAGCATGGAAAACAGAGAGAGGCACGACTCTTGCAAAAGCAAGAATATTCTTTGAGCAGAGTAGTGAAAAACAGTGTAAAAGCCTTGAGAAGCAAGAAATTGCTACCAGGCTCCTTGTCTTTATTTCTTATTGTTATTCTATATTTCGATTTCATTTTTAGAATGGAACCTGCATTTCTACATTTGTTCACTCTCTTTACATTACGCATGAGTAACTAAACTATCGAATGGATTGAGAAGTACTTAGCTAGCATGACCTAAGATCTTCATTGCATGCGTTCATCTTGTCTTATGTTGCTTACATCACCCCTTTAGAGCTACTCGAGAGAGAGTCTAAAGAAAGAACCTAAGACTTGAGAAAGCTAGGTTAGAATCTAGATTTGAGAAATCAAGATTAGATCTGCATAAGCAAGAGATAGAGACTTAGAGATAAGCTCTATTTGCCAACATGCATCTCATGCACCCTAGAAATAGGTTATGGTAGTTTGTGATTGCCTTGTGTATGTGTGTGTCATCCATCATCGCATAGACAAGAATAGAGGTTTAGACATAAGTCCTATAGACATCATCGGATACATCGCATGCGTTCTAAAACTAGGAGCTATAGCATTTGCATTGAGAGATGACTTGCTGTTGTATGTATGTAGCATGATCGCATAATGTGAATGCAATCTTAGGAAGTGTTAGCTAAAAAACCTTCTCAAACCGTTCCCTTGCATACTCATTGTACTCTCGTGTTATTGACTCTTTTCTCAATTCTGCTGCATAGACTCTATACACTAAACAAACATACCAACCAACGCATTGATTTATTTGTCACCACAAAGTTATCAGAAATCACCATCGCATACTATTTTCTTAGTCCCTGTGTTCTACCCTGGGCTTACCAGGCAACCTAGTAGAATTTATACTTGGATTTTGCTAGGAAAACTTGCATGCACAATGCATATTCCATCATCACATTCTACACCATTATTCCATCGCATTAATCACGCATCACTTATTTAGGTTCTGATACAAATCCCACTACTCTCCAAAAGAGGAGGATGTCTAAAGACAGTAAATCTGATTTATTGGTCTTAGAGACGTGTTTAATAGAGAATGATGATTCTGCTTGGATTCTTGATTCAAGTGCTACCAACCATGTCAGTTCCTCTTACCAAGGATTTAGTTCCTGGCAAACGTTTCCATAGGGAGGGCTGACTCTTCAAGTTGGTACTGGTGAGGTTGTTTCAGATGTTGCCATAGGCAGGCTCAAGTTATTTTTGGACAAGAAATGTTATCTATTATTGGATAATGTTTTAGTAGTTCCTCATATCAAGAGGAACTTAATCTCGGTTTCTTGTCTTATTGAACAAGGATATACCGTCTCCTTTTCTGAGAATAAAGTGTTTATTTTCAAGAATGGAATGGAGATTGGTTTTGGTTCGATGGAAAGTAACTTATATGTACTAAGGCCATTAGTCATAAAAGCCTTGTTTATTACTGAAATGTTCAGAATGGCAACAATAGCTAAAAGACCAAAGGTTTCTTCTAAGAAAAACGACCATCTTTGGCATCTAAGGTTAGGTCACATCAACCTCAATAGGATTGATCAGTTGGTGAAAAGTGGACTTCTAAAGAGTTTAGAAGAAAACTCCTTGTCGTTATGTGAATCATGCCTCGAAACCAAGATGAAAAAACGACCTTTTACTGGAAAAGGTTACAGTTGAGGAAGCCATAAAGCTTGTACATTCAGAACTCTGTGGTCTGATGAGTGTTAGGGCTTGATGTGGGTATGAATATTTCATCTCTTTCATAAATGATTGTTCAAGGTTCGAGTATCTCTACCTAATGCAACATAAGTCTGAAGCCCTTGACAAGTTCAAGGAGTATAAGGCTGAAATTGAAAACTTCTTAGGTAAGAAGATAAGAACACTACGATCTGATCATGGTGGAGAGTATATGAACCTCCAATTCTAGAACTATATGATAGAACATGGGATTGCGTCCCAACTCTCGACCCCAGGTACACCTCAGTAGAATGGTATATCAGAAAGAAGAAACAGAACCTTGTTAGACTTGGTTCGGTCTGATGAGTTATGCTCATCTTCCAGACTCATTTTGGGGTTTTGCAGTGGAGACTGCATGCTATATCTTGAACAATGTTCCCTCGAAAAGTGTTCGTAAAATGCCTTTTGAGTTGCGGAGAGGCCATAAAGGTAGTTTACGCCATTTCCAGATTTTGGAGTGTCCGGCACATGTGCTAGTCACTAACTCGAAGAAATTGGAACCGTGTTCGAAAGTTTGACTTTTTGTACGCTACCCCAAGGAAACAAGAGGTGGATACTTCTATGATCCAAGTGAGAACAAAGTGTTTTTTCTACAAATGTTATCTTTTTGGAAGAAGATCACATCTGGGATCATAAGCCACGAAGTAACCTCGTTTTACATGAGATTTCTAGTGAGGCTAAGACTGCTGAGAGTTCAACAAGAGTTGTTGAACAGTCTGATAGATCAACAAGAGTTATTGATGTTGGTGCATCTAGTCAATCAGCTGAAGAGTTAAGACTACCTCAACATAGTGGGAGGGTTATGAACCCACAAGATCGCATGGGTTTGACTGAAGCCCAGAACATCATTTCTAATGATGGGGTCGAGGATCCGTTGTCTTTTAAGAAAGCAATGGAGGATGTTGACAAGGATGATGGATTAAAGCCATGAACTAGGAAATGGAGTCAATGTACTTCAATAACGTCTGGGAGCTTATTGATCCGCCTGATGGGGTAAGAACTATTGGGTGTAAGTGGATCTATAAGCGAAAGAGAGGTGTAGATGGAAAGGTTAAGCCTCGACTCGTGGCAAAGGGTAATACCCAAGTTGAGGGAGTTGACTATGAGGAAACTTTCTCACCTGTTATCATGCTCACGTCTATCGGGATACTCCTGTCCATAGCCACATTTTATGATTATGAGATATGGCAAATGGACATCAAGACTGCCTTTCTTAATGATATTCTTGAGGAGACCATCTATATGACTCAACCAGAGGGGTTCATAGTCCCAGATCAAGAGCAAAAAGTTTGCAAGCTTAATAGGTCCATTTATGGGCTGAAACAAGCATCTAGATCATGGAACATTAGATTTGACACTGCGGTCAAGTCATTTGGCTTTGATCATAATGTTGATGAGCCTTGTGTTTACAAGAAGATCATCAACAACTCAGTAGCTTTGTTGGTACTGTATGTGGATGATATCCTACTCATTGGAATGATATAGGGTATCTAACTGACATTAAAAAGTGGCTAGCTGCCCAGTCCCAAATGAAAGATTTGGGAGAGGCACAGTATGTTCTAGGGATCCAGATTATTTGGGATCGTAAAAACAAGAGGTTAGCCTTGTCTCAGGCATCGTACATTGATCAAATGTTGATCAGGTATAGAATGTAGGATTCCAAGAGGGGTTTGTTACCCTTCAAGCATGGAATCATTTTGTCTAAGGATCAATGTCTTAAGACAGCTCAAGAAGTTGAGGAGATGAGATAGATTCCTTATGCTTCAGCTGTAGGAAGCTTAATGTATGCAATGTTATGTACCAGATCCAACATTTGCTATGCAGTAGGGATTATCAGTCGGTATCAGTCTTGTTGGGATTGGTGTCCTAATTCTCCCCGAGTCTCGTTGTTTTGTAAAGATACACATTGTTCAATCAATAAAATAAATGTTATTTAATTCTAGAATTTACTCATATCCAATAAACAAAGCTCCTTGGTTATCTTATGTGAACTTAAGCATGTATATGTGATATATAAGTGGATCATGCCTTAAGTGATAACCTAAATAGGTTTGTAGCATAAGGATTAAGGTGGGATACCTGATCTTGGTGGCACTACGGATACGACCCACTTTGTAGAGGTTTGCAAGTGTTGTAAACTATTACAGATGGTAGATCCTAACCATTCATGTGGAGACGTGGAGCGGGGGTTCCTATACAAAGAGTTTGTATAAGACCTGGACCACGAGATGACTAGACTCTGTATATAAGACCGTTGATACTAGAGACTTGCATCTCATCTAAACGACCATAGGTGACATGACCTCTATCCTGAGTGTTTTGGGAACTCTTGCCTTTAAGGGCGATCCTTTGATTAGTATGGGTGAGAGTGACCAGATTGCCAACTCAACATGCCTACCTTTTTGGGGACTTGTCTGATCTGGGAGTTGGGAACTCAATCCACAAGATGGAATTTACTCTTTTCCCAAAGCAGGGATAAATAGAGAGATTGCTCCCTTAAGGGCTGATTCCGGGGCTTGAACATAGTGGCCATAACTTCTCTTTGGAAGTGAAGACTTAGTCATAGTAAGACTATGACTTATGTTCATTAGAGAGATCAGTGGTACTTAAGGAGATAGATGTAACTACAGAAGCATAATGGTTATTGGCCCAACTATACTTACGAGCGATCTGTGAAGGGTTGTCACACTGCTAATTGGTTAAGATGGATACATAATATATCTATGGTAAGAAGAGTTCAACTGTCGGTCTTTAGTGGAATGCCTAACGGATAGTGGACCCGTGACTAAAGAGTTTAGTCAATTATTCATGTACCGTTGGAGCTTCGAGCTACAGGTCCATGAGGTCTCCCAATGGATTCAGTTGAGGATTAGCTCTTGGTGTTGATTTGAAATGTTAAAATTGATAATAGGTATTTTAATTATATATGATATAAACGGTATGATGTATGAGATACATCTAGTGGAGGATTGATGTAAATGAGATTTACATTAAGTACCATGAAATAGAAAAAGAACTATGGTTTATATGTTTCATGAGATGAAATATTAAAACTATAGGTTATAAATATAGTATGATAAGTTGGTCATATATGTTTTTAATGATATTAATTATTGGATAATTAATTCTTTTTATTTTAAATAACCAAAGTAGTGGGTGGTTATTGGATCATGGTAACTGTGTGTTTAAAAGGAAAATGGTTTTCCTTTTTTTTTTTTTTAAAAAAAAGAAGGTTTTTACAAAACGATTGAAAAGGTTTTGAGTTTTCTCTTCGCGCAAAAGAAACTCACGAAGTCGTCAAGTAAATTTGAATTTACTAAACGATGGCTGGGCGAGCTAAATGATCGTTCTGACTAGAGCTAAACGATCGTGCAGTAGTTACTAAACGATCATATAGTTTTGCTAGACGATCACTAGCCCAAGATAAATGATCGTGTAGAGTCTATAGGCAACATACCGAGCCAAACGATGAGCTAAACGATCGCATAACATTTGCTAGACGATCGCTTAGCTTTATTTAAATGATTGGGCATCGACCTATATGATAGGTCTCCACCATCTCCCACTTGCCCAGTCGTGTACGCGATCGTTGTTTCCTTGTTTTTCTGCCTCATACCAAGTCCGAATAGAGCCCACCCTTTGGATTCTCCCACCGAGAATACCAAGGTCGCCTTGTTGGTGGTGTTAGACTCAACTCGACACTGTTGAGGTTTTTTGGAGGCTGTTCATGGTGTTGTGGAGACCGTTCGTGTTGCGAAGGAGTTCATGACCGAGGAGATCATTGATAACGAGCACGAAGTATTCGTGTGATGTTGCGATCGTGTAGATCGAGCGCTCGTGGTGGCTGTTGTTCGATCAGAGTCGTGCAACAGAGCGTGGAGACACATCCTCATATGTGCGTAGAGTTTTCTCTTTATGCAGCTGTATTGTTCATGCTGTAATTTTTGCTTTTTAATTGTATAACCATTTGTATTGAAGTCGATTGTAAATGCATTATTCATTCATGATTGTAATTTGGAATAGTCTTGTTCCGCTGCTCATGGAAATCTCAAGTTTCGATTTCCTTTAAGTCCAATCCAGGATTTGATCACTGGACGGTAGTCAAGACGATCCTCAAGTATCTTCGGAGAACGAGGGACTACATGCTCGTGTATAGAGATAAGGATCTAATCCCTACATGATACACAGACTCTAACTTTCAGACCGATAGAGATTCTCGTAAATTGACATCGAGGTTAGTGTTCACTCTGAATGGAGGGGTTGTAGTTTGGCGAAGCATCAAGTAAGGATGCATCGCAGACTCCACTATGGAAGCCGAATACATAGCTGCTTGTGAAGCAGCTAAGAAGGCTGTTTGGCTGAGGAAATTCCTTACAGATTTGGAAGTTTTTCCAAATATGGATTTGTCTATCACTCTCTATTGTGATAACAACAGGGTTATGGCAAATTCAAAGGAACCTATTAATCATCGTTGGGGCAAGCATATAGAGTGGAAATACCACTTGATCAGGGAGATTGTGTATCGCAGTGAAGTGATAGTCACGAAGATCGCGTCGGAGCACAACGTTGCTGATCCCTTTACAAAGGCTCTCATGGCTAAAGTGTTCGAGGGTCACCTAGAGAGTCTAGGTCTGTGGGACATGCGGCATCTTGTCTAGGGCAAGTGGGAGATGATACTGGGGTATCACCTAGTTTATTGTATATTATACATGTATTTATCTTGTATTGTAAATTAGTCTCCCGAGGCATTAGGACAAGTGGGAGATTGTTGGGATTGGTGTCCTAATTCTCCTGAAGTCTCGTTGTTTGTAACTATATGCATTTTTTATGAATAAAATAAGTATTATTTCACTCTGGCATTTACTCATATTCAATAAACAAAGCTCCATGGTTATCATATGTAAAGTTAAGCATGTATATGAGATATACAAGTGGATCATTCCTTAAGTAATAACCTAAATAGGTCTGTAGTATAAGGATTAAGGTGGGATACCTGATCCTGGTGACACTACGGATACGGCCCGCTTTGTAGGGGTTTGCAAGTGTTGTAAACTACTACAGATGCTAGATCCTGACCATTCATATGGAGACATGCGAGCGGGGGTGTCCTATACAAAGAGTTTGTATAAGATCGAACCACGAGATGATTTGTCTCTGTATATAACGCCGTTATACTGGAGACTTATATCTCACCTAAACGGCCATAGGTGACATGACCTCAATCTTGAGTATTTTGGGAACTCCTGCCTTTGAGGGTGGTTCTTTGATTATTATGAGTAAGAGTGACTAGATTGCCAACTCAACATGCCTACCTTTTTGGGGACTTGTCTAATTTGGGATCTGGGAACTCAGTTACAGAAGATGGAATTCACTCTTTCCTCGAAGTAGAGGTAAGTAGATAGATTGCTCCCTTAAGGGCTGATTCCGGGGTTGGAACATAGTGGCCACAACTTCTCTTTGCAAGAGAGGACTCAGTCATAGTAGGACTATGACTTATGTTCATTAGATGAATTAGTGGTACTTAAGGAGTTAGATGTAACTATAGGGGGATAACAGTTATTGGCTGAGCTATACTTACGAGCGATCTGTGAAGAGTTATTGCACTGTTGATTGGTTAAGATGGACACATAATATATCTGTCATAAGAAGAGTTCAACTATCGATCTTTAGTGGAGTGCCTGGCAGTTAACGGATGGTGAATCCTGTGACTAAAGAGTTTAGTCAGTTATTCATGTACCGTTGGAGCTTCGAGCTACAGGTCCATAAGGTCCCCTTGTTAGCTCAATGGATTCAAGTTGAGAATCAGTTCTTGGTATTGATTTGAAATGTTCAAATTGACAAGAGGTATTTCGATTATATATGATATGATCGGTATGGTGTATAAGATACATCTAGTGGAGGATTAATGTAAATGAGATTCACATTAAGTGACATAAAATAGAAAAAGAGCTATGATTCGTATGTTTCATGAGATGAAATATTAAAACTATAGATTATAAATATAGTATGATAAGTTGGTTATCATTTATATTTATAATAATATTAATTATTGGATAATTATCTCTTTTTCTCTAATAACCAATTGAGTAGGAGGTTATTGGTGGTTTCATGGTAACCGTGAGATAAAAGAAAAAATGTTTTCCTAAATTTAGTGAGTATTGAGTTTCCATTCTCGAAAATTGCTCACGAAAAAGGTTGTCAAGTAAATAAGATTTACTAAACGACAGCTTGGAGATAGACACTCAGTTGGTCGATGAGCTAAACGATCGCATAGCTTTAGCTAGACGATCGAATAGATTTTGTTAAACGATTGGGCATCGTCCTATATGATAGGCTTTGACATCTCACACTTGCTCAATCGTTTACACGATTGTTTTCCTCCGATCTCATCCTCTAACCAAGTCCACACAGAGCCCACACTCTGAATTCTCACATCAAGAATACCAAGGTAACCTTTTTGGTGTTTTCATACTCAACTCGACACTAGTCGAGGTTCTGTGGAGGCCGTTCGTGGTTTTTGAAGTGTTCGTGACCTTGTTGATCACTTTGTTCGAGTTTATTGTGATCTTGTAGTGTAGCAGTCGTGTTGTAGGAGCATTTGAGTGTTGCAGTGCTGCTGATTGTTCGATCATTCGTGATTAAAGGTCTTGAAGATGAGTCTTCAAAGGTTTGTTAGTTCTATCCCTTGTTTGTTTAGTAAAGCATGACGTAATTTCTTTTTTGTTCATAGCCTGTTGTTTCCGTTTTGTGATTGTAATTGTGTTATTCATATACGAATGAAATCTGGAACGTCCTTCCGTTGCTCATGGAAATCCTCATGTCTGATTTCCTTCAAAGGCCAAAGCAAAACAAGGTAAATATGATTTACTAGTTTTGGAAACTTGTTTAGTGGAGAATGATCATTCTGCCTAAATTATAGACCCTGGGGCCACTAATCATATTTGTTCTTCTTTTCAGGGGATTAGATCCTGGTGGCAGCTTGAGGCTGGTGAGATGACGATGCGAGTAGGTGAGGGTTGGCTCAAAAGCGCCAACTCAATAAGACTCTCATTTCAGGGGTAAGACCAGATAGATTGTCACACCCCCTGCTTAGCCTTAGCCCCCAAGACTTGGAAGGGAGCGTGAGGGTATACCAGTAGTATTCCAAGACAACATTTAAATTTAACATTTCCCCCCTTATCTATTAAAAATTTCAACATGTTTACAACACTCTATCTAACTTTCATACACCTTCAAGAAAGAGTTCTTCGCCAAGTTTGTTGTTGTGAGCTTTTCTTCTTCATCCCTTGATTCAAGCTTGTTTTGAGTCCCACAACTCAATCTAGAGCACCAAAAGAATAGTGGGGAAGATCTTGAGGTGGTCTGCAACAAGATTCAGAGAAGATAGCAGCTGAAGAAGGAGCTTTGAAGAAGTTCTACAAGAGATATTCTTGAAACTCACTTGTTTTCTACAAGAGCATGCTTTATATTTTGCCAAAGTTAGTGAATTAGAGTGCTTAGATGACCTGTTCTTTCACTGTTGCTCATACAATCCTACAAGTGCATTTAGACCTCTGTGGTTCGATGAATGTGCGAGCTAGGGGAGGCTATGATTATTTCATCAATTTTATTGATGATTACTCCCGGTATGGGTATGTTTATTTGATGCAACGAAAGTCAGAATCCTTTGAAAAGTTCAAAGAGTTCAAGGCTGAAGTTGAATACGCATTGGATAAACGGATTAAAACACTTCGATTAGATCGGGGTGGAGAGTTTTTGGATTATGAGTTTCAGAATTATATGATAGATCATAGAATCATTTCCCAACTCTCAGCGCCTGGTACCAGCAGAATGGTGTATCAGAGAGGAGAAATAGAACCCTGGACATGGTTCGGTCAATGATGAGTTACGCTTCCTTACCAGACTCGTTTTAGGGTTTTGTAGTGGTGACTGCATCTTATATCCTCAACTGTATTCCTTCCAAGAGTGTTTCCAAAACACCTTTGGAGTTGTGGAACAGGCCCAAAGGGACATGAGGGGGTTACTTTTATGATCATAAGGAAAACAAAATGTTTGTGTCGACAAACACTACCTTCCTTGAGGAGGATCATATGAGGGAGCACAGTCCATGAAGTAAAATCGTGTTGCGGGAACTTTCCTACGAAACTATTGAAACTTCAACAAGAGTTGTTGAAAAGCCTGCTACATCAACAAGAGTTGTTGATGGATGTTCATCTAGTAGATCAAATCCACCTTAAGAGTTGAGGGAACCTCGATGTAATGGGAGGGTTGCGAACCCACCTATTCGCTATATGAGTTTAATTAAAATCCTAGCTATGGTAGCCGAGGCGAAGTTGAGGATCCGTTGTCTTACAAGAAGGCCATAGAGGATGTTCACATAGATGAATGGGTCAAAGCCATGGATCTCGAGATGGAGTCTATGTACTTCAACTCAGTATGGGATCTTGTAGATAAACCTGATGGGGTTAAACTTATAGGTTGTAAATGGATCTATAAGAGGAAACAGGGTGTTGATGGGAAGGTGCAAACCTTCGAAGCTAGACTTGTGGCAAAGTGTTATACCCAGGTGGAGGGAGTTGACTATGAGGAGACTTTCTCGCCTGTTTCCATGCTTAAGTCTGTCCACATCCTTCTATCCATTGCCTCATATTATAATTATGAGATATGACAAATGGATGTCAAGACTACCTTTCTGAATTGTAATCTTGAGGAGACTATTTATATGGAGCAACTTGAGGGATTTATAGCCCAAGGTCAGGAGCAAAATGTTTGCAAACTGAATTGGTTCAGGAACAAGCATCTTGATCTTGGAACATAAGGTTTGATACTGCGATCAAATCTTATGGCTTTGACCAAAATGTTGATGAGTTTTATGTCTACAAGAAAATCATCAACAATTTAGTAGTTTTCCTAGTATTGTATGTAGACGATATCCTACTCGTTGGGAATGACATAGGTTTGCTAAGTTTAATTAAGAACTGGCTAGTGACCCAATTCCAAATGAAAAATTTGGGAGAGGCTCAGTTTGTTCTTGGAATTCAGATCTTTTGGAATCAAAAGAATAAAGTGCTAGCACTGTCTCAGGCATGGTACATTGACAAAATGTTGATCAAGTACTAGATGTAGAACGCCAAAAGGGGCCTATTGCCTTTTTCGGCATGGAGTTACATTGTCTAAGGAATAGTGTCCCAAGACACCTCAAGAGGTTGAGGAAATGAGACGAGTCCCCTATACATCTATCGTTGGCAGTTTGATGTACACGATTTTATGTACTAAACCTGACATCCACTACGTTATGGAGATAGTCAGTAGATATCAGTCTAATCTAGGACAGGGTCACTGAACAGCCGTTAAGAACATTCTCAAGTATCTTCGGAGAACGAGGGACTACGTGCTTGTTTGTGGTTCTAAGGATTTGATCTTTACAGAATACACGGGCTTGAAAATCCACTACATGATTTTCAGGCTGATAAGGATTCTCGTAATCCACTTCAAGATCAGTGTTCACTCTTAACGAAGGAGCTGTTGTATGGTGAAGCACTAAGCAAGGGTGCATCGCTGACTCCACTATGGAGGCCGAGTATGTAGCGGCTTGTGAAGCTGCTAAGGAGGACGTTTGGCTCAGGAAGTTCCTAATTGATTTGGAAGTTGTTTCAGACATGTCTAGGCCCATCACCCTTTATTGTGATAATAGTGGTGTTGTGGCGAATTTCAGAGAGCCTCGAAGTCACAAGCACGACAAGAATATAGAGCGGAAATACCATCTCACCAGAGAGATTGTGCATCAGAGGACATCGTTGTCACGAAGATAGCTTCAGAGCACAACGTTGCTTATCCGTTTATGAAGGCTCTCATGGCTTCAGAGCATAACGTTGCTAATCCTGACCATTCATGTATCAGACATGCGAGCGAGGATGCTCTATACAAAGGAGTTTGTATAAGACTGGACCACGAAATGTTTAGTCTTGTTATATAACGCCGTTCATGACAGAGTTTTTCATTTCACTAGGATGACCATAAGTAACATGACCTTAATCTTGAGTGAGTTGGGAACTTCTTCCTATAAGGGCGGTCCTTTGATTTGCATGGGTGTAAGTGGCTAGATTGCCGACTTAAACCTACCACTTTAGAGATTCATCTGATTGGGGAGCTGGGAACTCAGCTACACAAGATGGAATTCACTCCTTCCTGAAGTAGGGGTAAGTAGATAAATTGCTCCCTTAAGGGTTGATTCCAGGGCTTGAATAATGTGACGTCACACCTTCTCTTGGCCCGAGAAGTGTTTACTCATAGTGGAACTATGATGTATTGTTCATTAGAGAAATCAATGGTACTTAAGGAGTTAGATGTAACTACAGGGGCAAAATAGTAAATTGGCTCAACTGTACTTAGGAGCGATTTGTGAAAGGTCATCATACTGTTGATTGGTTATATCTAATGGACACAAAAATATATCTGTAGTGTGAAGAGTGCAAATGTCGGTCTTTAGTGGAATGCCGATAGTTAACGGATGGTGGATATCGTGTTTAAAAAGTTTAGTCAGTTATTCACGTACCGTTGGAGCTTCAAGCTACAGGTCCATAAAGTCCCATTGGTAGCTCAATGGATTCATATTGAAGTGTTCAAATTAACAAGAAGGAATTTGATTATATATGATATAACTAAATTGAATCAATTATATGTAATATAATTGATTTGATGTATTAGATATATTAATTGGAGGAATTAATATAAATATAATTTATATTAAATGCAATAAAGGAGAGAAAGAACTATAGTTTATACGTTACATATGATGTGATATTAAAACTATAAGTTATAAATATAATATGTTAAATTAGTTATTATATTTATTTATAATTAAATCAATTATAAGATAATTGATTTTTGGTTTTATCTCCTAATAACCGAATTAGTGGGAAGTTTTATTCAGTTTTAATAACTGATGGATAAAATGAAAATCGTTTTCATTTTTTCAGAATCCAACACATTCCAATCGCTAAAGAGAAAAAGATATACGATAGCTTTGAGAGAGAAAACGATCGAGGAACAAGTAACTATACTTGCTGCTAAACGATCGAGTACCCAGTCTAAACGATAGACTTCTTCCTTCTCCCACTTACTTGATCGTTCAATTCCTTCTTCCTTCTACCAAATCTATATAGAGCCCACACCTCCTGAATTCTCACACCGAGAATACCAAGGTAATCGAGTGGTGGTTTCGAGTTTCTTGTTCGAGGGTCGAGGATCGAGTTTTATTCGATTGGGTTTGAGTATCTACTAGTTTGAGTTTGCTGGGTTTGTTCGTTGCGTTCGTGGGCTTGATCGAGTTTGTTTGAATGCTTGGCTGATTGATCGAGAGTATACTAGAAGAAAAGTTCTTAAATGGTTTGTCTTACTCGATCCCTTTGTGTTTATTCCTCGAGGCATGCTGTAATTTACTCGTTGATGCATAACTATTGTTGTTTGATTGTAAATGTCTTGTTCTTTCCCAATGGAATTTGGAACGATCTTCTTCCGCTCATTGGTTCTCTTATTAAAAGTTCCTTCAATAACAGGATAGGGCTCAATAAAAATTCTTCCCCCACCATATATTTCCAGTCTTCTGCTGAGGAGGTTTTCCATCCCCACTTTGTCTCTGTCTCTCTCACTATTTCTCAATGGGCTCGAACCATTGCTCTTTCTCCCTCTATTAGGTGATCTCGAGTGTTGCCTCACCTTTTGAGGTTCATTAGTTAAGTCAAACAATCGTTCGACCACTGCATATGCGGCTGGGTGATCCTGTATTCTCTGTTTATCCCATTTTGTTTTTGCCCATAGTTTCAGGCCTTTGACAAAACAAAAAACTTTTGTCTTTTTCAGACATATCTCTTATGTTCAACATCAACCCAGAAAGTTGTTTCACATAGTCCTTAATAGTGCCAGTATGTTTCAATTCCTTAGCTTACGTCTTGCCACAACCTCAACATTCTCTAGGAAGAACTGAGAACGTAACTCTTATTTCAGTCTTTCCCACTCGATGGTACATCAACCTTCTTCGATGTCCATGAAACGGGACCTCCACCACAATTTGGCATCTTCTGCTAGATGCATCATCGCTAACATGATCTTTGACTCCTCAGTCGCTGTGTTTGTAGCTCTAAAATACTATTCCATATTAAAGATAAATTTTTCTATCGCTTTCACATCACAAGCCCCGCATAAAGGCTTAGGCTCGGTACTTTTACCCTGTTGAATTAGACCACAACACTATCTGGGGCTTGATTTCCCACCACTCTCATGGTGAGGTTAACTCTTGCACTGTGTCCACAATCTCTGCTCGAACAACTTCGAGTGTGGCTCGAAAGTCTTTGGATAATTCAGTCACCATCTGAATTATCGCTTTCTGTGAGCTATCTAGTTCTTCGACATACTCCTCCATAAGGGAAACAGAGTTCGACGATCTATCACCACGCTCAAAACTGCCAGTTCTCATAGCTTTTGTCTCTAGGGTCTCAACTCTTGTTAACAATTCCCTGACGAGCATTCCGTCTAAGCGGCCAGCCACCACGTCGATTTCATTGGCCTTCTCAAAGACTTCCTGTAATCGAGTTTCTAGGAACCGAACCTGATCAAGGACTTCTATTAGATAGAGAATTTTCTCTTCTAACTTGACCAACCAGTCAACATGGGATTTAAGCAACTGTTTCATAGTAGACATGATCACAACTTCTCAACCCCACGAGCTGACTTGGCTCTAATACCAACTGTCACAATCGTACCTTCGTAAGGGTCTCGGGGCGATTGTATGACACTGTTCTCACCCTCAAACAAGTCAGCCATTCTATATTCAAATAGTCGATGGCACAATGGGCGTTTCTCACAACCTCCACTACCATTCTTGAGAAAAGGTTTTAGAAAATAGGTTTAGAGGAAAAAGTTTTCGCAAACGTTTGAAAGCATGTGTAAACAATGAACATTACTCGTACAGCTAGAAAGCAATAAGCAACAATACAACTTTATAGCATACAACTCACTAGTATGAGGATATGATGATTAGTCTTATCCCCCATGCATTATGGAAATGGGCGAGCGGTCATACACTAAGAAAAGTACATAGAAAGTAAACTACCTAGTAAAAGGAAATACATAGGATGAAAGCATAGTAAAAAGAGGTGGAGGCAGACATGCGGCCATGGGCAACATACCCTGGACAAGCATGACCATGACACTGGGCATGTAAGATGGGCGGCAGGGGCATTGATGGACATGCAAGATGGGTGGCACTGCTACTACCCTGTTCGAGAAAACCCTAACTTCACTTTAATCAATTTTTAACCTAACTTAAAGAAAAAAATTTGCACATACTTCCTTCATGAAATAGCTTAAGAAATCTATAAACTAATTAACCTCAAAATTTCAACTATTAACTGGTCTCCTACAGCTCAGAATATCTCCTGGGCTATACCTTGCTCGGATTTTTCAATTTTACAACTAACCTTCACTATCTTCACGATTTCTCCACTTTTCTGACTTCAAATCACTTCGGCAACCCCTGGTTAAACTTCTAACTAATTAGGCTTTATTTTCGTCCAAATATGGCAGATTTTGAACGAGTGGTTTGGGAAAACCATCGTCTTCTTATACCCCATGTTTTTGGCCGAAGCTACTCACTTTTTCCTCCAACCAAAACCATCAAACCAACTGCTTGAAGGTTAAAACATGGTATTTCCTTTTTTTTTCTCCTACTTTTTATCTTTAATTAATTTAAATCAAGTTTATCCCTAATATTTATTAATTTATTCTTTTGTTTATTATTATCACTACTTTATTATTATTATATTTGTTTTTAATTACAAAAGCCTCTTTCCTTAATAAACCCACTTCTTTCTACCTAACACTTAGCCAAATCCACTCTTATTCAATTATCCCACAACCAACTAAAGGCCATAAATTTTTAAATGTTTAAAGAGAAGAAGATTTACATTGGAACACTAAACTCCAAGCATCAAACTTTAAGATGTAACCACAAAACATATTTAGGTCATATATTCCATATGATTCATTTAGATAAACCTTAGACTTGCTTATTTAAGTCAATTCTAAACTTAAACAAGAGGAAAAGGGACAAGGCTTACATACATAATAATAACATTCATAACATGTATGCAATTATGTTAACAAATATACAAATAAACGTCAAATGATACTCAGGCATAATTGCTTAGGAAAATAGGTTCTAAGATTTACAGGTGAAAGGCTACAAACGCACGATTGGTCGGTCAAAAAAATAGATCGATGACAAGGGAAGAGATCGGTCTATCGTGGCTTGAAGTGGAAGAAAAAGATGAATAGGGTCTGCACAAACTTCCCAAAAACCTATATATATATATATATATATATTATTTTCCTCCATCACATCAAACTTAAATTTCTCATAAACTCACCAAAAATTAAATTGAATTTAAGCCCAAAACTCCATTTGAATACAAATTTCCAACTTGTAAACTAAATATTTTATCCCTTTGAATTAAAAGATCCAAATTTCTTATTCAATTCAAATTGAATTAGCTTCTCAAACTAATCCAATTTTTAGCCTCCAAATTCAAAGCACACTCAAATAATCAAGATAAAAAAGTTCAAATTTACTTAAATTTTGGATGTCATAAGTGCATCTTCTTTGTTTTTCTTTATAGTTTTTTCCTCTACTTTCTTTTTCTTGACAGCTTCTGATGGTGTTTCTTCTTTGGACTTGTCCTTGGCATCTTTCCACTCAATTTTCTGATTATGCTCCTGATCACTGGACATCTTTGGTTCTTCATATTCTAATCCACTTAAGGGAGTGATGACTTTTTATTCTATTATGGAGCTTCTATGTTACCGGCAAGGTTCCTAGAGATTTGCTTTTGATATCATTAGCCAATTTCCCTACTTATACTTCCAGGTTGCAAGGCTGCGTCATTTCTTGTCATATACTCCTTCGAAAGACTCTCCAAATTTAGGTTCTGAAGTGGTGGTGGTACTGAAGGCTGTGCTCGAGGTTGTTGTTGATGCACTATAGGGAACCCTAGTGGAGTTGCTTGTGTACTTTGTTGAGTTATACCAGTACTGCTACTTGGTCGAGCCCATGCCATGTTTGGGTGCGCCTTTCATTCTTGATTATACGTATTGGAGTAAGGATCCCAGTGTTCTTGTACTTTTCAATAACCTACATAGTACACAAATTGTGGTTTATACATGTAATTTTCAATTAAATGATTAGCAATACAAAATTCATAAGTCAGAGCATCAGGCTCAGTTTGGAGAGCTGCGACTTTTTTTGGAACAAGTATAACATTTTGTAATATATTCTCGATAGTAGCCAACCGTTGGTTAATTAATGCAAGCATTTCGGTGTCTTGTACCTCAACTACTGTTTTTGTCTCCCTAATTTTGGTTATTACTCACTATTGTGTTCATAATTTCATTGGCCTCATTCACAGATTTCTTCAACAAAGATTTTCCTATTGATGCATTCACCATTGTCTTTGAAGCTTGGTTTAGCCCATTATAGAATTGTTCCATAGGTGTGTTTATCAATAGAATTGTTCCATAGAGTTAGCGGGCTTAGGTGTTTATCATTGGATTGTTGGATTAATCCACTAACTATTTAATTTCCAATTTCAATTTATTCTAATTTTCATCAAAATTAGTTTTAATTTTTTATTTATGAAGTTGAAAAAGAAATTTTATTTAAATAAATAATTATTTAACAATTTAATATCAAATATTAAATTAATTAAATGCATAACTTAAACGTGAATCTTATTCATGTTAACTAATATTTAAATCAATATATAAATATTTTAATCTCTCCGATTACATTTAATTTCAATAAATTTAAACATTTTAATTATATTGAATATAATTAATCAAACCCTAAATTGAATTCGAACACTTAAGATTCAAAACCCTAATTTCGAATTTGATCACTTCAAATTCGCTCAATTCACTAGTCGAAGATATAATTTTACGAGCTAGTAGAGGGACCTTATGGACCTAAAGATCATAATCTCCAATGAATTAATCAATATTCGTTAATTACCGAGACACACCACTATAGCTCTAGTTGCACTCTCCCCTCTATAGATATATTTCTATCCACTTTGACCATAATCAGTAAGTTGACCCTTCACAGGTCGTTCGTATTTACAGCTAGGTCAAAATTACCATTTTACCCATTAAAATAAATCTTGCTCCTTAAGCTCCCATTGATCCTCTATTAAACAATTGGTTCATAGTCCAACTAATAAACCATATCCCTCTCGGTCATGAGAGGGTCGGGTCCCTTTATCCAAAATTAGGAGTCAATACTTAAGGGAACAACCTATCTGCTAACCCTAAATTGGGTAGGAATGAATTTCATCTTGCAGGACTATGTCCCCAGCGGTCTAACCGGTCTTACCCCCAAAATTCCATCTTGTGGGACTATGTCCCCAACTAACCCTAAATTGGGTAGTAGTATTGTTGAACTACTCTCATCTATGAAGATTAAATGATAATCCCGAATATAAGAAGTTCATAGTCAGCTCAAGATTAAGATCAAGTTACACTAGATCATTGAATTTGAAATAGTCAGTTTTAACAGTAAACGGTCGTTATAAAAAAAAGTGACTATTTTGAGGTATGGTCTTATGCAAACATCCTTTGAAAATGATGTCCTCACTCCCATGTCTCCACATGAATGGTTTTAGGATCACAACATTTGTATCCGTATACAAAGTGGGCCACATCTAATAGTTTCACCAGGATGAGGTACCCAATCTCATCCATATACTTATAGACCATTTTGACTACATACTAAAACTTTATCCACATTTATGTCTCTACATAAAGTTAAAGTATTAATATTATAGCCATGGATTTGTTTATTGGATTTTTATAATAGAATGCAATATCGATAACATTTTATAAAATGAACAACTTAATCATACTTTCATTGATAAATAGAATATGTTTCCAATATTTACGAACTGTGAGTTTTAGGAAATTCCCAACAACCTAGACAGTGACTCAATCATGAACAAAAAAACTCATCTTATTCGACCTTGTGTCAAGTTCCTTGAGGAGCTCTAAGCAGCTAATGCCTATATTTCTATGTTTAGTTGGATCTTAGATTAATTTACATGCAGTTTCTTTATCCTACAGTGTTTCTTATTTCTAAAGCCACATGGTAGTCTAATTTCTAGGCTCTTAGTCCTATGTTCCTTTATGACATCAGTTTATAACATCTTAACCTTCTCAGTATCAAGACTCTACTAGATTGATAAATTAAGTGGCCAATTTAACTTAACAATTTATATCTTTAGAATTCAACAATGGAAATGAATAAGTCAAGTGATATGAAGCATAAGTATTGTTCAAATCATAAAATCCTAGGGTATCTACATTGTTCAACCCCTTTAAGAATTTAGCTAATAATTATAAACAAATGAATAGATTTCATTAAATCAATAACCATGACTACAAGAATAATATTCAACGAAAGAGAAGAAGGGGGAAAATTAGAAAATGTGTAAACTAATGTAATGTTGAAAATACAAGAAAAATGAAGCCTTGTGACGATCTCTCACTCGCTCAATCTTTCCTTAGGGTGAACCTTTTTCAAGGATGAATCCAATTTTTCTACATGTTTCCACGAGGTAGGGATGACCTAGAGCTCTCAAGCCTTAAAGGAACTTTCGTTCTTGGAGCTTCTAACGGGGAGGATGGGATTTCGACCAAGGGATGAAACATGGATGATCGAGAGGGAAAGCTTCTCATCCTTTTATAGGTCGAAATTGGTTGTATGAGGGCCGAAATAGGTGCATCTGAGACTAACCAAGCAATTCTTTGATAAAGAATAGGTCTGGACCATGAAGATAGCAATTGCAAATGACTGGGTAAACATCAACGCAAGCGCATCAACATAGATTTTTTTAAAACAGTCAAAATTTCCTACAAACGTTCGTAAAGTCAAGTAAAATCAGTGAAAATCATCTGATAAGACCAAAAGGACCTCCATACAACCACTTTACTCATTTAAGACCATTTATGGGGCAAAAAACACCATGTAATGCCCATTTTTACTAAGTAAAAGCATATAAATATCATCATAAAACATGCATTTCATGACACGTATCAATGCTTAATGTCGACGTTTCCACTTTAGTAGGTCATGTGATCAAGAATGACTGAGTAATATCTTGGAACCATAAATATGAATTGGGGGATTTAATTTCTCCAAGCTGAACTCATCATTTCATTTTACAACTTCAAAAGAATAACCAACTTTCTTAGCTCGTTTATCTTTTGATTTTCAATTTCACACACAACCTCTTTCCTACTGTTTTAGTTAAAAATGGACTTTGAGGAACTAATCGTCGTGCTTCCCTTTGGTTTGATCCAATCTTGCCACTTGTCCTATTCAGTAATATAGATAGTATAGAATCGATAAAATATAAATATTATTTGATGCTAGGAATTTCGACAAAGTTTTAGCTATGAATACCCAATAAATTGTTCAAAACCTTACCTATTGAAGAAACTTCTCCTCGTCGACTTTCTATTTCAAAACCCTCACCAGTCGTTGATCTTAGTTGAATGTGTGAATGATTCCACAAATAAGGGGAACTTCCTTTTGTGTTTGGATTTTGGAAAAAAAATAAAAAGGTTTTGGAAAAAAACCCATTTGTGTCATGTGAATATGATATATTGTTTTCCATGTGTGTCTTTTTCTATTCTATTTTATTATTATTATCTTTTTTCAAAAGATCTGAAATTCGGAGGGTGATATAGACATTTGGGCTAGATTTCTATATAATATTTCATCTCATTGGGCTATCCTTAGAAAATAGGGAGTTTAAGATAATTTTTAAATTGGACCTATTTAATTAGGATATATGTGTAGAAAGCGTTTGTTCTTAAATTAAATTTAGGCTTGTTCCTTTTTGTAGATTAAAATTGAGATTTTTTTGTTACTTATCTTTTACACATTAGTTAGGTCTTTTACTAAATAACAAAAATAATTAAAATATCCATCCAACATAATAAAAGGGGTACACATATAAACCTCGAACTTTATTAATACAAATCTAAGAATACAAATCTAAGAGTTTAGGTCTAAACTTGTAATTTAAAATAATATGTTTTTTTTTTCTTTATAATATAAAGTTCTAAGATTTGCCATTGGAGTTGGAACTCTCTCACACATTAAGAGATTGAATTTGGAAAAGTAATGTATAATCCTATTTTAGAAAATGATAAATTATAGAAAAATTTTCACATATAGAAAATATGTAAAATTATTTACAGAAATAACAATAAAAATAAGATAAACACTGATAGACTTCTATCAGCGTCTATCAGTGATAGATTTCTATAAGTTTCCATCATTGATAGACATTGATTGACTTCTATTAGTCTTTATCGATCTCTATAAAAAAAATTAAAATTTTACTATCTATCAGCGTCTATCAGTGATAGATTTCTATCATTTCCATCACTGATAGACATTCATTGACTTCTATCAATCTTTATTGATCTCTATAAAAAAAAAATTAAAATTTTGCTATTTTGTGTAAATAATTTCCCTTATTTTTCAATTTTTAAAAATCTCCCTAAATTATATTGTGATAAATTTGTTAGTACAAGAATGATAGGGATGGAGAATTAGAACCTAGGAAATGTATGTCAATTATTGTCGAGTTAAGTGTTTTTTTTTTTTAATTATAAGGTGGAGGATACAAATCACAAATCTTTTAATCACTAATCCACACTGAATGGTAGTTAAGTTTAGTTAATTTGCATATAGTAGTAGAATATTTAATTAACAACTTTGTAAATACCTCTCTAAGACGTTAGATTTTAAGTTGACGTTACTAAATCACTAATTTTTGGGTTTCATTAATAATTGTACAGATGAATAAATTACGTTGTACATAATCATCACACTATTTTTGACTTCTATATTCTATTAATTGATTTTCTCTTTAAAAAAAGGGGGGAAAAACTCCATTGATTGATTAATTAAAATTGCCTTAACAGTCAAAATCCTCATTAAAACCTATTCAGACTCGACTTAAATATTTCCAAACTTATTTAATTTTTCAATAAATAGTGGATAATTATCAACTCAACCGTAGTTCAATTAAGACAAAAGGTTGGAGATTCACAATTCTAATCTCGTAATGTTGTGTTAAATTCAAAGAACAAGTAAATAAATAGTTGATAACTTATAATCCATTTGATAACTATTTGGACCCCATTTGGTATCTATTTGGTTTTTCGTTTTTGTTTTTGAAAATTAAACCTATAGACACTGCTTTCACCTCTAAAATTCTTTCTTTATTACTACTTTTTACCAATGATTTAAAAAATCAAGCCGAATTTTGAAAACTAAAAAAATAGCTTTTAAAAACTTGTTTTTGTTTTTGGAAGTTGGTTAAGAATTCAACAATTATACTTAATAAAGATGCAATATAAGAAATGGGAAGGAAATAGGCTTATTTTTCAAAAACCGAAAATAGAAAACAAAATGGTTACAAAACAAGGCCTTAGGCCCTGTTTGGTAAATATTTGGTTTGTTGTTTTTGTTTTTTAAAATTAAATCTATTCACATTTCTTACAATGATTTGCATCTTTCTTCAATACGATGGTTGAATTCTTAACCAAATTTTCAAAACAAAAACAACTTTTTGAAAGCTACTTTTTTTAGTTCTAAAAATTTGGCTTGATTTTTTAAACCATTGGTGAAAAGTAGATAACAAATGAAGAAATTTGGAGGTGGAAGTAGTGTCCATATGCTTAATTTTCAAAAACAAAAACAAAAAACAAAATGGTCACCAAACGAAGTCTTAGCTTTTTGTTTTTTATATTTGAAAATTACGCTTATTTTCTCTCAAATTCTTACAATGGCTATCTTTCTTAAGTAAAATGGAGGATTTCATATCTGAATTCCAAAAAAAAAAAAAACAATAATAAATTCTGAAAAACTACTTTTTTTTTTTTTTAGTTTTAAAATTTTGACTTGGACTTTGAAAACATTGATAAAAAGCTGATAACAATGCAAAATTTTAGAGGTGAAAGGGTTGTTTATAGGCTTAATTTTAAAAAACTAAAAAAACAAAAAACAAAAAACAAATAGGTTACCAAATGAGGCCTTAATAATGCAAAAACTTGGCATTTCCTTTTTTCTTTTTCTTCTTTGAGTACAATAAATGAGGTATAAGAGATTTCAATCTTTGAAGAGAATAAGTGCATATCAATTATTGTTGAGTTTATGCTCACTTTAGCTTAAATATTATTTTAAATTACATATTTTAAAGTAAAATAAGGAAAAATTATAGCAAATATCAATTTATACCCCTAAACTTTCGAGGTTGTATCAATTAAAACCCTAAACTAATAATTGTATCAATTTAAATTTTGAACTTTCGTAAATAATTTACACACTCCTAGCTCTAGATTTCGTTCGACCAATATCATGCAAAACTTATGATTTGAGTCAATTAAACTTCAATTCTTTGATAAGCAAATTGATCTAGACCTTTAATTTTGGTTATCTTTGAAAATCATTCATACATTGATTCTCAAACGTGCGTAGATTTCTTCAAATATCAATTTTACAAAATGAACTATTAGAGTAAATGCACGATAGTTCTCAAAGGAAATTCTAATTAATGATCTAAATTGATTTATTTACAAAAGTTTAGGGATTTAATTAATATAATTATAAGTTTCACATGATGTATTTCCAAGCAAAATATAATTGAAGGTATAAATTGATACATTGATAAAAGTTCGAGATTTAAATTGATACAATTATTAGTATATGGTTTTAATTGATACAACACCAAAATTTAGGTATATAATTTGATTTATTTTTTCAAAAAATTATGAGTATTGTTGGGCTTTTCCAAAGTCCACTAAGGCTCAAGCTAAAAAGAAAGACCCAAGATTGAAGGTCTGAGATGAACTAAGTGTTTGGAAATATGGCCTCATTGATGATGATCTTACCAAACACGTTAAAGGATGGTATTAGCTGTCTTCACGATTGGTGTGGTAATTAGTTCCACGTCCTCATGATCTTACCAAACACGTTCATAAACTTATTAGATGAACTAAGTGTTTGGAAATATGGCCTCATTGACTGTTCATAAACTTATTACCACTCGCAAAGATTTATACTATTATACAATATTAGCCTAGCTATCCTAATGACTTTCAAATTAACCCGATTCAAGTCTCGCTCTATGAGAGAGTAGGAGTTCCAGACATTGGGTGACTTCTCCCAAAACGTTCCACGTCCGCTACCTGGGAGGAAAGAAAAATAAAACATAGAGAATGTGAGCTATAAAGCCCAGTGAGTGGTGTCTTTTATCAGAAAAAATAGGTTTGATTATCAAAATTCATCTTTGGGAAAACAATTCCATAACCAAACAATTATCACATAACAAAATGTAATCTCCCCAACCTGTTAGCTGGATATCCCTGACATGATCATTTATTTCCCCGGGTATTCCTGTGAATTCCCCGATATGAATGATGTGGAAACAATCCCAGTACCCAAATAACCCGTCAAATGTGCACATGCCGGTAATATCCCCTTAGTCATACTTGGGTATGCTGACAATCTCAGCCAATTATACTGACAATCCCAGCCAAGCATCCACAATTTATGCTAACAATATCCCTTTATATATTTAAATATAAATCTCCTATTCCGCTTAATTCTCAAATAAAAAACGTAATTATATCTCATATAATTACTAATTCCCTTAATTCTAATTTGAACATTTCAAATTAACTTATCACGCTATTCTAGAGCTAGTCCGTTACGAGCTAGTAGGGGGACCTTGTGGACCTACAGATCATAGGCTTCAACAATTCGAGATTAATTGGCTAAACTCATTAGACTAGATTAATCCCCATTCGTTAACTAATGGGTCACTCCACTAAAGGCCATAGTTGCACCCCTCATTGTAGATATATTATGTCCACATGATTTAACCATAATCAACAAGTCGACCCTTCACAAGTTGTTCGTATATAACGGCTGGGTCAAATGAAACAGTTTCCTCGAGTTTCTCATTTAGTAGATGACAAACGTATTTTGAGATATCTAAAATCTTGACTATTCTGGAAACCTTGCCATTACTGTCGAGACCTATTCTACTAGAAAAGCTTGGCAACCCCTACCTCTTAAAGCTGAAGTAAGGTATTCATGCTAGTGATCTTACAGCCAACTAATCTCGATGAAGGGGCTCCACTACTGGCTTTTGCTTTGTCTTTGGTGACTCTCAACGAGATTGGAAGAGCAAGAAAGAGATAGGCTCGCTCTAGTGCAGAAGCTGAGTAAAGGGCTTTTGCTAATACTACATTAGAGATTATTTTGTTGGGATGGTTACAA
Source organism: Benincasa hispida (assembly GCF_027475165.1). Lineage (NCBI taxonomy): Eukaryota > Viridiplantae > Streptophyta > Magnoliopsida > Cucurbitales > Cucurbitaceae > Benincasa > Benincasa hispida. The sequence continues at coordinate 53,397,555 of NC_143478.1, read as the reverse complement.
CAAGATATAGGAGTCACTTTTTCTGGGCCCACTATTCTCATTTATGACAACAAGAGTGCTATCCAAATAGCACACAATGATGTGTTCAACCCTTGATGAATCTCGAAGGAAACACAGCCCTTGGTGAATACCAAAGGAAATACAATCTGGTGAATCCCAAAGGAAACACAATCTGGTGAATCCCGAAGGAAACACAATATTTGGTGAATCCCGAAGGAAACACATTCTGGTGAATCCCGAAGGAAACACAATCTGGTGAATCCCAAAGGAAACACAATCTGGTGAATCCCGAAGGAAACACAATACCTAGTGGGCATCTAACTAATCAGTAAAGACACTATCACAGCCTCAATATCACAACTATCACAATATGGTTTCATAACATACGTATACACCTCAACATCATGGCTATACAACATGCATATACGCCTCAATATTCTCATATCAAATACAACCTCAGTGAATCAAGTATCATCTCTTACTAGCATGCAAGTATCTACGTGCACAAATAAATCTTGCAGATTCTCATACAAGAACATATATCGGTCATACTATAATATCTGTTTATCATGCTACCGTTCTATTCTAATATTCGTCTATTATGCTAACATATATCTAGTGTCTAGCTCGTGGGCAGTTCCAGTAGTAAGATTACTTACCTCAAAATTGAGCCTAAAATTAATTCAAACAAACGAACTTCTTTCCAGCTTTCACAAACTTTGAAGTAGATCCTCAAGTCAAAGCTTGGTCAATACTCGCTCCAAAACAATTTAGTCTCCAAAATCTCCACTGAAATAGAATTTAGTTCCAATGATCAGCACCTAAATTCCTTTCGAAAATTCCAATTCCATCTTTAAAATAAACCCAAGAGATTTTAGGCTAAGAACTTATTGAACATTTAATAATTCCAAGAAAAATATCCAAACCATAGTCCGAACAACAAAGCTTACACAAAACCACTAACTTTGACAATAAAGGCGGCCAAGGACGATCTAAGGGAGGCACACGAACGACTGTGGTAATAGAACAGTGGTTGTGAATGTCTGAGGGGCTTGCGGAGTCGTCAGATCTGAAAAAGAGAGGGAGAGACGAACGGCGGAGGGCTTAATGGCTCGCAGGGGAGGAGTGATAACAGGTAGAAATACAAGTTATTACAGCTCAAATAAATAAAACAATGAGAGAATGCGATGGTAAAAATAAGCAAAATCATGTCCAAAAGCGCTAAACTGAAGAAATTGCAATCGCATGCACTCATCGCATAAAAGCAGTTAATTCACTTATTTTGTGTAGGAAAAATGCATTGGTGCAAGTAAAATTGTGATCTAAGGAATTAGGCGTCCACACGCTTGAAAGATTGCGATCGCAAAGTCATGCGATCGTATGCGATCGTGAGAAGTTCCTAAAAAAGGTGGCCACATAAAGACTGCGCATCAAGGTGACAACATAATAAATCATGATGGGACGGAAAGCTGATGACGGTCGAATCTGAATTTAGTTGACAAGCCGTTAAAGCCACATTGTAGCAAGTACACTCAACTTTCAGTGACCATTAATCGGCGCATCAGAGCAGAAGATTTAATGATCGCCCATCATTGCAATCATTAGAGAAAAAGGGTGCTTCACCTTGAGCTTTATAAATACCGAAGGCCACCAATGTAACGAAGGACCAACATATATAGATCATAGAATAAGTTAGAGAGTCGTTAGTCTATTCACGTACATACTCATACTTAGATTTAAAGGATGGAGACGAGCAAGGAGACGAAGAAGCCGAGAGATCATTCCCGAATAGATTGAAAGACTGCCGGAAAGTGTTACAAAGGGAGAGAGGGCCAACACTTGTAAGAGCAAGAATATTCATCTGGACAGAGTTAGAGTGAAAAAGGACAGTGTAAAAAGCCACGGGAAGCAAGACATTGCTTACCGGGCTTCTTATCTCTAAATTCCATTTGTTATTTTGTATTCAACACTTTATTTATAGAAAATGGAAATCTCATTTCAATCTATGTTCAATCTCTCCACACTTCGCATGAGTAGCTAAATTTCTGAATGGGTTGAGAAGTATTTAGCTAGCATGACCTAAGATTTACATTTTATGGAATCATCATGTCTTATGTATGCATCATTCACCCTTTAGAGATACTTGAGAGAGTAGTCTATAGATAGAATCTAGACTTGAGAGAGTCAGATTAGAATCTAGGCTTGAGATAGTCAGATTAGAACCGCATAAGCAAGAAATACAAACTTAGACATAAGTTCTATCGCTACTTACACATTGCATGCACCCTAGCAATAGGATACGATTGTATGCGGTCGCCTTGTTTTATGTGTGCAACATTCATCATCGCATAGGCAAGAATAAAGGCTTAGACACAAGTCCTATCAACTCTTTCGTAGACATCGCATGCATCTTAGAAATAGGCATTATGGCATTTGCATTGAGAAATGACGTGTTGTTGTTTGTGTGTAGCATGATCGCATAACTTGTACGTAATCTTAGGAAATGTTAGCTAAACCTCTTCTCAACCCGTTCATCGCATACTCATTATAACTCTCGATTTCATCAACTCTTCGTTCAAACTCTGTCGCATAGGAAATATTCTTAATCAAAACACCATCCAACTTATTTGTTTTCACCACCGCAAGAGAATCAAAGTAGTTCTCGCATATTTACTCAGTAGTCCCTGTGTTCAACCTTGGACTTACCAGGAAACCTAGTGAGGCTTATACTTGGGTCTTATTAGGAAAACTTGCATGTTCACCGTATAACACATCACTGCAAACTCATACCATAATCGCATCATAATTCACAACGCATCAAGTTTTTGGCGTCGTTGCCGGGGACTACGGCAATACATATTGCGCTAACAGTAAACCTTTTTTATTTTCTTTGCAAGTTTTGACCTTTGTGCACTGCCATTCCTTTGGTAAGGAAGAAGCAAGCGTCACATGAGTGAAGGACATGCTCCTGAGCCCAACTATGACCTAGAGATCGAAAGAACGTTCCAAAGAAGATAGAGAAACAACCGCCGACAACAACAAGAAAGAAATCCCAGAATGGCGGAACAATTGGAAGAAAGAGCCGTAAATGCAAACAACATCATGGCAAAACCCATTCTCCTGGCAAACAACTGCAATCGACTGCAATAGACCCATCTGGGACTATGTGTCACCTAACTTGTATGATTTCTCTCTAGGAATTATAAGGCCAACTTTGGACGGATCGAGGTTTGAGATGAAGTCGATTATGTTACAGATGATCCAGACAGCCGGACAGTTTGGTGGAAGGCATGGCAAGGATCCGCACGCCCATCTCCAGAGTTTCATTGAAATCTGTAACACTTTTGTGTTCTCAAATATCTCTGCTGAAGAAGTTCGACTCACGCTTTTCCCATTTTCGTTATGTGATCAAGCAAGGAAATGGGCATATTCCCTTGAACTAGGGGACATAACTTCGTGGGAACAGGTTGTAGAAAAGTTCATGAAGAAATACTTCCCTCCTATAGAGAATGCAAGAAGGAGGAAGTTAATTACAAATTTTGAACAGGAAATAGACGAATCGCTCAGTGACGTGTGGGTGAGGATTAAGAGATTAGTGCGAGATTGTCCGTACAATGGATTACCAGACTGTCTTCAGATGGAGATATTTTATCACGGATTGAATACTGCATCGCAGACAGCTACCAATGCGGCAGCAACTGGTGGTTTGCTTGACAAAACTTATCATGAGGCGAAGAATATCCTTGATCGCATATCAAAGAATCATGAAGATTGGCAGGAAAACGATCAAAGAGTAAAACTTCGAGAAGGTAATGCAGACAATGGGGCCATTGCATCTCTACATAATCAAATGAATGCGATGATTAATCTGTTACAGGGCATCTCAATCAACAACCCCGGAACGCAAAAAGGGCAGGTCAACGCAATTGAACAGACGAGCACAAGTTGTGCTACTTTTGGAGAATCGCATCCGATTTAAGAATGTCCAAGGAACCCGCAGTCAGTATACTTCGTAAAGAACAACCCTTTCTCTAATACATACAACCCTGAGTGGAGAAACCACTCTAATTTCACTTGGAAAAATAGCCAACAACAAAGTTATCAACCTATGGCCCAAAAAAAAGGACCGCCAGGATTTTTCCAATGAACTAACGGTCAACCGCAACATCAAGCCAGCAGCTCACAAGCACCGCCATCATCCTCTATGGAGAACCTCTTAAAATAGTACATTGAAAAGAACGAGACGGTCCTCTAGAACCAAGCGACTTCCATCCGCAATCTAAAAATCCAAATAGGACAAATTGCGAGAGAGTTGAAAAATAGACAGCAAGGGATGCTGTCGAGCTCAACTGAGCTCACTCGCAACCCGGGGATTACAGGGAAAGAACAATGCGTAGCAATCTCCTTACTAAGTGGAAAGACGACAGCGGAAGAAAAGAAAGAGCCTAGCAGGACCAATTCGAATGCAATGGATTCCAAGAACTCGTTGACACAAGATGGACCAGAAGAGCCCAAGACGATGAAATCGGAAGTTGCGTCCACCTCTAAGCCTATAGAACACGAAATAGAGAAGGTATAACTACCACCATTCCCACAAAGACTGAAAAGAAGCAGAATGATGAAGGAAAGATCGCTATGGTGGCATTAACGCAAAGATCAAACACTATAATCCCACCGAAGATGTGCGACCTAAGAAGCTTCACGATACCCTGCTCAATTGAAGGGGTCTACATCGGTCAAGCACTATGTGATCTTGGGGCGAGTATAAATTTAATGCCACTTTCAATCATGAAACAATTGAATGTGGGACAGTTGACGCCCACGACAGAGACTCTTCAACTTGCGGACAGGTCCCTAGTACACCTAAGGGAGAGTTGAAGGATGTCTTGGTCACAATTGATAAATTCATTCTACCGGCAGACTTCATCATTCTAGATCATGAGGCGGACGAAGATGTGCCCATCATATTGGGACAACCATTTCTATCTACTGGTCATGCTCAAATTAATGTGCACAAAGGAGAGATCACGATGAGCATCAATGGGAAGAAGCTCAAGCTTGAGCAATCAAGATCTTAGAGGATCAAAAAAAGGAGAGAAAACCTTCGTAGAGCTGAGGAATCCAGACTAAATATGAAATGAGCGGTCCCTGCGTTGATATATGACATAAACTCATCAGGGACGAAATTTTTTTAGTGTCTTTTTTATATCTTTCTTTCATGAACTTACTTTAAAACCACTACTCTTTAGAATTTCCAACTCTGTCTTTCATACTTTTTACCCTCTTGATCTTTAAGCAATGATCGTAGTGAACGATTGCGGTGGAGTTATGCGATAAACTAAAAACACGCGACCAGTTCAACCAGCCCATCTCAATCGAGGAATCGACCCACCACAAGCAAGGATGCGATCACAGATGATGCGGGCAATAGAGAAAATTTGGGGATTGTATCTTTCTTTGACTCTTTTATTCCAAATTTTCACTTCTCGCATCTCATTCTAATATTGCTAAATTTTAATATCGCATCCTCTTTAGTTTGACGCAATCATTGAATTTTGATTACTTTATCTAGTCACCACATTCTTCTCCGTACCAATTATGATTTCAATGATGAAATTCATGCATTTATTTCTTACCGCATGTACTAGAGTCAACTTAATTTCAGGATAGTCAATTCATGAAATATTTCTAAAAGTTAACGGTCCACCAAGTTTCTTTCAAACAATTTTTACGAAATTTCCTACGAGCATCGCATGAGTTATTTAGTCTATTAGCAATGAGGACATTGTTGTGTATAAATTTGGGGGTGCTAGTATTGTTATTTTCAACCTTGCTACTTTTAGAATAAAAAAAATAAAAAAAAATTCCGCCATAACGTTGAGATCGGATCCTACTCGTAGTTGGATGTTCGCATGATACCCATGGGGGCAAGCCAAAACGAAGGTGGGAATCGTGATCAACGCATAAATCAAGTGATCGCAACTCCGCTGCAAGATCACAAAAAGAATATCTAAATTGCGCAAGGGTAAAAACCACTTGAAAACACCCCAGTTGGAGAAAGTTGGAAATAAATCATGCGATGTCCTGGAAACAAGTAAAATTTTTTTTTTTTAAGATTAAACTTGCGGTCCCTAAAGATTAGAAATATTTTAGGAAGAGACCAGGATAGAAATTAAGAAGGCATTGGTTCATGAAATTTGAATAAGGCACCTTGAGATATCTAGGTAGGGTAAAAGCGGTTGACTTTCTAAAGAAAATCTTTAGTTTATGCTTGAGGACAAGCATTGTTTTAAATTTGGGGTGTGATAACGGGTAGAAATACATGTTATTACAACTCAAATAAATAAAACAATGAGAGAATGTGACGGTAAAAATAAGCAAAATCATGACCAAAAGCGCTAAACTGAAGAAATTGCGATCGCATGCACCCATCGCATAAAAGAAGTTAATTCACTTATTTTGTGCAGGAAAAATACGTTGGCGCAAGTAAAATTGCGATCGCAGAGTCATGCGATCGTGAGAAGTTGCTAAAAAAGGTGGTCGCATAAAGACTGCGCATCAAGGTGACAACATAATAAATCATGATGGGACGGAAAGTTGATGATGGTCGAATCTGAATTTAGTTGACAAGCTGTTAAAGCCACACTGTAGCAAGTACACTCAAATTTTGGTGACCATTAATTGGCACATGAGAGCAGGAGATTTAATGACCACACATCATTGCAATCATTAGAGAGAATGGCTGCTTCACCTTGAGCTCTATAAATACTTAAGGCCACCAATGTAACGAAGGATCGACATATATAGATCATAGAATAAGTTAGAGAGCCGTTAGTCTATTCACGTACATTCTTATACTTAGATTTAGAGGATGGAGACGAGCAAGGAGACGAAGAAGCCAAGAGATCATTCCTAGACAGATCGAGAGACTGCCGAAAAGCACTACAAAGGGAGAGAGCGCCAACACTTGCGAGAGCAAGAATATTCATCTGGACAGAGTTGGAGGAAAAAGACAGTGTGAAAGGCCACGGGAAGCAAGACATTGCTTACCGGGCTTCTTAACTCTAAATTTCATTTGTTATTTGATAACGAGCAGAAATACACGTTATTACAATGAAAAGATATAAAACAATGTAGGATTGCGATGGTAAAAATATGTAAAATCATATCTAAAAGAATTAAGCTGAGAACATTGTGATCGCATGCACCCATCGCATTAAAGCAGCTAATTTACGTATTTTGTGTAGGAAAATGCATTGATGCAAGGTAGAATTGCGTTCCAAGGAATTCAGCATCTGAGCGCATGAGAAGATTGCGACCGCAAAGCTATGAGATCGTATGCATTTGCGAAGATCTGCTCAAGAAGGTTGCCGCATAGAGACGGTGCATCAAGGTCAAAGCTTAATAAATCATGATGGGACAGAAAGCTGATGACGGTCGAATCCAAATTTAGTTGACAAGCCGTTAACGACACACTATAGCAAGTACACTCAAATTTTTGGTGACAATTAATCGGCACATCAGACAGAGATTTAATGACATCCCATCATTGCAATCATTTGAGAGAAAAGCTCTTCACCTTGAAGCTCTATAAATACTGAAGGCCACCTTCGTTAAAGGAGTTCTAGTTCAGCAGTTCAGAATTTTGGAGTTCTTTCTCACCATTTCTATAGATAACCGTAGTCTGTAATTTTTAAACATAGAAGGCGGAGGTGAGTGAAGAGAGAAGATGCCGAAAGATCGTTCCTGGTTAGCTCAACAGAGTTCCAGGAAGCGTTGAGAACAGAGAGAGGGCCGACTCTTGCGAAAGCAAGAACATTCTTTTGAGCAGAGTAGAGAAGAACATAGTGTAAAAGCCTTGGGAAGCAAGACATTGCTACCAGGCTCACTTTCCCTACATTCCATTGTCATTCTGTATTATGATTTTATTTATAAAATGGAATTTGCATCTCTACATCTGTTCACTCTCTTTACATTACGCATGAGTAACTAAACTTCCGAATGGGTTGAGAAGCACTTAGCTAGCATTACCTAAGATCTTCATTTTATGTGATCATCTTGTCTTATGTATGCGTCCATCACCCCTTTAGAGATACTTGAGAGAGAGTCTAAAGAAAGAACCTAGACTTGAGAGAGCTAGGTTAGAATTTAGGCTTGAGAAATTTAGATTAGAACTGCATAAGCAAGAGATAGAAACTTAGAGATAAGCTATGTTTGCTAACATGCATCACATGCACCCTAGAAATAGGATATGATAGTATGCGGTCGCCTTGTGTATATGTGTATCATTCATCATCGCATAGACAAGAATAGAGGCTTAGACATAAGTCATATAGACATCATCGTATACATCGCATGCGTCCTAAAATTAGGAGCTATTGCATTTGCATTGAGAGATGACCTCTGTTGTATGTGTGTAGCATGATCGCATAACTTGAACGCAATCTTAGGAAGTGTTAGCTAAATCCCTTCTCAACCCGTCCCCCGCATACTCATTGTAACTTTCGCTGTTATTGACTATTTTCTCAATTCCACCGCATAGGATTTATATTTTAAACAAACATACCAACCAACTTATTATTTTGATTGTTACCGCAAAGGAATCAGAATTTACCATCGTATACTGTCTCCATAGTTCCTGTGTTCGACCCTGGGCTTACCAGGCAACCTAGTAGGATTTATACTTGAATTTTGTAAGAAAACTTGCATGTACAACGCAAACACCATGTCACACCCCACTCCAGATTACCCTCTTAACCTGGATGGAATGGTGAGTGTAGTAGTTACCAACCCTTTTGCTGGCACTTACTACCTATGTAACGTGTTAAATTTTACTCAAACCTTGAATACATACGTATCATCAATATACCAACATATTAACTCAGAACTTAACACGTTTACATTACAAGGTTTTGCAACATTGTTCATACATGAATATTACAACTTAGTAAGCCCCATCTAGAATACTAGTCACTAGACAGACATATGTGTACTAACTAATACAGGTCTTCAATTACACTTCCTTCAACCTATTTCTTTGTGTGGCAGAGCAGCAGCAGAAAAGTCTTTTGGGAACTGATCGCTACCTGAAAAGGAAAACATTTGAAAACGTGAGCTAGAAGCCCAGTGAGTGACTTAATAAAAACATAAATCTCATGCTTTAAACTGAAAGCTTGAAAACATAATACTGAAACTAAAATATACCAAGCAAACGTGTACATAAAACCTTTAAAACCACCATTAACCATCATTATTCCTTAGTTGAGAATGAGCATACATCGATCTAGCTCCCTACGTCTGTTACGCCAAGAGACCCATACTTCAGCCTCCCTTTACTGGTATATAGCCTAGGAGACCCATACTTCGGCGTTCCTTTGCTGGTATATGACCTAGGAGACCCATACTTCGGCCTCTCATTAATAACTACCTACGTGCACGTGGATTTTTCTATGTACCGTCAACACCTTAGGTACATTTATTCAGATACCTTCCTTACCTTCAGTATCCGGCTCACTTAAGCTATCAAGTTTTCGAAAAGCACTAAAAGAATAGTTTTCAAATATAGCATAGAAAACTCTTTAGGATACCTTCCCTACTTTCAGTATCCCTTTTCATTATGTTTAGGAATACCAACGCATGTACTTTGACAACCTTAGGTATTTAAAACATAGTACATCAAGCTTCATTCAACCTTAGCTTTAACCCTAACACATGCTTCATACTTTGTGAAATAAGTTGGCTTAAAAAATATTGAACTAGCTTGTAAAAACCACTAGCATGCGTTAGACATGGAAAACATACTTGAAAAACCCATACATTAGTAAACATCATGAAAATGGAGTTACTAAAACATTCTGAAAGTATTTTGACAAGATAACATATTTAAATCATGTCAATTTCCATGGAAACATGCTTTACTTAGCATGTGAAATAGCTTTCAAACATATGTTGCTTGGCACTTCATATAACACTTAGCATGAGAAATAACTTCAAGGAAATCATGGTTTCTAAATCATTAAAACATTAAATCATCACATAGTCACTCACAGCTCGTTGGGGCTCTTAATGTGTTATACACCTCTCCTAGCTCTTCTTGGCCTGAAAGGACATAATTCCCGGTTAAACTACTTAGATTTCTTAGCAAAATACCTCAAATAGTTCATTTACTAATGGAACTTTCATCACCAAAGACAACTTTACTAACAAGATACTCATCATGAGTGAATCCTTCCTCATGAGCGAGATCCTCATGAGTGAGATCCTCATGATGAGCGAGATCCTCATGAGCGAGATCCTCATTATGAGCGAGATCAAGCTTTTCCTTAACAAAACTTCCATCCTAGCGATACTCACCTTACCAGCAAGATTCAGCCCAATTTCTAGCGAGATTTCCTTCTAGAGCGAGATCCTTAGCATAAAATTAGCGAGATCTTCATTCTCCATATCTCGCTATAACTCTCCATGGTGAGATGTTTGCTTGTTCTTCCTAAGCAGTTGTCTGCTTATGCACAGATTCTCTATGACAACTTCAAAAATTCATAACTCAAAATCCAGACCTCTTTTGAAAGACTATACATTTGTTGTGGAATTCAAAAAATCCTTCGTAATTGTGCTCTCCTAGTTGGCCTAAGAAAGCTTTAGATGCTCTTCTACAATTAGTTGAACGTCCTCAATTTTTTTTTTTGAAATAGAAACAAGGCCTATTCATTGAACTATTGAAAGGAGTCTAAAACTCAATTTACAATGAAACAAACAAAGAAAAGAGAAAATACAACATCGAAATTGGACCAAACAAGGACCAAAAGAAAGACAAAGGAGAATAACCCTTAAGACAGCACCCAAAGAATAAAATACCAAATTGCCAAACTACTAGCAAAGTACAAGACTTGAGGCTTGAATAGGAGGCCAAGCACAAAACCAACCCACAACAACATCATCTGCTTTAAAACCTCCCAAGTTGCTTTCTCTCTACTGTGCCCGACCATTGAGAAATTCCTTTCAAGAGGAGAAACAAATGCACATGGTGCAACCAATCAAATATTGTTCCATATGCTCTGCAGCTGTTTGAGTTCCAAGCAATCTCTGTTTCACCACAGAGATGTGGGAACACGGTCGATCACCGAGAGGTGTACACTGAGGGAAAGCAGAACCGTATTTATATCTTTAACGCAATTAATAAACTTGCGATGTTTATATTAAGGATTTTTTGAATTCCACAACAGCAAGCCAACCTCGAAAACTAGATTCTCCCAGCTTTCAAATGGCACTGATTTTACTAAATTTGCTTATGTAGATTGCCGAAACCAAGCTTTCGAATTTCCTCTTCCTTTTAATCTTCCTGCCACCTCCTGAATTCAAGGATCAACCGCCACGTCACCCCATATTTAGTGCCTCCAGCCCAAGCCAATAAATGAGTTTCCTTATTTAATATGTTTTTTTTTTCCTTTCTCAACAACTCTTATAAACAACATGGAATTTCACTTATTAGATATTTAATATATCATTCCTTTGGCTAAACATGCTTGTTCAGGAAACTTAGAATTCGGGGTTTACATTTAGCTACATAAGAGCTTATTTCTTCTTGCTTCCATCCTCTATCCCTCCTAAAACATGGCTTCATTTAACTCATTAGAAGACATCACATTACTTACTCTTACTTAAAGTCATTAGGGTTCGGCTTTTACACACCACCATTGCAATATACACAATTATTTCATCATATTCACAACACATCATTATTTTGTATTCAGCACTTTATTTATAGAAAATGGAAATCTCATTTCAATCTATGTTCAATCTCTCCACATTTCGCATGAGTAGCTAAATTTCTGAATGGGCTGAGAAGTACTTAGCTAGCATGACCTAAGATTTATATTTTATGCGATCATCTTGTCTTATGTATGCGTCATCACCCTTTAGAGATACTTGAGAGAGTCAGATTAGAACCGCATAAGTAAGAAATAGAAACTTAGACATAAGTTATATCGCTACTTACACATCGCATGCACCCTAGAAATAGGATATGATTGTATGTGGTCACCTTGTTTTATATGTGCAACATTTATCATCACATAGGCAAGAATAGAGGCTTAGACATAAGTCCTATCGACTCTTTCATATACATCGAATGCGTCCTAGAAATAAGAAATATGGCATTTGCATTGAGAGATGATGTACTGTTGTTTGTGTGTAGCATGATCGTATAACTTGTATGTAATCTTAGGAAGTGTTAGCTAAACCCCTTCTCAATCCATTCATCGCATACTCATTGTAACTCTTGACTTCATTAACTCTTCATTCAAACTCTGTCGCATAGGAAATATTCTTAATTAAAACACAATCCAACTTATTTGTTTTCACCACTACAAGAGAATCAGAATAGCTATCACATATTTATTTAGTAGTCTCTGTGTTCGACCCTACTTACCAGGAAATCTAGTGAGGCTTATACTTGGGTCTTATTAGAAAAACTTGCATGTTCACTGCATAACACATCACCGTAAACTCATACCATAATCACATCATAATTCACAACGCATCAAGGAGCTTCAATTGACGGTGAGACTCCAATGGCGGCAGTGTTAGGCGAGCGAGCGACTACGTGAAGACTGGATCTGGACAACGGCGTGATTGGACTAACGTGGGTCATGCGACTGGGTTGGTCGCCTTGAGGTTCGAGGTGGCGGGGAGGCTTCAACCGCGAGATCTGAGGTGTCTACCGAATGGTTGGTTGGACGGCACGACGTCAAATGGAGGGGGAACAACTGGGCGATGACGATCTGGACGAGCGACTAGGCGATGAGTGACGCGACGGGAAGGGAAAATTTTGAGGTGGGTGATAACTTGTAGAAATACAAGTTATTTATACTGCTTTATTTAGATATTACGGCCAAAAGAAAGGAAAGTAGCGTCAATTGTATGGAAATTATCTAAGAAATGCACGAATTGTAAATTGTCGTCTATACACCCATTGACACCATTGTGATGGTAGAAAAGAATGTTTCCATTTTGTTTTGCAGGAAATCAAGTCATCGCATGCATTCATGGCTCAAGATAAAGAGAACAACGCATCTACGTCGCATTGCGCCCATCATTCAGGAATGAATAGACGATCAACGCAATGACGGCGCATGCAACAATCAATCAAGAGCTAAGTGATTGCGGAGGATCCTAACAAGTGTACAGCTGATCATTATGCATTTCTGACGAGATTGATCGCGTAACAAAAGGAATATTCACTCCACCATTTTCGGAATTTCCATAACAAAAAAGTTGGGTCCACACTACAGAGAGTCAAAGCTGAGCCTATAAATAGCCTCTAAAATTCAATGAGAAGATATATTTGATATGGGCATATTTTGATATTTGTATATTGAGAGAGAGACTGGTCTGAAGAGCCTGATCAGAGAAGATTTGGGAAGATTTAAGAGACAAGGCCGAGAGGTGAGTCTCAGGGCAAATCCTTTATATCCCCGTGGTTGAAGATCTGTACCAAGGTTACTTCTACCGGACGAGCAAGCCTGAGAGGGAAGCTCTTCTCTTCACCCACTCCATACGCCGACAAGAAAATCCACCATCCAGATCTGTGTCAAGAAGTTGGCACTCTTCTGTATTTATTTCTATCTCTTTATCATCAATTATATCCATCTTCTTAGTCTATCATTCACACCATGTATCAGATGCTAAATATTAGTATTGAATGTCATGATCATTTCCATCTCCATCTTTCTGTCTATTTTCGTTCATCCATAATTCGCTTTCTCCATAATTTTTTTCTTAATCCCTTGGTAATTAGCATGAATCTAACAAGTAAATTAATTTGTGTTAAGGAAATAAATATGTTTAGCTAAAGTATGCTAGACGGCATGTTCACCTGTGAGAACAGAAGTGAAGATGCCATTCCTCCTATCGAGAGAAGGTTGGAAGAATGCGTTAACTAAAGCGAGAAGTACTTCCAAAGATGGAAGCAACCTTGCGTTCATTACGTTCATCCCTATTTCACCACAAAGATGTGGGAACACGGCCGATCACCGAGAGGTGTACACTAAGGGAAAGCGGAATCGTAGTCATGTCTTTAACACAATTAATAACTTGCGATGTTTATATTAGTTATCTTTTCTATTTCTGTTTCATACATAAAGACTTGCCACTGCATAACACGACCCTTTGTATAATCTTCACAGTCAATTTCAAACTCAGTATCATGTGTCATGTATCCTGCATCTTGTATCATCATAGCTTAGGTTTACCTTTATCGCACTTTATTTTATTACCACATAATTTTACTTTACCGCAACTTTAAATACCTGTATAAACACAACTTTTATTAATTGAAAAACCCCTGGTCGCATATATCATGAACGTAACGCATTAACTAAGCAATCCCTATGTTCGACCTCGAATCACTTCGAGAAACTTGCGTTGGAATTATACTTGGTTTCAATGCAAGGAAACTCGTGACAATGCATAGCATACTACAAACATTCCACTAATAACGCATACATTTAGAAGTAGTAACATATATCATAAACTTGCGTTATAATCATCTATGCTTGTGTGATAAAGAAGATAAGATAAAATTTCCATTACAAGTTTATGGTGCCGTTGCTAGGGATTGGTAACGGTTATTGTTGAGTATGTTTGTGATATTTTGCAGGGCAGATCTCTTTGTACTGGATGTTTATCGCAGAGAGTAGTCTGACAGTTTATGAGTACTGGGACTGACCCAGAATTCGAGGCTGACCCAGAGATCGAGCGTACATTTCGTACAAGGCCACGCTAGAACCGAGCGAGGCAAAAGAAGACCTACATGGCAGATAATAATAATGACAATTTGGCTCCCGCAGGAAATCAAGGGATGGAACGGCCAGTGCAAGATCCAGTTTTCCTTGCTGCTAACCGCAACATTTCGATGAGAAACTATACAGCACCCAATCTATATGATTTTTCGCCCGGAATTTCAAGGCCGGTCGTTGAGAAGAACGCAAGATTCGAGATCAAACCGGTCATGCTCCAAATGATTCAGAATGCGGGGCAATTTGGGGGTCTGCAAGGTGAGGACCCACATGCCCACCTGACCAGTTTTGTCGAGATGTGCGGCAACTTCTCTATACCTGGCATTACCCCTGAAGGTATCATATTATATCTCTTCCCTTACACCTTGAGGGATGAGGCCAAGAGGTGGGCTCATTCACTAGAGCCAAACGAGATTACTTCATGGGATCAGTTGGTTGAGCGATTTATGAAGAAGTTTTTCCCTTCGGCTGTCAACGCAAGGCGACGAAAGGACGTGTTGAACTTTGAACAGATGGATAATGGGACCCTTAGCACCGCCTGGGTGCGATTCAGAAGACTGGTGAAGAATTGTCTGCATATCGGGATACCCGATTGCGTCCTGATGGAGACCTTTTATAATGGCCTGAATAGATCAATGCAGGCTGTTGCTGATGCCTCCGTGGCAGAAGGTTTTATGGATAAGACATATACTGAGGCCAAGGTCATCCTTGATCGCATCTCGCAGAATATGGATGACTGGGTTGATGATGGATATGGAGGAAGAGGCTCTGAAAGAAGAAGAAATGAAATTGCCATTGTCCCTGTGGAGACAATGACTAATTTGCCTGCCCAAATGGCCGTAGTAACCTCTATCCTCCAGTCGATGGCGCTTAATCAAGGTGCCCTCTACCAAATAACAACGTAACCCAATGCGCCGGCACAAGTGGCCGCAATTAGTTGCATTAATTGTGGAGGAGGCCATGCAGCGAAAATGTGCCCATCAAACATGCAACAAGTATGTGCAATCCAAAACAACCCCTTCAACAACACATATAATCCTGTTTGGAGGAGTCACCCTAACTTCGGTTGGGGAGGGAATCAAAACCAAGGTGGGCCAAGTAATTATCAGAATAGCAATTCAGGGAATCAAGGAAACCTTCCACCTTTTCACCACAATCAGAATCAGGGTCAACAGAGACAATCACACAATCAACAACCCTCGTCTTCAAACACCTCTAGTAATTCATTGGAGGCCATGCTCAAGCAATACATGGATAAAAATGATGCGGTGATGCAGGCACAGGCGTCTTCAATAAGAAATTTGGAGATTCAAGTGGGGCAGCTGGCATCCAAACTTCAAAATAGAACACCTGGAACGTTGCCCAACAATTCTGAAGCCATGGGATCTCATGGAAAGGAGTAATGTCCTTGAAGACAATGGGCAGGCAAGCTGGACCGCCTGCAGAGGTGTGAATTGCGTTCATCAAAGAAAACTATCTTCCGGTCCATATCTCAATTCTATGTTTACATGCTTTCTTTTAGATTCCTGTCTTTAATGTTGTATGAACTTTATCATTTACTGCTTCATTTAATTTGTCTTGCAATGCTTTACGAATTTATGATTCATTTAATTCCCTTGCATGTATTTCTGTACTCTCTTTAATTTCTTTAACTTTTCTGTCATAAATGCGTTATTCTTAAACTTGGCGAATGATTGTTGAATAAGAAGAAAATTATTATCGCAAGGTCCTTGTGGCTTGTGTTGATGAAAAAAAATAAAGATTAAAAAAATAAAAATAAAAATAAAATAAAATAAAACTAAAATAATGAACAATCAACATCTGGTATGCATTGCAATAATGGGTGCATCTTGTGCCAACAAGATACACTTTGCATTCATCCAACTCAAATGCATTGCGTTGAAGGGTGTGTTGCGCTCGTATGTGTTCTTTGTCCGTCCTTAGCAAAAATGTACTATGTTGAGGTAGTGATGCGCTGGTAGAAATACCCTGCACCCGTCCTCCAGAAATATATTGAGTTAAGGGGTGTGTTGCGGGGATGCATGCGTTGTTGCCCATCCTCTGCAAAGATGCATTTGCATTGATGAAGTCATTGCATTAATTCTTTACCTTGCACCCATTCGAATAAAACTCCAAAGAATATTCTTTTTGCAAACTGAGAAGTCTAATCACTTCAGCTTCCAAGGACATGATGAATTTGCAGTTGAAAGGACGTATGACTCTGCAAATTCATAAATGTGAGGAGTGCAAACGGCAGACTTTTTGAGTAGCTCGAGGCCTGCCACCATAGAATCCGCGTTGGGCTCATCAAGGCCCAACCTATAAAAGCGGGTCTATTCGTCTCAGATCGTTTACTTGCTTCATTTTGCAAAAAGAAACCCTAAAATCGTCTCTGCATACCAAACCTTTCTTCCTTCCCAGAACCTTAACGATTTCCAGTTTTCTTTTACTCCGGCATCCATGGCAGACCAAATTTCCCAGCCATTTTCTTCACCTTCATCACCTTCGACAAACCAGCTTACCATGCGAGAGGCAGCATTCCTTGCAGCCAATCGCCATCTCGCTACTTAGCCATAGACTGTTCCTCGAGTTGCCGGAAGACCTCGGCGAAACCCCTTAACAGCCAGGACACTTCAGTTCAAGAGAGGGCAGAGTTCTGAAAGCACCCCACTCCCAACATCAACATTCTCCTCTGAAAGTGAGAAGAAGAGACAAGACGATAAGGAGGTGTTTGGGAGCATTCTTAGCAACCTGGAGAAAGAAGGAGGATTGCCCGAGGCTAGGGTTGTGAACCAACCACTGCCTACGGAGAAGGTGACGGAGGAGGAGTCAAGAAGAAGCACTCTGGTGGTCATCGTGGATCCTAAGGAAACTATGTAAGTAGAATCCTATGAAGGACCTATCAGAGTCACCTTGGAGGAAGTAGCGGCGGAGAAGCAGCTTGAAGGGGCTGAAGAGAAGAAGAAGAAGAAGAGCAAGGAAAAGAAGGTGGAGGAGATGAGCCATCCCATCTAAGCAAAACAGAGAAGAAGATCAAAGAGAAGGAGGATGAAGAAGATGAGGAGGCTAGGATGAAGAAGAAGCAAGAAAGAAGTGAGAAGAAAGAACGCAAGCAGGAGGAAAGGCTCCTGAAGAAGGAAGATGAGTGGAGAAAGAGGGTTGCAAGCCTAGAGCTAGACGAAGAATCCACCTTCGTAAGAGAGGACAAGGGGGAATCATCGCAACTTAGATAACCAGCAACCTGAAATAATGCAAACGGTTGCGACTGACGAAGGAGAAGAAGAAGATGTTACCCCTTGATGCGGCGTCGCAAGGAGAATGCACCGCAAGAGTCAACCGTGGACCTCCAATTTTTATTGACGCATTAGAAGAGCAGAAGAGGAGAAGAAAAGAGGAGAAAGAGAAGCAGGAGAAAATGTTGTGAGCAAAACTCATCATCGCAGAAGGTAGTCACAGGAGAAGATTACAAGATGAGGAGGTATGTTACAATAATGAAATATCAAAAGTCGAAGAAATAAGGAGGCTCAAAGAGGAACAACACCTTTTGCTGGCCTCTGAGTAGTTTAAAAAAGAGTTTGAAACAGAAAAAAGAGAAGAGGCAGAAGAAGAAAGGAAGAAGAAGGCAGAAGAAGAGAAAAAAAAAGAAGGATGAGAAGGAAAAGAAGCGCCAAGAAAACGTGCAACACTTAAGAAAGAAGAAGGGAAAAGAACTTGTTGAACCGAAAAAAGAGGAACAACACAAGGAGTGAGAAAGAAAACAAAGGCAGCAATCCCGCCTTGCATTGACCAAGGAAAAAGGCAAAGCAGTCACAGAGAGCAGCAAGCCCGCATTGGCAGAAGGGCGTCCATCAAGAAAGAAGAAGAACGATGACTTGCTGATGGAGATGGGCTTTTTCCCTGCGCCAACGCCACTACTAGACATGATTACGAGCGTGATCAGTACATGGATGGGACACATTTTGCCAGTGCCCAACCATTGTCATTCCAGAGGTAGTTCGTGACTTCTACCATGGATGGCTATATGGCACCAAGGATATGGTGACCATAAAAGGGAAAATGGTGTCTTTCAGCGTAAAGGACATCAATGAACTGTACTAGATGAAGGATAACCCGGATGCACCGGGCAACAAAATCATTGATGATCTCACTAAAGAGCAGATGGAAGATGCGCTGCGAATATTAACGCAACCGGGCACTAAATGGACGGTTTCTTTAAAAGGCATCAGGACCCTGACGTCCAAGACATTGCTTCCTGAGGCACGGCTGTAGGTCTATTTGGTCAAACGGCGACTGATCCCCACTTCCAATGACAAAACAATTTCAAGGGATTGAGTCATGGCCGTATATAGCATTACACGCGACATTCCAATCGATGTGGGCCAGTTGATCGCAAGACAAATTTGAGGTTTTGTGGGGCACATAAGAGGTCAGTATTTCTTCCCATGAATTGTCTCAAGTTTATGCTTATCAATGGTTGTAGGCATTGAGGAAGAACCCATGGTAGAAGTTCACGACCTAATAAACGTCAAGATTTTGAGGTTACTCCTCAAAGATTCCCTTCACTGCCCTGAGCTCCCTTTGAAGAGGCCCAACATTGATTTGAATGTGCCACAAGAACCCAAGCAAAAAAAAAAAAAAAAAAAAAAAAAAAAAAAACAACGTAAAGCTGATAAGGGAAAGGAGAAAATCCAAGACTCAACAACGCAAGAACCATAATCTTTGGACCCTTGGACCCTTTATCCTTAATAATTTTCCTTCCAAGCCCTCCCGCACAACCTTCTTCTTCCTTTCCTGAGCACTTTACTAATCTTCTCCTTCCCCCAGATTATCCAACCGTATACCAGTAGCCCCATCATCACCTTCATCATCATACTGCAACTTCCCCTTCCACCGCCGCATGTTGATGAGCCATACGATTTGGGTGAAGGCACTTCTGCCCAACCCTAACACATCGATGGTGAGGCATCGTAGGCACAACCCACTGTTGCTTCCTTAGCTGCTGAGTTAGCAGATATGCGGCCCCTTCTTGCCCCAAAAACTCTTCTCCTAACAGCAAGAACTCTTCTCTCAACAACAAGCCTTCTTCGGCCAGAGAATTGATGCGATAATCGAGCGAGTTGACAATTTACAACGTAGTGCTGCCATGACAAGGCAGGTGTTGATGAATATTCAGCGCAACACTTATACAATCCACTTGCACCAAAGACAATTAGCGGAGCGCAACCATGAGTACTTCAATTTTCTGACAGAATATCTTCATGGACCCATGATACCTCCGCATCTCAGGCAGCATCTGATTTTTGAAGAAACTCCTTAAGTACCACATCTGAACCCTCCTCCAAAACCTCCTGCTCCTCAATAATTTTTACAATTTAATTTTTATTGCGGCCATTCTGCTATCTTTATTTCATTTATGGTTTAATTAAATTCTTTGATTCTTTGTACAGGAAAAACTTTTTGTATTGTGTTATTTGTAATTATTGTATACTTAGTTAATTTTCAATACAACTAAGTAGCAATTCTCTCTATATTCTTGTGCCTCTTCTTTATCATCCTTTGTCAACTTTGTGATATTCTTGATCTTTCCTTTTGCATTATTCATTGCGCTGCCATGATGTATAATATGCATACACTTAGGAGCATTTCCCACACTTTGTATTTTCTAACTAACAATTAGTTAATTCGTAGCTATAGTAATGCTTTACCTTTTATCCTTCAAAATTCTGCTCAAACCTTCTTTTTGAAATTTTGTCTAAGTGTTTGTCTATTCTGCCCAAACAACACAATGAAGAACTTGCACACCTCTAAATTTGGGGGTGGAGAAGGTCTGAGCAGATGAGATCAAGTGATGCGGTCATTAAGAAAATGTGCTCATTATTTCCATCTCAAATATATATATATATATATATATATATATATTCATATAAACTCCAATGTCAGTGCAAGGGAAACCTCAAAAACAATCCCAACCTAATATGAGTTAAGTTGTTGAAGGAGCCTGCTCATAGTTGGATGTTCGCATGACACCCGTGGGAGCAAGCCAAAACGAAGGTGGGTTTCCAAGAACAATGCAATATGAAAAGAAAAAAAAAATGAGAAAGAAAATTAAAAGAAACAAGAGAAAAATGCTTGCATTGTAATCTTATGTTTTGTTGTTGCTCATGCACACTTTATGCGATACTATTTCTAGATATATGCGCTGTTAACTAAATGCTTGTAGTATGCTATGGAGTAATGCGTTGTCACAAGTTTCCTTGCACTGAAACCAAGTATAATTCCAATGCTGAAACCAATTAATAAAGTGTGCGTTTGTACAGGAAATTAAATTGCGGTAAAGTAAAATTGTGTAGATAAACTAAAGTTGCATTAATAAAATAAATTGCGATGAAAATAAACCTAAGCTAATGTGATGCAAGATACAGGATACATGATATACATGATGCTGAGTTCGAGACTGACTATGAAGTTTATACAAAGGATCGTGGTCTGCGAGGACAGGTCTTTGTGGATGAATCAGAAGGGGGAAAGGATAATTAGTACAAACATCGCAAGGTTGTTAATTTCGTTAAAGATATAACTAAGGTTCCGCTTGCCCTTGGCGTACACCTCTCAGTGATCGGCCGTGTTCCCATATCTCTATGGTGAAACAGGGATGAACGTGATGAACGTAAGGTTGCTTCCATCTCTGGAAGTACTTCTCGTTTTAGTTAACACATTCTTCCAACCCTCTATCGATAGGCGGAATGGCATCTCCACTTCTGCTCTCACAGGTGAAGATGTCGTCTAGCATGCTTTGACTAAACATAATTATTTCCTTAACCCAATTAATTACTTGCTTAATTCATGCTAATTAGCCAATAGATTAAGAAAACATCGTGGAGAAAATGAATTACGGATGAACGGAAATAGACATAATGATGGAGTTGTCTCTTGTTTGTTTTATTTTTTTTTCTCATTTTTCTCTTTTCATATTGCATTGTTCTTGGAAACCCACATTCGTTTTGGCTTGCTCCCACGGGTGTCATGCGAGCATCCAACTACAAGCAGGTTCCTTTCACAACTTATCTCTTATCAGGTTAGGATTGTTTTAGGATTTCCCTTGCACTGACATTGGAGTTTATATGAATATATATATTTTGGAAACACATTTTTCTTAATGACTACATCACTTGATCTCATCTACTCAGACCTTCCCCACCCCCAAATTTAGAGATGCGCAAGGTCCTCATTGCGTTGTTTGGACAGAATAGACAAACACTTAGACAAAATTTCAAAAAGAAGGTTTGAACAGAATTTTGAAGGATAAAAGGTAAAGCATTGCTATAGCTACGAATTAACTAAGTGTTAGTTAGAAAATACAAAGTGTGAGAAATGTTTCTAAGTGTATACATATAACTCATCATGGCAGCGTAATGAATAACGCAAAATAGAAGATCAAGAATATCGCAAATAATGACAAAGGATGATAAAGAAGAGGCTATTGCGTACTTGAAAGAATTGTTACTTAGTTTTATTAAAAATTAACTAAGTATACAAGGAATTACAATTAACGCAATACAAAATTTTTTATCATATACAAAGAATAAAAGAATGAGCTTCTATACATAAAGAAATAATGAATGAAGTTATAAATAAAAGAATGACAGCAATAAAAAAAAAAATAAAGTTATTGAGGAGAAGGAGGTTCTGGTGGAGGATTTTGGTGAGGTACGCAAGGAGCTTCTTCAAAGTGTAGATGCTACTAGAGATATGGAGGCACCATGGGACCATGAAGATACGCTGTCAAGAAGTTGAAGTGCTCATGGTTGCGCTCCGCTAGTTGCCTTTGGTTCAGGTGGATTGTATAGATGTTGCGTTGAATATTGATCATCACCTGCCTTGTCATGGCAGCATTGCATTGTAAATCTTCTACTCGCTCGTTTATCGCATCTATTCTCTGGTTGTAAAAGTCTTCTTGTTGGGAGAAGAGTTCTTGTTGTTGGGCAAGAAGGGTTCACATATCGGCTAATTCAACAGCTAAAGAGGCAATGGTGGGTTATGCCTGCGATGTTTCGCCATCGACGTTTTGGGGTTGGGTAGAAGTGCCTTCACCTAGATCGCGTAGGTCATCAACATGCGACAGTGGAAGGGAAAGTTTTGGTGATGATGATGAAGGTGAGGATGGAGCTACTGGATATGCGGTTGGAGAATCAGGGGTAAGGAGAAGGTTGGTGAAATGCTTAGGAAGTGAGAAAGAAGGTTGTGCGGGAGGACTTGGAGGGCGAATTATCAAAGGCAAAGGGTCCAAGGGTTCTGGTTCTTGCATTGGCGAGTCTTGGACTTTCCCCTTTCCTTTTTCATCTTTAAGCTGTTTCTTTGGCATGGGTTTCTACGACGCATTTAAATCAATGACGAGCCTCTTCAATGGGAGCTCGAGGCAGTGTGGGGAATCTTTGAGGAGCAACCTCAAAATCTTGACGTTTATGAGGCTATGAACTTCAGGCATGGGTTCTTCATCAATACCTACACTCAATGATAGGCATAAGCTTGAAATCGTCCACGGGAAGAAATACTGACCTCTTATGTGCCCCACAAAACCTTGAATTTGTCTTGCGATCAACTGGCCTACATCGATTGGAATGCCACATGTAATGCAATATGCGACCATGACTCGATCCCTCGAAATTTTTTTGTCATGGGAAGTCGGGATGAGTCATCGTTTTACCAAATATACCCAAAGCCATGCCTCGGGAAGCAATGTCTTGGACGCTAGAGTTCTGATGCCTTTTAATGAAACCGTCCACTTAGTGCCTGGTTGCGTTAATGTTTGCAGCGCATCTTCCATCTACTCTTCAGTAGGATTATCAATGATTTTGTTACCTAGTGCATCTGGATTGCTCTTCATCAAGTATAATTCATTGATGTCCTTTGTACTGAAAGACACCATTTCCCCTTTGATGGTCACCACATCCTTGGTGCCATGTAGCCGTCCGTTGTAGAAGTTTCTCACTACCTTTGGAATGACGATGGCTGGGCACTGGCAAAATGTTTCCCATCCGTGCTCCAGTACAACGCTTGTAATCAGATCTGTTAGTGGCGTTGGTGCGGGGAAAAATCCCATCTCTGTCAGCATATCATCGTTTTCTCTCTTCTTCGATGGATGCCACTTAGCCAACGTGAGTTCACTACTTTCTACAACTGCTTTGCCCTTTTCTTTGATCAACGCAAGGCGGGATTTTTGCTTTTGTTTCCTTTCCCTCTCCTTGCGTTGTTCCTTCTTCTCCCGTTCAGCAACTTCCTTGCCTTTCTTCTCTCTTAAGCATTGAACGTTTACTCGGTGCTTTTTCTCCTTCCCTTCTTTCTTCTTCCTTTCCTCAAGCCTTCTTCTTCTTTTTTTCTTCTTCCTCTTCTCTCACTTCTTCTTCAAATTCTTTTTCAAACTGCTCGGAGGCCAAAAAAATGCGCTGTTCCTCTCCGAGCCTCTTCCTTTCCTCTTCTGCCGATATCTTATTGTTGCGGTGTACCTCCTCATCTTGTAATTTTCTTCTTCAATTACCTTCTGCGATGATGAGTTGTGACCGCAACATTTTCTCTTTCTTTTCTTCCTCCGTTTTTCTTCTCCTCTTCTATTCTTCTAACACATCTATCAAAATTAGTGGATCAACTGTTGATCCTTGCGGCACATTCTCCTTGCGACGCCGCATCAAAGGGGTGATTTCTACATCTTCTCCTTCGTCAGTCGTAACCGTTTGTAGTGTTTCATGTTGCACTGATTCTCTCAATTTCGCTGACTCTCCCTTATCCCCCTTTATGGAGGTGGATTCTCCATCCAGTTCTGGGCTCTCAGCCCTCTTTCTCCTCTCTTCCTCCTTCTTCAGACGCCTCTCCTCCCACCTGCGTTCCTTCTTCTCATCTGTCATCCTTTCCTTCTTCTTGATTGGATGGGCTTTTTCATCTCCTTCAGCCCCTTTCTCTTTGATCTTCTTTTTCTTCTTCTTTTCTTCAGCCACTTCAGGTTGTTTCTCCGCCGCTGCTTCCTCCAAAGCGACCCTGATAGGTCCCTCATAGGATTTTGCGTTAGCAGTTTCCTTAGGATCCAAGATTGTCAGATCGCTTCTCCTTGATGCTTCCTCTATCTCCTCCTCCAAAGACAGTGGTTGGTTCACAACCCCAGCTTCGAGCAGTCCTCCTTCTTTCTCCATGTTGCTGAGTATACTCCCAAACACTTCCTTATCGTCCCTTCTTTTCTTTTCACTTTTAGAGGAAAATGTTGGGAGTGGAGTACTCTCTAAGCTCTGCCCCCTTTTGACCTGGAGTGGTACGGCTGCTACAGGCTTTTGCTGAGGTTTTCCGATGACTCAAGCGATGGTTTTTGGCTGGGCGGCGAGATGACGGCTTGCTACGAGGAATGCCACCTCTCATGCAGTGAGTTGGGCTTTTGAGGGTGATGAGGGTGAAGAAGATGGTTGGGGAGACTGGTCTGCCATTGATGCCGAAGTAAGAACACTAGGAAATTCTTTAAGGTTTTGGGAAGGAAGAAAGTCTGGTATGCAAAGGCTCTAGGGTTTCTGTTTGCAAAATGAAGTAAGTCAATGACCTAAGATGGAGGAGATGGAATTTATAGGTTGGGCCTTGATGGGCCCAACGAGAATTCTACGGTGGCAAGTCTCGAGGTACTCAAAAAGCCTGCCGCCGCGCGCCTCACATTTATGAATTTGCAGAGTCGTACGTCCTTTCATCTTTAGATTCATCATGTCCTTGGAAGCTGAAGCGATTAGACTTCTCAATTTACAAAAAGAATTTTCTTTGGTATTTTATTCGGATGGGCGCAAGGTTAAGAATCAATGCAATGAATTCATCAATGCAAATGCATTTTTGCAGAGGACGGGCAACAATGCATGTATCCCTGCAACACACCCCTTAGCACAATGCATTTCTAGAGGATGGGTGCACGGTATTTCTACCAGCACAACACTACCTCGACATAATGCATTTTTGCTAAGGACGGGCAAAGAACACATACGAGCACAACACACCCCTCAGCGCAACGCATTTGAGTTGGATGAACGCAAAGTGTATCTTATTGGTACAAGATGAACCCATCATCGTAATGCATACTAGATGTTGATTGTTTTATTATTTTTGTTATTATATATTTTTTTTTCATCAATGCAAGTCACAAGGACCTTGCGGTATTAATTCTCTTCTTATTACACAATCATTCACCAAGCTTTAAGAATAACGCATTTAGTACAAAAAAGTGAGAAATTAAAGAGAGCATGGAAATAAATGCAAGAGAATTAAATGATGCATAATTTCATAAAGCATAAAAACAAATTAAATGAAGCAATAAATGACCAAGTTCATAAAGCAATAAAGATAGGAATTAAGAAAGCATGTAAACATAGAATTCAGAGATATGGACCGGAAGATAGTTTTCATGATGAACACAATCCACACCTCCGCAAGCGGTCCAGCTTGGCTACCCAATGTCTTCAAGGACATTATTCTTCTCCTGGTCTCCTCTCGCAATGTATATGGGGAGAGAGATAATCTACTTCCTTCGGGAATCACACCAGTTATGGAGAATGCGTTGCACATCTCTCAAACCTTGCATTCTCCGCAACTGTAGGTCTTGAAATTCCAGTGCTTAATCTGGTTCTGATGTGCTCCTACACGAAAAAGTACACCTGATCTCTCGTTAGCTTAGAATTTCTGGATCACTCCAATGCTCATAAGCCGTCAGACTGCTCTCCGTAATAAACAACCAGTACAAAAATATCTGTCCTGCAAATACTACAAATGTACTCAACAATAACCATTAGCAATCCTCGACAACGACGCCATAAACTTGTTGACTTGAAATTGGTCAATGTAATGTGCATGCATGATGATGAGCTACAAGCTCATGTTGCCATAAACTTGTAACGAAAGATGTAATCTTATGCTATGTTGTTGCTCATGCACACTTTATGTGATACTACTTCTAGATATATGCGTTGTTAACTAAATGCTTGTAGTACGCTATGGAGTAATGCGTTGTCACAAGTTTCCTTGCGCTGAAACCAAGTATAATTCCAACGCAAGTTTCTCAGAGTGATCCGAGGTCGAACACAGGGATTGTTGTCGTTAGTGGGTTACATTTGTGATATATGCGACCGATTTTTTTACAATTAATAAAGTATGCATTTGTACAGGAAATTAAATTGCGGTAAATTAAAATTGTGTAGATAAACTAAAGTTGCGTGAATAAAATAAATTTTGATGAAAATAAACCTAAGCTAATGTGATGCAAGATACAGGATATATGATATACATGATGCTGAGTTCGAGACTGACTGTGAAGTTTATACAAAGGATCATGGTCTACGAGGGCAAGTCTTTGTTGATGAATCAGAAGGGGAAAGGATAATTAGTACGAACATCGCAAGTTTATTAATTGCGTTAAAGATATAACTAAGGTTCCACTTTCCCTTGGCGTACACCTCTCGATGATCGGCCGCATTCCCATATCTCTATGGTGAAACAGGGATGAACGTGATGAATGTAAGGTTGCTTCCATCTCTGGAAGTACTTCTCACTTTAGTTAACGCATTCTTCCAACCCTCTCTCGATAGGCGGAATGGCATCTTCACTTCTGCTCTCACAGGTGAAGATGTCGTCTAGCATGCTTTGACTAAACATAATTATTTCCTTAACCCAATTAATTACTTGCTTAATTCATGCTAATTAGCCAAGGGATTAAGAAAACATCGTGGAGAAAGTGAATTACGGATGAACGGAAATAGACATAATAATGGAGATGAAAATGATCATAACAATTAATACTAAGATTAAGCATTTGATACATGGTATGAATGATAGAGATTAAGAAGATGAGTACAAGTGATGATAAAGAGATAGAAATAAATACAGAAGAGTGTCAATGTCTTGACACAGATCTGGACAGTGGTTTTGCTTGTCGGCGTGGGGATTAGATGAAGAGAAGAGCTTCCCTCTCTGGCTTGCTCTTCTGATAGAAGTGACCTTCGTACAAAGCTTCGATGGCGGGGACCGGAAGGATCCTTTGCCCAGAGACTCATCTCTCGGCCTTGTCTCTTAATTCTTCCTGAATCTACTATGTTTAGTCGTTCAACCATTCTCTCTCTCAGATCAGTATATACACTTTTCTCTATGTTCAAGCATAATTTTTCAGTGGATGGCCGGAGCTATTTATAGGCTAAGCTTTGACTCTCTGACTTGTGGTCCCCACTTTATTGTTGAGGCAGTTCGGGAAATGGTGGAGTGAATATTCCTTCTGTTACGCAATCAATCCCGTCAGAAAAGCATAATGGTCAGCTGTACATACGTCAGAATCCTCCGCATTTGCATTGCTCTTTACATTTTTGATCATTTGCCTGCATGCAGTGTTGTTTCTTATTACCGCATGCGGTTGAAGTTGCGTTGGTTGCAAAACTCTTGATCGATTGTCGCATGCGTCGTCATTACGTTGATCATCTATTCATTCCTGAATGATGGGCATATGCGACGCGTTGTTCTTTTTATCTTGAGCCATGAACGCATGCAGTGACTTGATTTCCTACAAAACAGACTTGAAATATTCTTTTCTACCATCGCAATGGTGTCAGTGGGTGTATTGACGACAATTTATAAGTCTTGCATTTCTCAACTAATTTCTACACAATTGATGCAACTTTCCTTTCTTTTGGCCGCAATATCTAAATAAAACAGTATAAATAACTTGTATTTCTACAAGTTATCATCAACTCATTCAGAAATTTAGTTACTCATGCGCAATGTGAAGAGATTGAACAGATATAGAGATGCAAATTCCATTTTATAAATAAATTCATAATACAAAACGAAAATGGAATGTAGGGATAGGAAGCCCGGTAGCAATGTCCTTCTCCCTAAGGCTTTTACACTGTGTTTTACTCTACTCTGCCCAAAAGAATGTTCTTTCTTTCGCAAGTGTCAGCCCTCTCTTCATTTGCAGTGCTTCCCGGCGGTCTCTTGAGCTAACTAGGAATGATATTTTGGCGTCTTCTCTCTTCGCTCGCCTCTGCCTTCTAAGTATAAGAATTACAGACTACGACTATCTATGATCTATCTCTATGTATATGGCAAACTATATATATTTCGAACTAGAAAAAACTGGAACTCTAAACTCCTTTGATGAAGGTGGTCTTCGTTATTTATAGAGCTTCAAGGTGAATAACTTTTCTCTCAAATGATTGCAATGATGGGTGGTCATTAATTCTTCTGTCTGATGCGCCGATTAATGATCACCAAAAAGTTTAGTGTGCTTGCTACAGTCTGTCGTTAACGACTTGTCAACTAAATTTGAATTTGACCGTCGTCAACTTTCCGTCCCATCATGATTTATTCTGCTTTCACCTTGATGCGTCATCTTTAAGCGCCTTCTTGAGCAGATCTTCGTGAGTGCATACGATTGCATAGCTTTGCAGTCACAATCTTCTAATGCGTTCGAGCGCCGAATCCCTTAGATCGCAATTTGCTTTGTGCCAATGCATTTTCCTGCACAAAATAAGTAAATTATCTACTTTAATGCGATGGGAACATGCGATCACAATATTCTCAACTTAATGCTTCTGGACACGATTTTGCATATTTTTACCATCACATTCCCACATTGTTTTATATCTTTGCATTGTAATAACGTGCATTTCTACCCGTTATCAGTACCCAACTTCATTCATGTACCATAGATCATTTTGACTATTTACTTGAACCCAATCCACTCTTATGTCTCCACATAAAGTTCAAGTACTCATACAATACTCATGGGTCTTAGTTTATTGGATTTTGACTTTCATACAATTTATGAGATCAATAACAAGTTTATTGATTATAGAAAATGTTTATTATCTTACAAACTGCGAGTTTTTAGGACATAAAACCCAACAACAAGTTCCTGGAGACAGTTGACAAAAGGTGAAACAATCTTTAAGGTAGGGACCGGGGAGATTGTTTCAGCCAAAGTAGTGGGAGATATGAAGTTATTTATAGAAGATGGGTACATTTATTTGAAAAAATTATATTATATTCCTTCTATGAAAAGGAATCTAATATCTATCTCTTATTTTCTAGAACAAAATCATAAAGTTTATTTCGAAAATGATGAAGTGTTCATCAATATAGGAAGTAAATAGATTTGCTCTGCAAAATTAGAAAATAACTTGTATATGTTAAAACCAACTAAGGTCAAAGCTGTATTGAACATAGGATGTTTAAAACTGCTGGGACTCATAAAAAAAAAAGGAAGATTTCTCCAAATTCCTATTTTTGGCACTTGAGACTGGGTCACATAAATCTCAGCAGGATTGAGAGATTGGTTAAGAGTGGTCATCTAAATATGTTAGAAAACAGTTCATTACCACTATGTGAGTCTTGTCTTGAGGGTAAAATGACAAAAAGAACTTTCTCTGGAAAAGGTCTTTGAGCCAAAGAACCCCCAGAGCTGATTCACTTAGACCTTTGTGGGTCTTTAAATGTTAGAGCAAGAGGAGGGTATGAATATTTCATCAGTTTTATAGATGATTATTCTAGGTATGGGCATGTTTACCCAATGCACCAAAAGTGTGAAACTTTTGAAATGTTCAAAGAGTATAAGGCTGAGGTTGAAAAAAAATTAGGTAAAAAGAAAACAAATGGAATCTATGTATTTCAATTCTGTTGTAGATCAACCTGAAGGGGTAAAACCCATCGGTTGCAAATGGATCTACAAGAGAAAACGAGATCAAGCTAGTATGGTACAAACCTATAAAGCTAGATTTGTGGCGAAAGGGTTTACCCAAAGAGAGGGGGTAGATACTATATTAGAATATTCTTGTACATAGCCATGTTTTATGATTATGAAATATGGAAAATGGATGTCAAGACAACTTTTCTGAATGGCTACCTTGAAGAGAGTATCTATATGTCTCAACCATAAGGGTTTGTACAGCAGGGTCAAGAGCAAAAGGTTTGCAAACTTAATCGATCCATGTATGGATTAAAACAAGCTTCTAGATCCTGGAATATGAGATTTGATATTGCGATCAAATCTTATGGCTTTAAACAAAATGTTGACGAACCCTATGTATACAAGAAAATCATTAACAAAACCGTCGCTTTTCTGGTGTTGTATGTTGATGATATTCTACTCATCGAGAATGAGGTAGAATATCTAGCTGACCTTAAGAGATGGTTGGCTTCGCAACTCCAAATGAAAGATTTGGGAGAAACACAGTATGTTCTTGGAATCCAAATAGTTTGGAACCGCAAGAACAAAACATTAGCATTATCTCAAGCATCTTATATAGACAAGATGTTGTCTAGGTATAAAATGCAAAATTCCAAGAAAGGTTTTTTTACCTTTCAGAGATAGAATTCACCTGTCTAAGGAACAGAGTCCTAAGACACCTCAAAAGCTTGAGAATTCCATATGCATCAACAATAGGGAGTTTAATGTATACAATGTTGTGTACTCATCCTAATATATGATATGTCGTAGGAATTGTCAGTCGATTTCAATCCAATCTGGTCATGATCATTATTCTGCTGTTAAAAACTTTCTTAAATGTGTTCGAAGAATGAGAGATTATATGCTCGTGTATGGTGCTAAGGATATTATCCTTACTGGGTACACCGATTCAGACTTTCAGACTAATATTGATTCAAGGAAATCAACTTCGGGGTTAGTATTCACTCTAAACGGAAGAGCAGTTGTGTGGAGAAGCATCAAGCAGAGTTGTATTGCTGACTCCACAATGGAAGCTGAGTATGTAGCTACAAGTGAAGCAGAAAAAGAAACAATATGGCTCAGAAAGTTCATGACAGATCTGGAAGTAGTTCCTAATATGCACCTACCTGTCACTCTCTGTTGTGACAACAATGGACCAGTTGCAAATTCAAAGGAACCACAAAGCCATAAAAGGGAAATCATATTGAGCAAAAGTACCATCTCATTAGGGAGATCGTACACAGAGGAGACATAATCATCACCTAGGTTGCTTCCCAAGACAACTTAGC
Source organism: Benincasa hispida (assembly GCF_027475165.1). NCBI lineage: Eukaryota > Viridiplantae > Streptophyta > Magnoliopsida > Cucurbitales > Cucurbitaceae > Benincasa > Benincasa hispida. The sequence goes on along the minus strand of NC_143478.1, from coordinate 53,365,747 downwards.
TGATCCATTTACAAAGGCCCTCTCGGTTAAAGTGTTCGAAGGTCATCTAGTAGGACTAGGTCTGCGAGTTTTGTATCACTAGGGCAAGTGGAAGAATTTAAGGGTATTGTAATGCCCTAGTTTATTGTATTTGTACATTTTATTCTCTCCATGTAAACTCAACATTATATATATTTGTATTTATTGATCTACTGGAGTTTTGTCCAAGTAGGAGTATTGTTGGGTTTTATGTCCTAAAACTCGCAGTTTGTAAAATGATAAACATTTTCTATAATCAATAAACTTATTATTCATTTCATAAATTGTATGAAAGTCTAAATCCAATAAACTAAGACCCATGATTATTGTATGAGTACTTAAACTTTATGTGGAGACATAAGAGTGGATCAGGTTCGAGTAAATAGTCAAAATGATCTATGGTACATGAATTAGGTTGGGTACCTTATTCTGGTAACACCATTGGATGTGGCCTACTCTGTAGTTGTTACAAAGAGTTGTAAAGTGATACATACGATGTGATCCTAATTAGTACATGTCATGACATGAGGAGTGGAGGCGTCCTATGCAATGAGTTTGCATAAGATCGAACCAAGAAATAAGTCATTCTTACTTTATAACGGTGTTTACTGTATAAGACTGACTATTTCACCTAGATGATCTAGGTAACTTGATCTTAATCCTGAGCTAACTATGAACTCCTGTTTATTCGGGATTACCCTTAGATTTACATAGATGAAGGTTGGCTCAACAGTGCCGACTCAATATGACTCCCATTTCAGGGGTAAGACCTAATAGATAGCTGGGGATATAGGGTGCAAGACGGAGTTCACGCTTACCCGATTTAGAGATAGAAGAAAGGTTGTTCTCTCAAGTACTTAATCCAGGTCTTGAACAAGGGGCCCCACACTCTCACTTAGTTGAGAGAGTTTGGTTTAGTGATTGGATCACAAACCAGTTGTTCATTAGAGGATCAGTAGGAACTTGAAGAATAAGACGTAATCTCGGGTGTAAAACAGATGTTTGACCTAGTCGTTATTACAAACAACCTGTGAAAGGTCGACTTATTGATTACAGTTAAATCATGTGGACATAATATATCTACAGTGAATGGAGTGCAACTATGGGCTTTAGTGGAGTGACCCATTAGTTATCGAATGGGGATTAATTTGGTCTAGTGAGTTTAGTCAATTAATCTCGGATCGTTGGAGCCCATGATCTGTAGGTCCGTGAGGGCCTCTACTACCTCGTAACGAACAAGCTCTAGAATAGCGTCATAAGTTAATTTGAAACGTTCAAATTAGAATTAAGGGAATTAATAATTATATGAGATATAATTAGTTTAATTTGAGAATTAAACGGAATAGGAGAATTTATATTTAAATATGATTTAAATATATAAAGATGGATGTGTGTTAAAATTAATTTAATATTTGATATTAAATTAATTAAGTTTTATTAAAAAAATTAATTTATGAAATTAATTAAATTTTTTAGTTTTAAAATCAAAATAGATTTTATAAATCAAGTTTTAATTTTTGAGATAAAATTGGAAAATAGAAAAACAAAACACAAAATGGAAAAACTTGGTTTTCCATTATCCATCTCTTAACTTGCTCACACAAAAAGCATTCACCATTGCCTTATCTTACTCCAAGCATAAGCTGTAACTCATGCAACTCTCTCCCTTGCATGTTGATATGCAATATATTGAAGAGTTTGGAGTGAAATTCGGGCATGCAATCAAGAGAGAATTTTATAGAAAATTCGGGTTGAAGAAAGGGTCCTTCAACAAGATTTCTTTTGTAAGCTATTCTCATTCAACCCTTGATTCAAGCTTGTTTTGAGTCCCACAACTCAATTTAGAGCACCAAGAGAATATTGGGGAAGATTTTGAGATGGTCTGCAACAAGATTTGGAGAAGATTGCAGCTGGAGAACAAACTTTGAAGAAGTTCTAAAGAAGTCAACACCCAGAGTTTGGTGAAAGCCTTTTGCAACTAACCGTTCTTTGTAATGTTGGATAGTACCATTGAGATGCCGTTTGATTTTGAACACCCATTTAGTGCCAATAACATTTAGGGAAGGTGAAAAGGGCACAAGACTCCATGTATCATTCTTCACCAAGGCAGAATACTCCTCATCCATCGCACTTTTCCACTGTGGTGTTTTGAATGCATCAGTGACACAGGTAGGTTCTGTGGCGGACCAATCTTTTGAGGGCTGAGTGAGTAGGATCCGAGGTTTGAAAATGCCCACTTTCCCATGAGTAATCATAGGATGTGTAGGAAGAGGAAGAGTGAGTAAGATGTGTAGGTTTGGCTATCCTCATTGAGAAGGACTGAAAAAGGTGACAGTTTCAATACATTGCATGATCTTTTGAATCCAATGGTTACAATAACCCATTTCGAGTTAGTAAGCAGCAGGGAAAGAAAAATAAGGAGACAAAGGAGAAGCTGAAGAGACAAACAGTCTTGGAATTTGTTGTATTATATTCAATCAAGTATATTTCAATTTGTACACAATAGCCCTAGAATAGTGAGGGCAAAATAGTAAAAAATTAAGGAAATATTTGTATTACAGATGTCATCAGGAGACTAGTGGTACTAGACCAATCGATCAAATTTTTGATAAATTCGGTTAGATAAGATTCCAGCCTAATCATATGCTGACCGTGTTCAATTGTGACGCCACTGTGGCATTGGCTTTGCTGACGTGGACCTTTCCATTCTCCTCCTTAATATTTCGGTCATCACCGGAGTAAGGAAACTCCATTCACCCTAATCATATGATTTACTCATATCTAGTATAAGTGCCACCACCCAGACCTTTCTAGACAACTTATTGTTCAATGTATGAATACATTTAAAACCAATGAGTGCATTGTCAATCAGCCTGTACGAAATAAGCACATATTAGGAGGGGAAAATTACAAGATCTAGAGTGCCCTTTAGGTGGTTAGTAAGAACTTTTGCCACAATCTTGTATAGAACATTACATAAGCTAATAGGTTGTGACAATTGGAAAAACTATCTGAAAGGTCTTATGCTTGCTATAAATTATGCTTAAAATGTTTAGATAATGATATGCACATGCTAAGTCACCTATTACATTAACCCAAGTGTTAATCAATGTGATAGCAAGTATTAATCATGGTATTTTGAGGTCGAATCCTAAGGGACACTAACTATTCTCAAATGCAATGTTATAAGTGTCCAAGCAAACTTCATCATTATGTAGAAATGGTAAGAGATTAATTCATTTAATTGGTGATCGTTATAAGAGTAGCTGATGCTAGAACAATATGTAAATTAAAACAATACATATGTTGTACAATTGAATGAGAATAAGGATTGTGAGATGTTTATAAAAGGTAGAATTGGGGGTGCAGAGTTGATTATTAGATTCCCTATGCCTTCACGAGCTATAACATTAAACATAATATCTTGAAATTATAAATTTCTATATAAGCAGTGAGCCTACTACACCCATCTCCCAATGATGTATTGTTGGGATGTATGTCCTAAAGCCTCGTAGTTATATGTTATTTGAATCAATGGTTGGTTAGTTTTATATGCAATAATCTATTAAAGAAAGTTCAGGAATTATTTTATGTAACTTAAACATGTATGTGGTTGACATACAAAAGGAACATGTTTAAGTAAACCTAAAAGGTCTGTAGTAAATTGTTAAGGTTGGGTGTCTTATTCTAGTAACACCATTAATACAACCCGCTTTGTAATTGTTACAATTGTTGTAAAGTGTTACAAAAGATCTGATTCTATTCATTCACGTGGAGACATGTGAGTGAAGGTATCCTATATAAAAAGTTTATATAATATCAGATCATGAAATGTTGAGTCTCTCTTTATAATGCCATTGCTAGAAAAGACTTACATTTCACCAGGATGGTAGGTGACTTGATCTTAATCCTGAGTGAGTTGTAAACTCCTGCCTATGAGGGCGGTTCTTTGATCTGCACGGGAGAGAGTGGTTAGATTCGTTGACTCAATATTCCTAACATTTGAGGATTCATCTGATTGAGGAGCTGGGAATACAACTACACAAGAACAAATTCACTCCTTTTCGTCTGTTAGGATAAGTAGATTAATTGTCCCTAGTAAGTTTATCAGAAGCCAACAATTGTAGTAATGAGCTATTCATTCTAAAAAGTAAACAAATTATATTAATGAATTTCTTTTAAATCCAATCATATTTGAGTAAAGTAATAATGTACCCAAATTTCATTATTTTATTTGCAATGATACTATAGAGAGTCAGAATAAGTGCTAACGAGGGGCAGTCAAATTTACTCATTCACTCAAGTAAGACATTATTGACTAAATACATCTTCAAAATAACTCATATTTTGATAGTCATTTAGTTACAATTTTTGGTCAAGAACTTACTAACACTTAGTAATTTTGTAAGTATAAACTTCCATTTTCAGATATCAGAGATTAGTGGCCCCAACGATACTATCGAATTGGAGAGTCAAGGTTGGGAATCAACCTAAGTAATCCTGTCTATTTCTGGAGTTTGAGTTGATTCGAGTCCTATGTTACAACCCTCCGAGGGGATAGTCATTGTAAGAACGACTAGCGTAGATTGCATAAAAGTAGACAAGTAGATGCAACATAGAAATCTCATGGTCCAAACTAATGGAAGAGACCGTAGGACGCGTTGAGACACATCCTTCAACCACTTACTATGGACTACGTCCCCTATTCACCTTACTATTGACCCATGCAAACACTTTTCAAATGGAACAGTCGAGCTATAATCGACATGAATCATTGCATGGATCTCACAGTGTGAGCTCTTAGGGACGTAAGAACTAAGAACAACATATTCTATATGTTATTAATCTCCTACTGAAGTGTTCTTTTTGTTTTGGGTAAATCTTTACTTAGGTATGTTCCGGCTAATTAAATAACCTAAGTCTTAGGTGATTTTCCAAGTATAATGATTATATTTGCAATTAACCTATGATGTTTAGGTGATAAACCAATTTTAAAATCTCACATCGCTCACGTATTCTCATAAAACTAGGTTAACAACGCTCAATTATTCTGCCATAATTCCTAGGTAGGAGGTGTTCCATAGACCGTCAACTTAAGTACCTCCAGCCTTAGATATGATTATATACCAGTTGAGTTTGTAACCACAGTTTTACAAGATAACGACCTATTTAAATATACTCCACAGTCTCACCTGCGTGTCCCCAAAAAGAATTTGGTAATTGAGCATAACTCATCATGAAACGAACCATGTCCAACAAGGTTCTATTTCTCCTCTCTGCCACACCATTCTGCTGAGGTGTGCCAAGGGTTGTGAGTTGAGATTGAATTCCATGTTCTATCAAATAGTTCTAGAATTCTATTTTTATATACTCACCACCTCGATTCGATCGAAGCGTTTTAATCTTTTTACCTAATTGGTTCTCAACCTCTGCCTACTCTTTGAACTTTTCAAAAGTTTCAGGCTTTTGCCGCATTAAGTAAACATGCCCATACCCTCCTGATGAAACTGATGAAATATTCATACCCTCCTCTTGCTCTAACATTTAGAGGCCCACAAAGGTCTGAATGAATCAATTCTAGGGGTTCTTTGGCTCTAAGACCTTTTCCAAAAAAAGATCTTTTTGTCATTTTACCCTCAAGACAGGACTCACATGGTGGTAATGAACTGTCTTATAACTTGTTTAAACTACCGTTCTTAACCAATCTCTCAATCCTGTTGAGATTTATGTGACCCAGTCTCAAGTACCAAAGATAGGCATTTAGAAAAATCTTCCTTTTCTTATGGGTCCCAATAGTTTTAAACATCTCTATGTTCAAAATAGCTTTGACCTCAGTTGGTTTTAACATGTACAAGTTATTTTCTAATTTTGCAGAGCAAATTTGTTTATTACCCATTTTGATGAACACTTCACCCTTTTCGAAATAAACTTTATAATTATGTTCTAGCAAACAGGAGACAGATATTATATTCCTTTTCATAGAAGGAATATAATATACATTTTTCAAATAAATGTACTTATCTCCTATAAATAACTTCATATCTCCCACTACTTTGGTTGAAATAATTTCCCTGGTCTCTACCTTAAAGATTGTTTCACCTTTTGTCAACTGTCTCCAGGAATTTGTTTCCTGTGAGATAGTACATACATGATTAGCAGCACCTGAATCAATTATCCAGATTTTATCATTTTCCACTAAACATGCTTCGATAACAAGTAAATCATATTTATCTTATTGTTCGAATTCAGCATTCTCATCTACATAATTCATAATTTCAGATGAGTTGGGAGATAGAGGACAATCCTTTGTTAAAACTCTTCTGGTATAATCAACCGCTAGTAATTTGTTTATTGATTTGATTTTACTGTTATGTACATTGGAAGTGAGTATACTAGAATTCGAACGTTTCAAATTAACTTATCACGCTACTCTCCAATTCTAGAAGTAAGTTAATAACATTAGTATACTCACGTGGACCTACAGATTTTGATTTTACTCCAATTCTGTTTGCTTCTAATTTGAACGTTTCAAATTAACTTGTCACGCTACTCTAGAGCTAATCCATTTTCGACCTAGTAAGGGGACCTCGTGGACCTACAGATCATGGGCTCCACCGATTCGAGATTAATCGGCTAAACTCATTAGACCTATCTAACCCCCATTCGTTAACTTATGGGTCACTCCACTAAAGCCCATAGTTGAACTCCCCTCACTGTAGATATATTATGTCCACTCGATATAATCATGATTAGTAAGTCAACCCTTTGTTCGTAATAACAGTTGGGTCAAATCTCTGTTTTACCCCCGAAATTACCTCTTGTTCCTTAAGTCCCCACTGATCCCTTAATGAACAATTGTTTTGTGATCCAATCAACAGAACCGAGTCCCTCTTGAGCCATTGAGAGGGCGGGGCCCCTGTTATTGATCTCTCATTGAAGTTTTCTAATAACTCTATCATATAGAAGTTATTGACTACCACTTAAGTGTTCTATTTTTTTTTGGTAAAATTATACTTAGGTTATTTTCCATCTAATAAAAACAACCCTAAGTCTATGTGGTTTATCCAAGTATAACATTTATAAGTGGACTTAAACCTATGATGTCTAAGTGATAAACCCTTTTATTACCTCACATCGCTCACGAGTACTCATAAAACCGGTTACCAACATTCAATTATTCGGCCATAATCCCTAGGTAGGAGGTGTTCCGTAGACCATCAACTTAAATACCCCCAGCCTTCGACAGGATTATATATCGGTTGAGTTTGTAACCCTAGTTTTACAAGTTTAACAACCTATTTTAACTAATTAAAATAAGTGGTCAACCTACGTGAGTATGCAGCTATTCTTCGTTATGGATTTTAAATGTCAAACCCAATTTTATAACAACTTATAAAACTTTAGACATGCTAAATAGCCACAACATACATACATTCAATATTTAATAATAACCCTTATATTAAATACAAGAAACCCTGACATGCATACTATATATTATAATAAATTATAACATACTTTCAATGCATGTTACATGCTTCCTATGGTGGGATTTTAAATCTAAATGGCATACTATATGCACATACAAGATTTATTTAATTATAACATACATCCAATGCATAAATAATTAAACCTAGACTGATATGGTTTTAGTTTTGGCAAAAACAAGCAAACAAAAGCCTAACAATTACAAAAACAGCTTGAACACCGCTCGAACCATTCGAACCCGCTTGAATCGGACTCAAACCGTCAGAACTAGACCAGTAGAGTCTGAACCGGACCAGACACAAACTATTTGAAGCTGAACCAGACAGACCTCAAGAGAAGCGATCGAACCAGCTTCTTTTCCTCTCGCCCAATATCTTGCTAAGGCTGATCGTTTAATAATGACGACCATCGTCATGCATTTTTCCTGATCGTTTAGTGTTTGCTTGGTCGCTTAGCAACCAATGCATATCGCTTAACAAAGCTACACGATCGTGTAGTGTTTGCCTTCTATCACATAGTTTCATCGTCTAGTGTTGGAGGACGCTACGCGATCGCTTAGTGTCGAACACTATCGCACAACTCCATCATTTAGCACGGACATTTACTACACGATTGCTTAGCGCCATCGTCTAGCGCTGATCATTTAGCACGTGCCCAAGGTAAGTGATAACCTAGTGCTATTGCATAGCTCTCGACGCATCGCCCAGCTACCGCTCATAGGTAAACGATCGCTTAATGCTATCACTTAGCATTTCAACGCATCGCTTAGCTGCGCATAGAGGTAAACGATCGCTTAGTGCTATCATATAGCAACTGAACGCATCGCTTAGCTCCCGATCAAAGGTAAACAATTGTGTAATGCTATCGCTTAGATCCCGCTCGAAGGTACACAATCGTGTAGTGCCATCACATAGCAACACAACGCATCGCTTAACTCCCGTAGGTACACGATCGTCTAGTGCACAACACCTAAACGATCAACGCCTGAAGCTACATGATTGTTTAGCTTTTCTTTAGATCGTCTCATGCATGAAGCTAAATGATCGTTTAGCTACTGAAGCTCAACGATGATATGAACATAGACTGATTTTCTGAAATCTGCAACTCGACCTCTTTGCTTTTTCTTCGAATTACAGCATAATTTCAACTCTAATGACTCCAAATAAATTACAGACTCTTGGGCATAAAACAAGAGCCAATTACAAATTTAAACGAGAAATCAAAGAGAAATTATAGGCTTGACTCATAAAACCATATTAGTACAACAGTTTCATATTTTCATATAAAACACCCACCAAACCAAAATTAAACCAAATCGAATGCTTATATGATGCTCTGATACCAATTGTTGGAGAGGTACCAGCACACAGCGGAAGCGAACAGGATCCATAAGCACTCTAATTCATTAATTTTGGCAGAAAAGAAAACATGCTTAAACATAGTTTAATGGGTTTCAAGAACATACCTTTGAAAAACCGTTGAAATCTTGATTTCTAGCTGCTAAATCCTCCGAATCTTTATGTAGATCACCACAAGATCTTCTTTACTATTCTCTTAATGCTCTAGATTGAGTTGTGGGACTCAAAATAAGCTGGAATCAAAGCGAATTTAGAGAATGCTCACTGCAACAACCCAAAATGAAGAACATCTTCTTCTACCCAAATTTTTCAGAAAAATTCAATCAGTTGCCACACGTCAACTTCACTCCAATCTCTTCAATATATTGCAGACTATCATGCAAAGAGATTTGCTGCATGGGATGCAACTCATGCTTGGAGTAAATGAAGGTTGAAGAAATGGGTTTCATTGTGAGCAACTTGAAGATGAAGATGAAAAATCTAATTTTTCTTTTTTTGTGTAATTTTCTATTTTCAAAATCTATTTTTGATTTTAAAATCATATTTTATTTCTAAAATCAAAATTTATTAATTTTACAAAATTAATTTTCTAATAAAATTAATAAATAATTATTTAAACAATTTAAATAATTCAAATTAATTTAATATCCAATATTAAATTAATTTTTACACAAATTCATCTTCATATATTTAAATCATATTTAAATATATATATATATATTCTCCAATTTCGTTTGATTCCAATTTGAACATTTCAAATTTACTTATCACACTACTCTAGAGTTAATCCATTTTCGAGCTTGTAGGGGGACCTCGTGGACCTACAGATCATGGGCTCCAAGGATCCGAGATTAATCGGCTAAACTCATTAGATCGATCTAACCCCATTCGTTAACTAATGGGTCACTCCACTAAAGCCTATAGTTAAACTCCCCTCACTTAGATATATTATGTCCACTCGATATAACCATGATTAGTAAGTCAACCCTTCACAGGTTGTTCGTAATAACGGGTGGGTCAAATATCTGTTTTACTCCTGAAATTACCTCTTGCTCTTTAAGTCCCCACTTATCCCCTAATGAACAATTGTTTTATGATCCAATTAACAAAACTGAGTCCCTCTCGGGCCAGTGAGAGGGTTGGGCCCCTTGTTCAAGACCCAGAATCAGCACTTAAGGGAACAACCTCTCTACTATCCCTAAAGCGGGTAGCGGTGAATTCCATCTTGCACCCTATGTCCCCAACTATTTATCCAGTCTTACCCCTGAAATGGGAGTATAATTGAGACGGCCCTGTTGAGCCAACCCACACCTATGCAAATCTAAGTATAATCCTGAATAAACAAGAGTTCATAATTAGCTTAGGATTAAGGTCAAGTTACATAGGTCATCTCTTTGAAATAGTCAGTCTTAAACAATAAACAACATTATAAAGTAAGAGTGACTAATTTTGTGGTCCAATCTTATACAAACCCTTTTTCACAAGGACACCCCCACTCCTCATGTCCTAGGATCACTTCGTTTGTAGCGCTTTACAACTCCTTGCAACAACTATAGAGAAGGCCACATCTAATAGTGTTACCAGAATAAGGTACACAACCCTATTCATAACTATAGATCATTTAACTATTTCCTCGAACCTGATCCACCTTTATGTCTCTACATAAAGTTCAAGTATTCATCCAATAGTCAAGGGACTTTCAAGCTTATTGGATTTCTAATAAGCAACAAATCTATTCAATAATACCTTTATTGAATTTTCATAATAAGTTTCATTGTTTAAATACCACGAGCTTTTAGGATATAAAACCCAATAGCACCTGCGTCTATCGCACAATGCCCATCGTCTAGTGTTTCGCCTATCGTGTAGCCCTCACGCTTATCGTGTAACGCCCAAGCTCATCATTTAGCGCTATTGTCTAGTGCTATCATCTAGCGCTTATGCTAATCATGTAGTGCCATCGCCTATCGTGTAGTGTTATTGTCTAGTGCATCGTTTACGCCGCATGTAGCTACACAATCATCGCGCGCACCACTCCAACGCCCAACGCCTTGTGCTCATTGTCTAGCCCTCTCGCTCTCACTTACACTGTAAACCCTGAGCCGTAATTTCTCTACTTGTGTATGTTCCCTACTAAGATCAATCTGGTGAGTAGGTTAAGGCAAGAATTGATGATTAATTGTAGGGAAAAGGGTAAAAGTTAGAAGAAAAGTTTAAGTTTGAAAGCTTGACTCTTGGGTGAAGCTAGAAAAACTGGCCAAGTGTAACCATGTGTTGGAAGTTAGAATTTTGGCTAAGTGTTTGCCCATGTGTTAGCCTTATGCTAGGCATTAAAGTTGAGCCAAGGGCGTTTACCTATTTGAGAGGTTAGTTGGGCATTTAAGGGAGCCAAGTGTGACCGAGTGAAGAAAAGACATTCATTGGACAAGGCATGCGGTAACCAAGTCTTGAGAGGTTAGCATGCATACGACAACATCAAGTGTGCGCGAGCGTGGGTGTTGGGCATTGGAGTGGCACGCACAGATGATCGTGTAGCTATGGGTCGCGTTAAGTGATGTGCTAGACGATCATGTAGCTATGTGCGGTGCTAAACGATGCAAAGTGATACGCTAGACTATAGCGTTACACGATAGGTGATGATGCTACACGATCAGCATAAGCGTTAGACGATGACGCAAGATGATAGCACTACACGATGGGCATGAGCGCTAGACGATGGGCGTGATGCGCTAGACAATGAGCGACAGCAAAATCGTTGGGTGATAAGCGACAGCGAGAGAAATCACTAAACGATGAGCTAAACGATGGGCGTGAGCTAAACGATTGAAGCATGCGTTGATCAGTCTTAACCACCAATTAAGGGCAACAGCTGTCGTAAGCACCAGATTTTAAGCTAAAGGTGTCATGCTAGGCTTTAATGGTAAGCCGTGGAAAGCAATATAAAAAGGGGAGGCTGAACTTCAAAAGCTCAGTTTGAACAATTCTTCCATGAAAATTAAGAGATCTTGGTGTCTTGAAAAGCGCTAAGAGTCTAGTTTCAGAGGTGACACCGCTGGAAGAAGGTCTCACCGGAATAAGGCCGGAGAAGGGAAAAAGTGACAAGAGGTCCAGTTCACGGGTGAATCTGGGCCGTCGATGAAGAATTGAGTCTCTAGGACGAACTACGAAGAGTTTACATTTTAAGATAAGCTTCTTGAGACAATTTTAAACAAGTTTGTAGAAGGAAATTTCTTGAGATGAACTCTATAATTTGAGTTATTAATTTCGAAAGTTAAATCTGAAATTTCATGAACAAGCAGGCAGCTGCTTGGGTTGAGTAAGCTGGCAGCTCGAATTAAATGCTCGGACAGACCAAGGGCTCAACATTCCTATGCGTTGGACTTGCTGTGTGGGCTGAGGGAGGCTTGCGTTGGAGTCTTTGAGGCATAGCAGCTTTTTTGGATGACCATGTGCAGCTAAAGAAATTAGAGCAACTGTTGGTTGCACAAGTGGGGATGCGTTTGTGTGATGTGTTGGACACATAGCAAGAGCCAAAAATCTCAAGCAAATTTTTAAGTACTAAACCTATAGTAAGGTATGGGTTGAGTGAAAGTCTTCTAGGTGAAGGCTAAACGCAAAGTTTATTTGAGGGTTAGTCTCAAAAGGGAGACTAATGCTAGTAACTAAATACATGCTTTTGTATCCACAAGATTGACACCAGTGTTAAAAGCATATCAACCTTTCAGGAATAATCCTAAAGTTGTGAGTGACTAAATATTTACAATGTTTTAAAGAAACCATGTTTTAAGAAAGATTATTCTCATGCTAGCTAGTTTTGCAGAGTAGTTTCCAAGCAAACTATGAGTTATATTTTTAAACGTATGCCATGTATGAAAGTATATTGAAAAAGTATTTATGTGTTTAAATACACAAAACATGCGTTAGTACCTTTAAAGACATGTTTTATATGTGTTTTGCTTTACATGCTTTAAAAGGAAAGTCATAGTATGACTAGTATTACTTGAAGCTCGACACTAAGGGACATTTGAGAAGGTATCCGAGCAGCTCGATACTGAGGGACATGAAGGTATCTGAGCAAGAGTACCTAAGGTATGACGGTACTTAGTTATAATCACTTGCATGTAGATAGTTTTGATGGAGTATATCAGCAAACAGCGGAAGCAACAAAGATCAATAAGCACTAATTCATTGATTTTGGCAGTAACTAAAGCATGCTCATACTAAAACAAGAGGGTTTCAAGCCATACCTTTGTAGAACTTTTTCAAATCTTGATTTTCAGCTGCAAACTTCTCCAAATCTTGCTGTAGACTATCTCAAGATCTTCCCCACTATTCTCTTGAGGCTTTAGATTGAGTTGTGGGATTCAAAATAAGCTTGAATGAAAGAAACTTGGAGAAAAGCTCACTGTTTCAACCCACTTGAAGAACAACTTCTTCAACACGAATTTTCAGCAAAAAATTCTATATTTGTATGCCTCAGTTCCACTCCAATCTTCTCAATATATTGCAAGCTATCATGCAAAGAAGATGGTTGCATAAGATGTTGCTCATGCTTGAAGTTATTGAAGCCAAATGAAGTGGGTTTTGTGTGAGCAAGTTGAAAGCTTAATGGAAAAAACCAAATTTCCATTTTTGTGTTGTTTTTCCATTTTTTCAATTTTTATCAAATGATTTAAAAAATAAATTTGATTTAAAAAATTAAAAATATCATTAACTGTATAAAATTAATTTGTTAATAAAATTAATAAATAATTATTTAAACAATTTAATTAATTCTAGTTAATTTAATATCAAATATTAAATTAATTTTACACAAATCCACCTTCATATATTTAAATCATATTTAAATATTAATTCTCCTATTCCGTTTAATTCTTAAACATATAATTATATTTATATAAATACTAATTCCCTTAATTCTAATTTGAACGTTTCAAATTAACTTATCACGCTATTCTAAAGCTAAGCCATTTACAAGCTAGTAGGGGGACTTCGTCGACCTAAAGATCATGGATTCCAACGATCCGAGATTAATTGGTTGAACTCATTACACCGAATTAAGCCCCATTCGTTATAATGAGTCACTCCACTAAAGCCCATAGTTGCACTCCCTTCACTGTAGATATATTATGTCCACATGATTTAACCATAATTAGTAAATCGACCCTTCAAAGGTTGTTCATAAGAACCGTTGGGTCAAATGTCTGTTTTACCCTCGAGATTATGTCTTGTTCCTTAAGTTCCTACTGATCCTCTAATGAACTAATTGTTTGTGATCCAGTCACTAAACCAAAACTCTCTTAGCCCAGTGAGAGGGTGAGGCCCCTTGTTCAAGACCTGGATTAAGTACTTAGGAGAACAACATTTCTCCTATCCGTAAATCGGGTAAGCGTGAATTCCGTCTCGCACCCTATGTCCCCAGCTATCTTTTCGGTCTTACCCTTGAAATGGGCAGCTTATTGAGTCACACTATTAAGCCAACCCTCATATATGGAAATCTAAGGATAATCCCAGATAAACAGGAGTTTTTAATTAACTCAGGATTAAGATCGAGTTACCTAGGTTATCTAACTGAAATAGTCAGTCTTATACAGTAAACAACGTTATAAAGTAAGAGTGACTTATTTCTTGGTCCGATCTTATGCAAACTCATTGCATAGGATGCCACCACTCGTCATGTCATAACATGTACGAATTAGGATCACTTCATTTATAGCACTTTACAACTCTTTGTAACAACTACAAAGTAGGTCGCATCCAATAGTGCTACCAAAATAAGGTACCTAACCTTAATCATGTACTATAGATCGTTTTTGCTATTTACTCGAACTTGATCCATCTTTATGTCCACAGAAAGTTCAAGTATTTATATAATAGCCATGGATCTTAGTTTATTGGATTTAGACTTTTATGTATGTAATTTATAAAATCAATAATAAGTTTATTGACTATAGAAAATATTTATCTTCTTACAAACTACGAGTTTTAGGACGTAAAACCCAACAATACTACCACTTGGACTAAAACTCTAGTGGATCAATATATACAAATGTATACAATGTTGAGTTTACACGGAGAGAAAAAAATGTACAAATACAATAAAGTAGGGCATTTGAATACCTATAAATTCTCCCACTTGCCCTAGTGTTGAATATCTCGTAGACCTAGTCCCACTAAGTGACCCTCAAACACTCTAGCTGAGAGGGACTATCATATAGCTATCGCTTAGTTCTATCACATAGAATCGAACGATTGCTTAACACCATCGTCTAGCACTACATGTCATCGTTTTAGTATCCGTCGTAGCTAAACGATCACTTAGCTCCATCGTATAGAACATCATCGCGTCGTTCAACATCGTAGATAAGCAATTTGTTTAGTTCCATCGCATAGAAACTTAAATGCATCGCTTAGCACGTCGTCTATACGATCGCTTAGCTCTGCATCTAAACGATCACTCAGTGCTATCACGTAGCACTTCATCGCATCGCTTAGAGCGCATCATTGCTAAACGATCGTATAGTACCATCGTATAGTAAACTCAACGTATCGTTAATTCCCATGCCAAAACTAAACGATCGATTAATTCTATCGTATAGCAAATTGAACGCATCGTTTAGCTACCACAAGTACACGATCGTCTAGCATTCAACATCACAACGACCAGTGCCCATTGCTATACGATCGTCTAGATTTTATTCACATCGTGTAGCGTCTGGAGCTAGACGATTGTTTAGCAACTGGAACCACAACGACAATAAGAACAGAGACTAATTTTCTGGAACTACAACTCGACTTCTTCGCTTGTTTCTTCGATTTACAGCTTAATTTCAACTCTAATGACTCCAAATAAACTATAGACTCTTGGGAACACATTAAAGCTCATCAAGCAAGAGCCAATTACAAATTTAAATGAGAAATTAAAGAGAATTAAACTGCCAAAACTTAGAAAACCATATCAGTGCACCAGTTTCATATTTCTCATATAAAACACCCACCAAACAAAAATTAAACCGAATTGATGATAACTTGTAGAAATACAAGTTATTTAGGCTGCCTTACTTAGATATTGCGGCCAAAAGAGAGAAAATATGTGTCGATTGTATGGAAGTTGGCTAAGAAATACAATAATTATAAATTATCATCAATACACCCACTAACACCATCAAGATGGTAGAAAAGAGTATTTCTAGTCTGTTTTGCAGGAAAACAAGTCACCGCTTGCGATCAAGCCTCAAAGAGAAATTGAACAACGCATCTCTGTTGCATTGCACCCGTTAATCAATTCTAAAGAGACGATCAACGCAATGACGACACATGCGACAGTTGATCCAGAGCTGAACTTCAATCGCATGCGGTAATAAAAACAACACCGCAAGCAGACACATGATCGAAAGATGCAAATGAGCAATGCAATTGCGGAGGATTTTGACACGTGTACAACAAACCGTTGTGCATTTTTTACGGACTGATTGCATAACAGAAGGAATATTCATTCCACCATTTTTGGAATTCCATAATAGTAAAGTGGGGACCACGAGTCAGAGAGTCAAAGCTTTCATCTATAAATACCCTCAAAGAATTCACAAAAAGATATACTAGATACGAGGCTATTTTGATATCTGTATATTGAGAGAGAGGCTAATCTGAGTGCTGATCGAAGAAGATCCGGGAAGAAAAAAGACAAGGCCGAGAGGTGAGTCTCAGGGCAAACCATTCCAAATCCCCTCCATGAAGCTCTGTACCTAGATCAACTCTACCGATTGAACAAGCCTGAAAGGGAAGCTCTTCCTTCCGTTCACTCCATCTACGCCGATAAGTGATTTCTCCATCCAAATCTGTGTCAAGACATTGACACTCATTTTTATTTGTTTCTAACTCTCATTCATCAATTGTACTTCATCTTCTTAGTCTCACAACCTTTTATCATGTGCTTGATTTTATAATTAAATGTCATGATCATTTTCATCTCCATATTTTTGTCTATTTTCATTCCCCCATAAATAGCTTTCTCCCCAATGTTTTCTTAATCCCTTGGTGATTAATATGAATTAAGCAAGTAATTTAATATGTGCTAAAGAAATAAGGATGTTTAGCTAAAGAGGATGTTTAGCTAAAGCATGCTAGACGGCATCTTCACCTGTGAAAGCAGAAGTGAAGATGCCATTCTGATTTATCGAGAGAAGGTTAGAAGAATGCATTAATTAAAGAGAGAAGTACTTCCAGAGATGGAACCAACCCTACGTTCACTACGTTCGTCCCTGTTTCACCACAGAGATGTGGGAAACGTGGCCGATCACTGAGAGGTGTACGCCAAGGGAAAGCGGAACCGTACTTATATCTTTAATGCAATTAAGGAACCTGCAATGTTTATATTAATTATCCTTTCTCTTTCTGCTTCATACATAAAGCCTTTCCACCGCATAACACGATTCTTTGTATATTCTTCACAGTTAGTCTCAACCTCGGTATCTTGTATCATGTAACCTGTATCTTCTATCATCATAGCTTAGGTTTATTTTATCGCACTTTACTTTTATCTCAATTTACTTTATTATCACATTTTTATCGCTTATCTTTACTGTACTGCACAATTTACTTTATCGCATGTAAAAACCACACTTTTATTAAATTGAAAAACCCTCAGTTGCATATATCACAAATGTAACGCAATTAACCTAAAATAATCCCTGTGTTCGACCTTGGATCACACCGAGAAACTTGCAGTGGAATTATACTTGGTTCCAATGCAAGGAAACTTGTGACAACGCACAACATACTACAAGAACATTCATTAATAATGCATATCTAGAAGTAGTATCGCATAAAGAAAATAAAGTGATGATTCATCCATGCATTGTATGACATAAGATCATAAGATTAGAATTCATTTTATGTTGTCAAGTTTATGGCAATAGGAAATATATCTTTATGTCTTTACAAGTTTATGGCGTCGTTGTTGGGGACTTATTAACGGTTATTGTTTGAGTATGTTTGTGGTATTTTGCAGAACAGATCTCTTTGTACTGGCTGCTCAATGCAGAGAGCAGTCTGATAGTTTATGAGTACTGGTACCGAACCAGAATTCAAAGCTGACTCAGAGATTGAGCATACCTTTCGCGCATGGGCATGCCAGAATCGATCAAGGTGAAAGAAAGCAGCTAATATGGCAGACAATAATGACAATGTGGCTCTTGTGGGAAATCAAGGGGTGGTACGACCAGCGCAGGACCCAGTCTTCCTTGCCGCTAATCGTAACATTCCCATGAGGAACTACGCGACACCCAACCTGTACGATTTTTCACCTGGGATTTCGAGGCCTACAGTAGAGGAGCACGCAAGGTTTGAAATAAAACCAGTCATGCTCCAAATGATCCAAAACGCAGGGTAATTTGGGGGGTCTGCAAGGTGAAGACCTGCATGCCCACCTGACCAGTTTTGTCGAAATGTGCAGCAACTTCTCACTACCTGGCGTTACCCCTGAGGGTATTAGACTATATTTATTCCCTTACACCTTGAGGGATGAAGCCAAGAGGTGGACTTACTCACTGGAGCCAAACGAGATTACATCATGGGATCAACTATTTGAGCGATTCATGAAGAAGTTCTTCCTACCGGCCGTCAATGCAAGGTGACGAAAGGACGTGCTGAACTTTGAACAAATGGACAATGAGACCCTGAACATCACTTGGGTGCGATTTAGGAGACTTGTGAAGAACTGCCAGCATATCGGGATACCCGATTGCATTTTGATGGAGACATTTTATAATGGCCTGAACAGATCAACGCAGGCTGTTGCTGATGCCTCCGTGGCAGGAGGTTTTATGGACAAGACGTATACCGAGGGCAAGGTCATCCTTGATCGCATATCGCAGAACATGGATGACTGGATTGATGATGGTTATGGAGGCAGAGGCTCTGAAAGAAGAAAGAAGGACACTACCATTGTCCCTGCAGAGACAATGACCACACTGACCGCTCAGATGGCCGCAGTGACCTCAATCCTCCAATCGATGGCAATCAATCAAGGAGCCATCCCTAAAAATCAGCGTAACCCAGTACGGCGGCTCAAATGGCCGCAATAAGTTGCATTAATTGTGGAGGGGCTCATGTAGTAGAAATGTGCCCATCGAATATCCAACAAGTATATGCCATCCAAAACAACACCTTTAGGAACACCTACAATCCAGGTTGGAGGAACCATCCTAACTTCAGTTGGGGAGGGAATCCTAACCAAGGGGGGCTAAGCAACCATCAAAGTGGAAGTCGAGGGAACCCTTCTCCTTTTCACCATAACTCGAATCAGGGGCAACGAAGGCAATCGCACAACCAACAACCCTCATCTTCAAACACCTCTAGAAGCTCATTAGAGGCCCTACTAAAACAGTATATGGACAAAAATGATGCAGTGATGCCAGCGCAGGCGTCTTCAATTTGAAACTTAGAGATTCAAGTGGGCCAGCTGGCATTTGAGCTTAGAAACATAACATCTGATATGTTGCCCAGCAACTCTGAAGCCCCAGGATCTCATGGAAAGGAGCAATGTCCCTGAGGACATTGGGCAAGCAAGCTGGACCGCCTGCAGAGGTGTGGATTGCGCTCATTCAAAGAAAATCATCTTCTGGTCCATATCTCACATCTATGTTTAAATGCTTTCTTTAATTCCTTTCTTTATTAATTTCTGAACTTTGTCTTTACTGCTTCATTCAATTTATTTAATTACTTTATGAATTTTTTTCTTCATTTACTGTCTTTGCATTTATTTCTGTACTATTTTTAATTCCTTTTACTTTTCTGTCATTAATACGTTATTCTTTAATTAGTGAATGATAGAGAAATAAGAAGAAAATGATTACCATAAGTCATACTCGCTTGCGTTGATGAAATATATATATATATAAAAAAGATAATAAAAGAAATAATAATAAAACAATCAACATCCAGTATGCATGGCAATAATGGACGCATCTTGAACCAACAAGATACGCTTTGTATTCATCCAACTCAAATGCGTTGAGCTGAGAGGTGTGTTACACACGTGTATGTCCTTTGCCCGTCCTTAGCAAAATGCACTATGTTGAGGTAGTGTTGTGCTGGTAGCAATATCATGCGCCCGATCCTCCAGAAATGTGTTTAGTTAAGGGGTGTGTTACGGGGATGCATGCGTTGTTGCCTGTCCTCTGCGAAGATGCATTTGCGTTGGTGAACACATTGCGTTAATCTTTTCCTTATATCCATTCGAATAAAACATTAAAGATAATTCTTTTTGCAAAATTGAGAAGTCCAATCATTTCATATTCTAAAGAAATGATGAGTCTGCAGACGAAAGGACGTTTACTTTGAAACCTCATAAATGAGGGGAGTTCATACGGCGGGCCTTTTTAGTGTCTCAAGGCCTGCCACCGCAAAAATAGCGTTGGGCCCACTAAGGCCCAACCTATAAATGGGCACTTCCCCCGTTTATGAGCACACTTTTCCTCATATGGAATCTAAAACCCTAGCGCCCCTGCATACCGAGCTTTCTCCTTCCCTTAAACCCTAACGTTTTTCCAGCTTTCTTTTACCTCAGCATCCATGGCCGACCAAACTTCCCAACCTTCCGCTTTACCCTCAACACCTTCGACTGACCAACTCTCCATGCGAGAGGCAGCATTCCTTGCTGCTAGATGTCGTCTTGTTGCTCACCCTCACACTGTTCCTAGAATCACCGGAAGACCCCGGCGAAACCCATTAGCTGTCAGACCACCTCAATTCAAGAAGGGGCAAAGTACTGAAAGCACCCCACTTCCAACTCCAGCAGTCTCCACTGAAAGCGAAAAGAATAGACGAGATGACAAGGAGGTATTTAGAAACATTCTGAGTAACTTGGAGAAAGGAGGAAGATTACCCGAGGCTGGGGTTGTAAACCAACCATTGCTTACGGAGGAGGTGATAGTGGCGCTGGCGGTGACGGTGACGGAGGAAGTGGTGGAAGAAGAGACAAGAAAAAGCACTCTGGTCTTAGAGAATCCTGAGGAGACTGCCAACGCAAAAACCTATGATGGACCCTTTAGAGTTGAGGTGGAGGAAGTTGCGATGGAGGAAGTTGCGGCGGAGAAGCAACCAGAGGTGGTTGAGGAGAAAAAGAAGAAAAAGAAGAGCA
The DNA here is from genome assembly GCF_027475165.1 of Benincasa hispida. Classification (NCBI taxonomy): domain Eukaryota; kingdom Viridiplantae; phylum Streptophyta; class Magnoliopsida; order Cucurbitales; family Cucurbitaceae; genus Benincasa; species Benincasa hispida. The sequence goes on along the minus strand of NC_143478.1, from coordinate 53,344,744 downwards.
AAGGAAAGAAGGTTAGAGAATGTGAGCCCTCTCATCATCGCAAGGAGAAAAAGAATAAAGAAAATAAGGATGAAGAAGATGAGGAGGCCAAGAAGAAGAGGAGGAAGGAAAAAGAAGAAAGGAAAGAGTGCAGACATGAGGAAAGGCGCTTGAAGAAGGAAGAAGAAAGGAAGAAGAGGGCTACAAGCCCAGAGATGGATGGTGAATCCACCTCCGTGAGGGAAGACAAGGGGGAACCAGCGCAATTAAGAGAGCCGACACAACCTGAAACAACACAATTGGTTGCGACCGACGAAGGCGAAGAAGGAGAAGATACCCCCCCTGATACGGCATCGCAAGAGTCTACCGTTGACCCTTCAATTTTGATCAATGCATTAGAAGAAGAGGAAAGGACGAGAAAGGAAGAGGAAGAAAGGCAGGAGAAAATGGCGTGGGCCCAACTCATCATCGCAGAAGGTGATCGAAGAAGATGACTGCAATATGAGGAGGTGCACCGCAATAATGAGATCTCGAGACTCGAAGAAATAAGGTGGCTTGAAGAGGAACAACGCCTTTTGTTGGCCTCCGAGTAGTTTGTAGAAAAGTTTGAAAGAGAAGAGAGAGAAGATGAAGAAGAAGAAAAGAAAAAGAAGGCAAAAGAAGAAAGAAGATTGAGAGGAGAAGGAAAAGAAGCATAAAGCCAACAGATAGCGCTTAAGTAAGAAGAAGGGAAAGAAACTTGCCGAACGAGAGAAGAAGGAACAACACAAGGAACGGGAAAGAAAACAATGGCAAAAATCCCGCCTTGCGTTGACCAAGAGAAAGGGCAAAGCAGTTGCGGAGAGTAGCGAGCCCGCGTTGGCAAAGAGGCATCCATCAAAGAAAAGAGAAAATGATGACATGTTGATAGAGATGGGTTTCTTCCCTGTGCCAATGCCATTACTAGACCTCGTCACGAGCATGATCGTGGAACATGGTTGGGACACATTTTACCAGTGCCCAGCCATTGTTGTTCAAGAGGTAGTGAGGGACTTCTACCGTGGACGGTTACATGGCACCAAGGATGTGGTGACCATAAAAGGGGAGACGGTGTCCTTCAGCGCAAGGGACATTAATGAGCTATACCAGATGAAGGATAACCCGGATGCACCGAGCAATAAAATCATTGATGATCCCACTGAACAGGAAATGGAAGATGCGCTGCAAATCTTAACGCAACCGGACATGATGTGGATGGTTTTTTTTTTTAAAGGCATCCACACCCTAGCGTCTAAGTCACTACTCCCAGAGGGAAGGCTTTGGGTTTATTTGGTCAAGAAGCGGCTGATCCCAACAACGCATGATAAGACAGTATCGAGGGATCGAGTCATGACCGCATACTGCATTGCACGCGGCATTCCAATCGATGTAGGGCAGTTGATCGCAAGACAGCTCAGAGCATTGGTAGAGTACATCAGAGGACGATACTTCTTTCCATGGACTGTCTCAAGTTTGTGCTTGTCAATGGGTGTAGGCATTGATGAATAGCCCATGCATGAAGTCCACGGCCTCATCAATATCAAAATCCTGAGGTTTCTCCTCAAAGACTCCCCACATTGCCCAGAGCTACCATTGAAGAGGCCCACAATCGATCTCAATGCGCTGCAAGAACCCAAGCCAAAGAGACAGCGCAGAGATGATAAGGGAAAAGAAAAGGCCAAGAATCACCATCGCAAGAAACAGAACCTTTGGACCCTTTACCCTTAGTAATCTGCCCTCAAAGCCCTTCGAGCCCACTTGCATAACCTTCTTCTCCACTTCATGAGCACCTTAGAAACCTTCTCCTTGCCTCAAATTCTCCAACAACATACCCAGCAGCCTCACCCTCCCCTTCAGCATCATCACCGCAACATTCCCTTCCACCGCTGCATGTTGATGACCCACATGATTTGGGTGAAGGCACCTCTGCCCAACCCCAAAATGTTGTTGGCGAGACATCGCAGGCACCACCCACTGTCGTCTCCTTAGCTGCTGAGTTAGTAGAAATGCGGTCCCTCTTCTCCCAACAACAACAACTCTTCGCTCAGCAACAAGCCTTCTTCAACCAGAGATTTGATGTGGTAATGGAGAAGGTCGACGATATACGGCGTAATGCTGCCACGACAAGGGAGGTGTTGATTAATATTCAGCGCAACATTTATACGATCCATCGGCACCAAAGACACCTTGCGGAGTGCAACCATGAGTACTTTAATTTTCTAATAGCACATCTTCATGGTCCCATGGTGCCTCTGCATCTCAAGCAGCATCTGGTTTTCAAAGAGACTCCACCCGTACCGCATCAGAACCCTCCTACTCCTCAATAATAATCTTTACTTTTTTTTATGCGGCCATTCTGTATTTTTATCAATTCATTATTTTTCTAAGTTAATCTAAATTCTTTGATTCTTTGTATAGGCCAACAACTTTTGTATTGCGTTAATTTTTAATCATTTGTATACTTAGTTACTATTCAATACAATTGAGTAAATATTCTCTCTATTTGCTTGCGCCTTTTCTTTATCATCCTTTGTCCATATTTGCGATGTTCTTGATCTTTCATTTTTGCGTTGTTTGTTACGCTGCTATGATGTATAATATGTTTATACCTAGAAACATTCCCCACAGTTTGTAAATTCTGACTAACACTTAATTAGTTCTTAGCTATAGCAGTACTTTACCTTTTATCTTTCAAAGTTCTGCTCAAACCTTCTTTTTGAATTTTTTTCTAAGTGTTTGTCTATTCTGTCCAAACAATGCAATGAGGACCTTACGCATCTCTAAATTTGGGGGTGGGGAAGGTCTGAGCAGATGGGATCAAGATTATGCGATCTTTAAGAAAGTATGTTCATTTCCAAAAACAAAAAAAAAAAAACAAAAACAAAAACACAAACAAAATTCATACAAAACTCCAATGTCAGCACAAGGGAAAACCCAAAAATAATCCCAACCTGATATGAGTAAGTTGTGAAAGGAACCTGCTCGTAGTTGGATGTTCACATGACACCCGTGGGAGCATGCCAAAACGAAGGTGGGTTTCTAAGAACAACGCAGTATGAAAATTAAAAGATAAACTTTTTGAATAAAAGAAAAATAAAAGAATGCAAGAGACAACTCCTCTGAATATCATGAGTTAAAGTTGAGATTGGCACACAACCGTAGTTGGATGTTCGCATGACACTCGTGGGAACAAGACAAAACAAAGGGTGTAACCATGATCAACGTTCTCTAATAAATGACGCAAGATTTGACCACTGCATACAGACACATCAAGTGGTTTTGATAAAGAAGAGGTAAATATTCTTTTTAAAACTAGAAAAGCATTTTTTAGCAGAAAATTGTTATATAGAAGAATAAAGTAGGGCTTTGTTAGGAATTATCAAGGATAGAAGGAAATTGCATTGTCAAGAGATGTGCCTAAGTGTAACATTCGAAGCAGCCAATCGACGCAAAAATATAGGATAGGAATTGAGCATTATTGCCTTAGTCGAAGAAATGCTTGAGGACAAGCATATATCTAAATTTGGGGGTGTAATAACTTATAGAAATACAAGTAATTTAGGCTACCTTACTTAGATATTGCGGCCAAAAGAGAGAAAATATGCGTCAATTGTATGGAAGTTGGCTAAGAAATACAATAATTATAAATTATCATCAATACACCCACTAACACCATCAAGATGGTAGAAAAGAGTATTTCTAGTATGTTTTGCAGGAAAACAAGTCACCACTTGCGATCAAGGCTCAAAGAGAAACTGAACAACGCATCTACGTCGCATTGCGCCCGTTAATGAATTCTAAAGAGACGATCAATGCAATGACGGCACATGTGACAGCCGATCCAGAGCTGAACTTCAATCGCATGTGGTAATAAAAACAACACCGCATGCAGACACATGATCGAAAGATGCAAATGAGCAACGCAATTGTGGAGGACTCTAACACGTGTATAACAAACTGTTCTGCATTTTATTGAACTGATTGCATAACAGAAGGAATATTCATTCCACCATTTTTGGAATTTCCATAATAGTAAAGTGGGGACCATGAGTCAGAGAATCAAAGCTTTCATCTATAAATACACTCAAAGAATTTACAAAAAGATATACTGAATACGAGGCTATTTTGATATCTGTATATTGAGAGAGAGGCTGATCTGAGTGTTGATCGAAGAAGATCCGGGAAGAAAAGAGACAAGGTCGAGAGGTGAGTCTCAGGGCGAACAATTCCAAATCCCCACCGTGAAGCTCTGTACCTAGATCAACTCTACCGGTTGAGCAAGCCTAAGAGGGAAACTCATCCTTCCGTTCACTCCATCTATGTCGGCAAGCGATTTCTCCATCCAGATCTATGTCAAGACATTGGCACTCATTTGTATTTGTTTCTAACTCTCATTCATCAATTGTACTTCATCTTCTTAGTCTAAATCATTCACAACTATGTATCAGACGCTTGATTTTATAATTAAATGTCATGATCATTTTCATCTCCATATTTCTGTCTATTTTCATTCCCCCATAAATCGCTTTCTCCACGATGTTTTCTTAATCCCTTGGTGATTAATATGAATTAAGCAAGTAATTTAATCTGTGCTAAAGAAATAAGAATGTTTAGCTAAAGCATGCTTGTTACCTGTATCTTGTATCATCATAGCTTAGGTTTATTTTATTGCACTTTACTTTTATCGCAATTTACTTTATTATCGCATTTTTATCGATTATCTTTACTTTACTGCACAATTTACTTTATTGCATGTACAAACCACACTTTTATTAAATTGAAAAACCCCCGGTCGCATATATCACAAATGTAACGCAATTAACCTAAAACAATCCCTGTGTTCGACCTCGGATCACATCAAGAAACTTGCGGTGGAATTATACATGGTTCCAACGCAAGGAAACTTGTGACAATGCACCGCATACTACAAGAACATTCATTAATAACGCATATCTAGAAGTAGTATCACATAAAGAAAATAAAGTGATGATTCATCCATGCATTGTATGACATAAGATCATAACAAACAATGAGACTTTGGGAGAATTAGGACACCAATCCCAACAATCTCCCACTTGTCCTAATGACTCGGGAAACGAATGTATAATATAATAAAAAACATGTACAATATACAATAAAATAGGGCATACCCCAGTATCATCTTCCACTTGCCATAGACAAGATGTTGCATGTCCCGCAGACCCAGACTCTCTAGGTGATCCTCAAACACTTTAGCTGTGAGGGCCTTTGTAAAGAGATTAGCAATTTTGTGCTCCGATGCGTTCTTCGTGACTATCACATCACCACGATGCACAATCTTCCTAATCAGGTGATATTTCTGTTCGATGTGCTTACCCCGATGATGACTCTGAGGCTTCTTCAAATTTTCCACAACCCCACTGTTATCACAATAAAGAGTGATAGGCAAATCCATATTTGGAACAATTTCCAAATCTGAAAGGAATTTCCTCTGCCAAACAGCCTTATTAGCTGCTTGACAAGTGGCTACATATTTGGCTTCCATAGTGGAGTCCGTGATGCATCCTATAAGGATCAGATCCTTATCTCCACACACGAGCATATAGTCCATCGTTCTCCGAAGATACTTGAGGATCGTCTTGACCACCGTCCAGTGATCAAATCTTGGATTAGACTGATACCAACTGACAATCCCTACTGCATAGAAAATGTCGAGTCTGGTACACAACATTGCATACTCAAGCTTCCGACAGCAAAAGCATAGGGAATCTGTCTCATCTTCTCAACTTCTTGAGGTATCTTAGGACATTGATCCTTAGACAAAATGATTCCATGCCTGAAGGGTAATAAACCCCTCTTGGAATCCTGCATTCTGTACCTTATCAACATTTGATCAATGTACAATGCCTGAGATAGGACTAACCATTTGTTCTTATGATCCTAAATGATCTAGATCCCTAGAACATACTATACCTCACCCAAATCTATCATTTGGAACTAGGCAACTAGCTAATTCTTAATGTCAGACAGATACCTTACATCATTCCCAATGAGTAGGATATCATCCACATATAGTACCGGGAAAGCAACTGAGTTGTTGTTGATCTTCTTGTAAACACATGGCTCATCAACATTCTGATCAAAGCCAAACGACTTGATAGTAGTGTCAAATTTGATGTTCCAAGATCTAGATGCTTGTTTCAGCCCATAAATAGACCTATTAAGCTTCCAAACTCTTTACTCTTGATCTGGAAATATGAACCCCTCCGGTTGAGTCATATAGATGGTCTTCTTAAGATTACCATTAACAAATACAGTCTTGACGTCCATTTTCCATATTTCATAATCATAAAATGTGGCTATGGATAGAAGAATCCTGATAGACTTGAGCATGACAACAGGTGAGAAAGTTTCCTCATAGTCAACTCCCTCAACCTGGGTATAACCCTTTGCCACGAGTGTAGCCTTAAAGGTTTGCACATTTCCATCTACACCTCTTTTTCGCTTATAGATCCACTTACACCTAATAGGCCTTACCCCATCAGGTGGATCAACAAGCTCCCAGATGTTATTGAAGTACATAGACTCCATTTCCTGGTTCATGGCTTTAACCCATTCATCTTTGTCAACATCCTCCATTGCTTTCTTAAAAGACAACGGATCCTCGACCCCATCATTCGTAGTGACGTTTTAGGCTTCTGTCAAACCTATGTAACGATCCGGTGGGTTCATAACCCTCCAACTACATCGAGGCAGTCTCAACTCTTGAGTTGGTGACTAGACGTTCCAGCCTCAATAACTCTTGTTGATCTGTCGCCCTGTTCAACAACTCTTGTTGAACCCTCAGTAGTTTCAGTCTCACTAGAGATCTCACGACAAATGAGCTTACTCCATGGCTTATGATCCCTCACGTGGTATTCTTCCAAGAAGATAGCATTTGTAGAAACAAACACTTTGTTCTCACTCAGATCATAGAGGTATCCACCTCTCGTTTCTTGAGGTAGCCTACAAAGAGGCAAACCTTCTAACGCGATTCCAAATTCTTTGGGTTAGTCATTAGCACATGTGCCAGACAACCCCAAATCTTGAAGTGGCGTAAACTACCTTTACAGCCTCTCCACAACTCAAAAGGTGTTTTAGAAACACTTTTCGAGGGAACGTTGTTCAGGATATAACATGCAGTCTGCATTGCAAAACCCCAAAACGAGTCTGGAAGATGAGCATAACTCATCATAGACCAAACCATGTCCAACAAGGTTCTAGTTCTCCTTTCAGATACACCATTCTGCTGAGGTGTACCAGGGGCCGAGAGTTGGGATGCAATCCCATGTTTTATCATATAGTTCTGGAATTGGAAGTCCATATACTCTCCACCACGATCAGATTGTAGTGTTTTTATCTTCTTACCTAACAAGTTTTCAACTTCAGCCTTATACTCCTTGAACTTGTCAAGGGCTTCAAACTTAGGTTGCATTAGGTAGAGATACCCAAATCTTGAATAATCATCTATGAAAGAGATGAAATATTTATACCCACCCCAAGCTCTAACATTCATTAGACCACAGAGGTCTGAATGTACAAGCTCTAAGGCTTCCTTGGCTCTATAACCTTTTCCAATAAAAGGTCATTTAGTCATCTTGCCTTCAAGGCATGATTCACATATCGGCAAGGAGTTTTCTTCTAAACTCTTTAGAAGTCCACTTTTCGGCAACTTCTCAATCCTATTGAAGTTGATGTGACCTAACCTAAAATGCCAAAGATGGAGTACAGAATGATCTCACGGTGTGAACCAATGACAGAGACCATATGACGTGTTGACACACATCTTTCACCCACTTACTATAAACATTCTCTCCATTCACCTTGATATTGACTCATGCAAACACTATCCGAAGGGGGATGCTCGTAGGGCACCACGAGGCCAAGCATGAATCTCACGGTGTGAACATACAGGGAGAAACGTGAGTGGAATCATATACATATCAGATACATCTCTTCCTCCCACTGAGTATTTTATAACCTAGGGTTTAGCTTACTTAGAGAAAACACAGCTAAGGATTTTAATTAAGTGAATTTTTGGTTTGCCCAAGAGTAACTTTTACCTTGGATAGTTAAACAACTTTTGATCATCATCCATTAAACTCTTTAACGGAGTCTTTGACCAAATCGTCACATGCTTGTTGAAAATCTATCAATTCACATTTCGAGGTAGGTTCTCAGATAGGGGTGTTATGTTTCCATCAACTTAAGAACCCCAGCCTAGCCAGAACCCGCCTTAGACAACAGGTCCCTTATAGATAGATTTAAAACAAATTTAATCTTTTATGCCAACCAATTTAATCCTATTAAACCGATTTTAAAAGATAAACCGATTTTAAAGATTAATCTAGGTTACTAAACTCTTTAGAACCACTTGAACTTAGGTCTATCTCAATCCAATTTTAAAGCCCTTTTAAAAACTTTAGTTCACCCTAAGTCTGCATGCAACTCTGAATTATTGATTTTAGGTCTAATTTCCTTTATAACACTTATAAACGAAAACAACCACCACAATGCTAAGCTAACACATGCAAGGCATTCATAACGATTATAAACAGCCTAAGTGTCATGCTCAATGTATTGTTCATTCATTGCTACTTCTTTTATATAACACTTATACAAAACAGCAATGAAACAAGCAAAATATGCTTCCATTCACCCTTAGACTATAACACTTATAATAAAAAGATGATGCATGACAATGCTCACTGCATGCAAAATATAACTCTTATATTCATGATACATGCACATGCTTTCAAGTAATTTCTTCATGCCAGATGTATTATACATACATTTATAATACATGATGCATGAATAATTGCACAACCTAAGGTGGGTTTTAAACTATATGCCAAACACTTTGGCATATAAGCACCATACATCACATGTATAAAAAAAACAATGTTGATGAACCGGGTAAAATTGCCTTAAAAACACAAAATTAAAGCTAACTCTTACAAAACAAGGAGTCTTCGGTTCAAAAAGGCGAACTGGGTCTTGAACCGTCCGAGCGAAGCAACGTGCCTCCAACCATCGTGTACTAAACTCCCCGCGATCGTCTACACGACAAAACAAACACTTCGTTCTATCACTTACCAACGCTTCCAGAGGTAAACGATCGTTTAGCAAATACTACACAGTTGTGTACCTTTCACTAATCGATGAAGCTTGAGGTACGCGATCGCTTAGCGCGTGCTTTGCTTAACGCCCACCTTCCGCAATCGTCTAAACGACTACAATGCGACAAAGCACCATCGCCTAAGCGATCGCTTGGCTAGCGCCTCTATATCGTATACGCGAGATCGTGTAGGTAGTAACTAAGCGATGAGGCTTGCTAGCTACACAATCGTCTAGTGCGCGCCTTTTACTAAACGATGAGCATCACATGCTCCCACTACGATCGTCTACCTCCAACGTCTACGCGATCGTGCAACTAACGCTACGCGATAAAGTAAACGATTTACCCTATCACTTAGCATTAGCTAAACGATCGTTTAGGAAATACTATACAATCATATAGAAAAATATACATGATAGCTTACATAAATCACAACGATTGTTTACCTTTAGACTACACGATGCGAACAACGCTTGGTCTTCTTCTTCGTCGAGAACCGCATCTCCATGCTTTGAAACTCTATCACGAACGACTCGACTAACTCAAACTCTTCGAATACAGACTCGATTGCAAGTTAATTATGCCCGAAAACACAAGGGTCCTTATAAATTAACACTTTGTAATTGAAGAAAGCTTTAACTAAAGGCAATTAAACCCAAAAACATTCATCAACTCCATCGAAAAACGCACTTAACAATTAAATACAAATGCAGAAACCCACGGAGACTGTAAAATGAAGTTCAAAATAGACTTGTAATTTGGAATATCAGAATAACCTGGCTCTGATACCAATTGAAGGAAATCGATCACGAGGATTTCCATGAGTAGTGGAAAGTTAATTCCAAATTTCAATCATGTATGAACTTTAGAATTACATTCATAAACAAAAACAAATGGTTATGCATTCATTATAAAAATTACAGCATGATAATACAAATAATCAAGGAGAAATCTAAACACGTTTGTAGACTCGTCGTCAAGGCTCCTTGATCACAAACACTCGAACACAGCAACCTCGAACGCTCGTCTAACACGATCGCTACACAACACGAACACCACGCACTCGAACTTAGTGATCGCCTAGGTCACAAGCACCCTAACAGCACGAACGACCTCTACAGAACCTCGACGGTGTCTAGTTGAGTATGACACCACCAAGAAGACTACCTTGGTATTCTCGGTGTGAGAATCTAAAGGGTGGGCCCTGTGTGGACTTGGTTTGAGGCAGACGACGGAGGAAACAACAATCGTGTAAACGATTGAGCAAGTGGGAGATGGTTGAACCTATGGTATAGGACGATGCCCAATTGTTTAGTAAAGCCTAAGCGATCGTTTAGTTCATCGCTTAGCTGCGTGTCTGTCGCCTACAAACACTACACAATCGTTTAACTCGCTCCAAGTTGTCGCTTAGTAAATCCTATTTACTTGATAACTTTCGTGAGATTATTTTTTTAGAGAGAAAATCTGAAAATCAATTTTTTAACATTTGTAAAAACTTACTAAAATTAGGAAAACTATTTTCCTTTTATCTCACGGTTATCATGAAACCACCAATAACCTCACATTCAATTGGTTATTAGAGAAAAAGATTTAATTATCTAATAATTAATATTATTATAAATATAAATGATAACCAACTTATCATACTATATTTATAACCTATAGTTTTAATATTTCATCTCACGAAACATATAAACCCTAGTTCTTTTTCTATTCCATGGTACTTAATGTAAATCTTATTTACATTAATCCTCCACTAGATGCATCTCATACATTATACCAATCATATCATATATAATCGAATTACCTCTTGTCAATTTGAACATTTTAATTCAACACCAAGAACTGATCCTCAACTGAATCCATTTAGTTACCAAGGGGACCTTATGGACCTGTAGCTCGAAGCTCCAACGGTACGTGAATAACTGACTACTCTTTAGTCACGGGATCCACCATCCATTAACTGTTAAGCACTCCACTAAAGACCGATAGCTGAACTCTCCTTACCACAGATATATTATGTGTATAACCAATCAGCAGTGCGATAACCCTTCATAGATCGCTCATAAGTACAGCTAGGCCAATAACCGTTATGCCCCTGTAATTACATCTAACTCCTTAAGTACCACTGATCCCTCTAATGAACATAACTATGACTAAGTCCTCTCTTCCAAAGAGAAGTTATGGCCACTATGTTCAAGCTTCGAAATAAGCTCTTAAGGGAACAATCTCTCTACTTATCCCTGTTTCGGGAAATGAGTGAATTCCATCTTGTTGATTGAGTTCCCAGCTCCCAAATCAGACAAGTCCCCAAAAAGATAGGCATGTTGAGTTGACAATTTGGCCACTCTCACCCATACTAATCAAAGGACCGCCCTCAAAGGCAGGAGTTCCCAAAACACTTAGGATTGAGGTCGTGTCACCTATGGTCGTTTAGGTGAGATGTAAGTCTCTAGTATCAACGGCGAGTCTAATCATCTCGTGGTCTAGTCTTATATAAACTCTTCGTGTAGGACACCCCCGCTCACACATCTGCACATGAATGGTCAGAATCTACCATCTGTAGTAGTTTACAACACTTGCAAACCTCTACAAGGCGGGTTTTATCCATAGTGTCACCAGAATTAAGTATCTTACCTTAATCCTTATACTACAGACCTTTTTAGGTTATCACTTAAGGCATTATCTACTTATATATCACATATACATGCTTAAGTTCACATAAAATAACCAAGGAGCTTGTTTATTGGATATGAGTAAATGCCAGAATGAAATAACAATTATTTTATTCATCAAACAATGTGTATCATTACAAACAACGAGACTCTGGGAGAATTAGGACACCAATCCCATCACAAGTTTCATCAACAATCTGGTCAAAGCCATACGACTTAATCGTAGTATCAAACCGTATGTTCCAAGATCGAGACGCCTGTTGTAGCCCATAAATGGACCAATTCAGCTTGCAAACCTTTTGCTCTTAACCTTGGGCTATGAATCCCTCGGGTTCCACCATGTAAATGGTCTCCTCAAGATTGCCATTCAGAAAGGTTGTCTTGACGTCCATTTACCAGATCTCATATTTATAATAAGTTGTAATGGACAGAAGGATGCAGATGAACTTTAACATGGAAACAGGCGAGAAATTCTCCTCATAGTCGACTCCCTCAACTTGGGTATAATCCTTTTCCATAAGTCGAGCCTTGAAGGTTTACACCTTCCCATCAGAACATCGTTTGCACTTGTAGATCCATTTACAACCTATAGGTCTTACCCCAATAGGCTGATCTACAAGATCCCATTCTAAGTTTAAGTACATTGACTTCATCTCGAGATTCATGGCCTTGACCCATTCATCTCGATCACATCCTCCATTTCCTTCTGATAAGACAACGAATCCTCAACATTGCCATCTGCTACCATAGCAAGGATTTCCGTGAAACGCAGATAGCGAACGGGCGGGTTTGCAACCCTCTCACTGCGTCAAGGTTCCTTCAACTCTTGAGGTGGAACCGACCTACTAGATGAACTCCCATTAACAACTTTTGCTGATGTAGCAGGCTCTTCAACAACACTGGTTGAAGTTTCAATAGTTTCATTGGAAAGCTCAAGCAACACGACTTTACTTCGAGGACTGTGCTCCCTAATATGATCCTCCTCAAGGAAAGTAGCGTTCATGGAAACAAACACCCTATTTTCCGACGGATCATTAAAATAACCCCCTCGTGTACCTTTAGGGTAGCCTACAAAAAGGCATAACCTCGACCGTGGTTCCAACTTCTTGGGATTTTCCTCAAGCACATGTGCAGGGCAACCCCAAATGCGGAAGTGACGTAAACTAGCTTTACGCCCGTTCTACAACTCTAGAGGTGTTCTTGCAACACTCTTGAAGGGAATACAGTTGAGTATGTATACCGCAGTTAATAACAGGCAGAAATGCATGTTATCATAGTGCTAAGTTCTTAATCAATGCTAGCTTGCGTTGATAAAATTTGTTAGCTTGCGTCCAAAAAGCATTAAGTTTATTACATGGCGGTCGTATGCGTTCATCGCATAGGAACAGTTGATTTTTATATTTTTATGCAGAATATGCATTGACGAAAGGCAGAAATTGCGATTATAGGATATCATTGGTAGAGCGCAGCATTACCGCAAGGCTTTGCGGTGATTTTGTTCACAAACATTTGCTTAAGAAGGATTTCTGCAACTTGGTCGGTGCAACTTGGTGGGCGCATCCAGGTGAAAGGCATAATTAATCGCGATGGGGCAGAAAGCTGATGACGATCGAATCTGAATTAAGTTGATAGTGGCTAACCATAAAAAGTACATTCAGCTTTTCAGTGACAAATATTCGGTGCATCAGTCAGGGAATTAAAGCCATCCTATATGTGCAATCATAAGAGAGAAGCTGCCTTTCATCTTAGAAGCTCTATAAATATCGAAGGCAACCATCAGAAAAGGGGTTCGAAAATTCATAAGTTCGGATCAATTAGCTCAACACATCTTTGTCCATAGTTTTCCTTTTTATTTTAAGGCGGAGCAAGAGAAGAGTAGAGATCCCGAAGATCGATCTGGGCAACTCGAGAGAACCCTGAGGTGTAGAAGCATAGAGCGGGCCGATTCTCATGAGAGTGAGATTATCTTTTGAACACGAGTAGAAAGACAGTGTAAAATCCTTGGAAGCAAGAGATTGCTACCAGACTCTTTATTCTATTCTTGCATTGGTGTTTTGTACTTCATCTTTATATTTGTACAATGGAAGTTCTTATTCTACAAATTTTCACTCTTTTAGTACGCATGAGTAGCTAAACTAGTCGAATGGGTTGAGAAGAACTAAGCTAACATGACCTAGGAAGTTCATTGCTTGCGATTATCTTGTGTTATGCTGTGCCAAATATCCCTTTAGAGCTACTTAAGAGGCAGTTTAAAGAAAGAACCTAAAAATCAAGAGAGCTAGGTTAGAATCTAGACTCGAGAAAGCAAGATTAGAACTGCATAAACAAGAGATAGGGACTTAGAGATAAGCTCTTTTTGCCAACCTGCATTGCATGCACCCTAGAGATAGGTATGATATTATGTGGTCGCCTTATTTGTGTGTGTGTCATTTTGTCATCGCAAAAATAAGAATAGAGGCTTATGTGTAGGTCCTATAGACTTATCGCATATATCTCATGCGTTCTTGCCTTAGAAGCCGTGGCATTCGCACCGAGAGGTGGTTTACTGTTGTATTCATGTTGCATGATCGCATAGCATGAATGCATCCTAGGAAGTGTTAGCCAAAACTTTTCTCAATCCGTTCACTGCATATTCATCGTATCTTCCATTTTATCAACTCTTTTCAAACTCTGCCGCATTTGTTTATTTTTCATTATCGTAAACAACAACCTCAAAAACTATTGATTAATTTGGTTACCGCAAAGTTTTCCTAAAAATTACCACTGCAACCTGTTTTCCCAAGTCCCTGAGTTCGACCCTGGACTTACCAGGAACTCAGTGGGGTTTACACTTGGATTCCACTGAGAAAACTTGAGTGCTCAACGCATTTCATCATCGCAATTCATCCATAATTTCACATCATAAAATAATGCATAACGTTTTTGGCGCTGTTGTCGGGGACTTCGACAAAATAGTGTGCTAACGGTAAGTTTTCTGATTTCTTTGCAAACTCTCAATCTCTGGCGAATTACAACCCGGAGATTGAGAGGACGTTTAGATGAAGATTGAGAGACCGCCAACAACAACAGTCAGATAAAGAAGAGATGGCAGAGCAACCTGGAAACAGAGCACCAAACGGAAACAACGTCATGGCGAATCCAATCCTGTTGGCAAATGATCGCAATACGATCTCGCTCATAAGGATCTCGCTCATGGGGATCTCGCTCATGAGGATCTCGCTCGTGAGGATGAATTCACTCATGATGATTATCTCGCTAGCAATGATGTTTTATTGAGGAAAGTTCCATTAGTAAACAAACTATTTGAGGTATTCTGCTAAGAATTTTAAGGAATTTAACCGGGAACTATGTCCTTTCAGGCCAAGAAGAGCTAGGAGAGGCGTATAAACTGTTAAAAGCCCCGACGATCTGTGAGTGACTATGTGATGATTGACATGATTTAAGGAATTTAACCATGATTTCTTTGAAGTTATTTCTCATGCTATGTAAAGCATGTTTTCCATGGAAATTGACATGATTTAAGTATGTTATCTTGTCCAAATACTTTCAACATGTTTAGTAACTCCATTTTTATGATGAACTAGTATGATGATTTGAGCACTAAGCCTTAGTTTTCAACTAAATGTTTATGACTAGTTATACGATGGATACTGAAGGACAATGAGAAGGTATCCTAAGGATACTGAAGGACAATGAGAAGGTATCCTAAGGATACTGAAGAACAATGAGAAGGTATCCTAGTTAAGTACCTAAGGTATGACAGTACTTAGTTATAAGCACGTGCACGTAAGTAATACGATGTCGAGGGATTAAGCAAAGTTATTCTCATGCTAAATTTTATGTGATTCCAAGCAACTTATTTCTATGATTGAAAGCATGATCAACGCTTGATGTTTACTAATGTATGAGTTTTCCAAGTATGTTTTCCATGTCTAACGCATGCTAATGGTTTTTACAAGCTAGTTCAACATGATTTAAGCCAACTTATTTTATAAAGTATGAAACATGTGTTAGGGTTAAAGCTAAGGTTGAATGAAGCTTGATGTACTATGTTTTAAATACCTAAGGTTGTCAAAGTACATGTGTTGGTATTCCTAAACATAATGAAAAGGGATACTAAAGGTAGGGAAGGTATACTAAAGAGTTTTCTATGCTATAT
This sequence comes from Benincasa hispida, assembly GCF_027475165.1. Lineage (NCBI taxonomy): Eukaryota > Viridiplantae > Streptophyta > Magnoliopsida > Cucurbitales > Cucurbitaceae > Benincasa > Benincasa hispida. The sequence continues at coordinate 53,328,777 of NC_143478.1, read as the reverse complement.
TTAAGAACTATTCTTTTAATGCTCTTCAAGAACTTGATAGCTTAAGTGAGCCAGATACTGGAGGTAAGGAAGGTATCTGAATAAATGTATCTAAGGTGTTGACGGTACATAGAAAACTCCAGGTGCATGTTCACAGGTCTAAATGAGAGGCCGAAGTATGGGTCTCTTGGCCAGTAACAGACGTTGGGAGCTAGAGCGATGTATGCTCATTCTTAACTGGGGAATAATGACGTTTAATGGTGTTTAAGAGTAGTTATCATGTTTATGTTTAAAGAAAGTTGACTGAGATACCCATCTGTATATTTAAAGAGATCGACATAGGGTTTCTCCTAACCATAGTTCAATATGAAGAGATCAAAGTAGGGGTCTCATCTGGCCATGGCTTGGCATTGGGAATTAAGCGATGAATGTTCATTCTCAACTAAGATTCAAGTTTCAGATATAATGGTTTTAAAGGTTTTACGTACACGTTTGCTTGGCATATTTTAGTTCCAGTATTATGTTTTCAAGCTTTCAGTTTAAGTATGAGATTTATATTTTTATTAAGTCACTCACTGGGCTTCTAGCTCATGTTTTCAAATGTTTTCCTTTTAGGTAGCGGTCGGTTCCCAAAATACTTTTCTGCTACTGCTCTACCACTCAATGAAACAGGTTGAAGGAAGCGTAATTGAAGACCTATATTAGTTAGTACATATGTTTCTGTCTAGTGACTAGTATTCTTAATGGGGCTCACTAAGTTGTAATATTCATGTATGAACAATAATGCGAAACCCTGTAATGTAAATTTGTTAAGTTCTGAGTTAATATGTTAGTATATTGATGATATGTATGTATTCAGGGTTTGAGCAAAATTTAATAGGTTAGATAGGCAGTAAGTGCCAGCAAAAGGGTTGGTAACTGATGCAGTCACCATTTCATCCAGGTTAAGAGGGTAATCTAGAGCGAGGTATGACAAGTTGGTATCAGAGCAAAAGAATTTGGGAAGAGAGGGGAAAAGTGTATAAATATAAGTCTGAGTCCTGAGTCCTTAGCATGTGTACTACCTAAGTAAAAGGAAGATGTCAAGTAAAAGTGGCAAGCAGAGCAAGCAGACAGACAACGGGAACCCTGACCCCACATTTAGAAGTTCCGATACTCGAGGAAATCCAAATTTAGTGAACGTAAAGGTAAAGACCCGGTAAATCAGGAAATGACTTTAGACTGGGCATCGAGGATTTCGAAGACAAGAACAGATCATCAGTTAGAGGACAAAATATTTAACAGGATCGCCAAGAGGTTGACGAAAAGTGTCGAATCCATTCTAGTGGATTCAGTAGGGAAGTACGGTATTGAGAATGACCTAATAGGTATTGATAAAGGATAGAAAGCTACAAGTCAGCATAGTGTAGGAAGAAAGAAGCCAAGACTTGTGGTTAGTATTGGTGATAGATCAAGGTTTTGGCATCCTACCGAGCTAGTATAGTACGGGTAAGAAACCCTTATGTACAAATTGTGGTAAGAATCATCAAGGGACATGTTACAGAGGGAAAAACGTATGTTTCCAGTGTGGACAAGCAGGACATTTCAAGAAGGAATTCTCCAGCTAGGTCGAGGAGTTCAGATAGAACACAAAATGACTTTACAGACGATAGATAAGCCTAGTGGCTCAGGGGCCGAGGAAGGGATTCAAGAGAAGAAAAACGAGAAAGGAAGCAGGACGACCTCATTGGCAGGGCAGGTTTTACGAAGTGACCCACCAGGAGGCAGAGGAGTCACCTAATGTTGTGATTGGTAAAGTAACTTTATGTACCAGTATATTTATGAAATAGTTGCTTATGACGCTATACCTTTATTGTTTTCTAGCATGTTGTACTGCTTGTATGAAAGATTGTAGAGAGCATGTCCCTAAGTAGTTATTATTATGCTGTGGAGAGGTTGTAATAGTATAAGAGTTTGACAGGCTCTAGGGTAGTTATTGATAATTATAGTTATGAAGTGATTTCGTTAGATTTCCTGGAATTAATGTCACTCTAGAGCATAGATTTCCCGAATAAATATTACGACCGTATGAATTGTTTTAAGGATAGATAATGTTCGAAAGATTTGGTAGGCAAGAGATAGTATTTGTAGGAAGCAAAGGAATACTTTCAGGAAGCTTAATATCAGCAGTGAAGGCTAGGAAGCTACTAAGTAAAAGATGTGAAGCCTATTTAGCCCATGTGATGGTTTCATAGGATGAGAAGTTGAAACCTAAGGATGTACCAGTTGTAAAAGAATTCCTCGATGTTTTCCCTAAAAGGTTATCAGATTTACAACTTGTCAGGGAAGTTGAGTTTACTATCGATTTAATTCCAGATACAACACCTATTTTTCAGGTACCATTGAGGATGGTGCCAGAAGAACTTAAGGAGTTGAAAGTTCGATTACAGGAATTAATAAATAAGGGTTACATCAGATCTAGTGTGTAACCTTGGGAAGCGCCAGTCTTTTTATCAAGAAGAAAGACGGTACTCTCAGTTATGTATAGATTATAGGCAGTTGGACAAGGTGACGATTAGGAATAGGTACCCATTTCCTTGTATAGCTGATCTCTTTCATCAGTTAGAGGGAGCCACAATTTTCTCTAAGATAGATTTGAGACCAGATTGTATTTCTTGGTCATATGGTCCAGCAACAGAAGTAAGTATGGATTCACAGAAGACTGAAGCTATAGTGAATTGGGAAAGATCCACTAGTGTATCTGAAGTACATCTTTGATCGAAAGGAACTGAACCTGTAGCAAAGAAGATGGATTGAATTGATCAAAGACTATGACTGCTCAATTGAGTACCACCTTGGTAAGGCAAATGTTATAGCTGATGCATTGAGTAGGAAATCCTTGGGATCCAAAGCAGTCCTTGGATCAATATCAGGAATGTTACTCCAGGAGTTCAGGAGTTCTAGGGTCACTCTATCAGTAGCTCAGTCAGGAGTATTGATTACTAGATTTCAGGTAAGATCTATTTTGATGGAAGATTTTAAACATAAACAGTTGAAGGATCCTGATCTCCAGAAGCTTGCAGAAGAAGTGAGCAAGGGAATAAGAACTGATTTTTAGTTAGAAGTAGATGAAATGTTGGTAAAGAAAGGATGAATGTGTGTGCCTAACGTGTTGCAGCTGTGCTATTCTAGAATAGGCGCACAGTTCTGCTTACTCCATGCATCCAAGAAACACCAAAATATATATAACTTTGAAGAGATCATAGTGATGGCCTACAATGAAGAAAGGCATAGCTGAGTATGTAGACTGATGTTTGATTTGTCAACAAGTGAAACCTAAAAGACATAAGCCGGCAGGATTACTCAATCCACTACCGATACCTGAGTTGAAGTCAGGAGTCACGCAGGTAAACATAGACTTTTCACTAGAAATAGAATGTGTAGTAGGTTTGCTCAGAGGTTGGTGGCAAACGTGAAGTCTATTCTAGTGAATTCAGAGGAAAGGGTGTAATCTAGAGAAAGTCCTAGTCAGATTAATCCTAAGAGGAGGGAAAAGATGAGCAACAGTGAGCTCGAAATGTACCAGGGGTACGTTGAGTATAAAAATAAGGAACAAAATGGTCAGCAGAAGACAAAAAGGAAAAGGTTCAAATCTGTTGATATTCCAGGTAATAGCTCAAAGTTTGAATTGTGGCTGAGCTAGGGACTAGTACAGTTAAGAGAACCTTATTTATACAGTATGGTAAGCCATAGTTGGGAAATGTTATAGTAGAAAGAATGTCTTCTCCCAAGTATGGATAGAAAGGACATCCTAAGAAGAGTGCCCTCCGTTAGGTGGAAAAGTCTAGTTGACACAAATATTGATTTCACAGCTAGCAAGAAATTCAAAGGTATGACAACTGGAAAAGAATGTTCCAGTGGTATTGCTGGGAAATAGAAAAGGACCACCCTAGTAATAAATGAATACTATGACTCAGTGGAGAATGGAAGAGTCACCAGAGGATGCAACAAATACAGTGAACTATGATGACCAAGTTGTTCATACGTACTAGTATTATTTAATATGAAAAAAATTAATATCAGAGTAGCGCAGCGAAAGCGTAGTAAAACAAAAAGAAAGAAAAGAAGAAGAAAGAAAAGAATAAGAAAGAAAAGAAGAAGGTTGTAAAGTTTACGACGAAAGGATGTTGTGAAACTCTAACTTATAAGTAAGCCCGAGCAAATTTCAAGGACGAAATTTATTTTAGGGGGGAGGAATTTGTAAAACCCGAACCCTAATTACTTTAAGTAAGAGTAAGTAATGTGATGTTTTCTAATGAGCTAAATGAAGCCATGTCTTAGGAAGGATAGACGATGGAAGCAAGAAGAAATAAGCTCTTGGGTAGCTAAGTGTAAAAATAGGACAAAACTCGGCTAGGCTAAGGAAGGTCATGCTTGATCATGGAATGCATAATAAGCATATGGATGAGACCATGCCATCTAATGAGGTTTAGTGCTGAAGTAATATTGTGAGTGAAGTTAGCAAAAGAAAATTTGCTAAATCCTAGCCCTTCATCACCAATAGTGGGCAAGGTGGCACAAGGAGGGTTCATGCTGGATTTTGGGTGGTGATATAAGCAAGAAGGTAAAATTCATTGGGTCGGTTTGGACAAACTACTTAGGCTATTTGTGTAATTCTAGTGGCATTTGAAAGCTCTGTATGTCTATTTTTTGTGGCTGTGCTGCTGGATGAAAAAATCACCGGAATAAGGTCGTAGGGGCAAAATAAAGACAAAGGGTTCGTTTCTTGGGTGAATCTAGGCCATCAGTGAAGAATTGATGCTCCAGGACGAATTAAGAAGTTTTTTGAGCTAAACATTTGAGGTAATATTATTAACTCAGTTATAAACAACTTTGTAGAATGAAACTTTTTAAGATGAGACCTGGAAATTGAGTTATATATTTTTGAAGTTTGAATTGGAAATTGTTGAACAAGTAGGCAGCTGCTTGAATTGGGGCCAATGATGAAGGTTTGAATCTCCAGATCAAACGACAGAGATTTTGAGCTTAAATTTTAGGGTACAACTCAATTCTAAACAAGATTTTAGAAGGAAGTTTCTTGAAAAGAGTTCTGGATTTCGAGTTATAAATTTTTGAAGTTGAAACAGAGGATATGTGCATAAGCAAACAGCTACTTGGGAAGAACAAGCAAACAGCTCACCATAGAGAGCGAGAGCAAGATAAGAAGCATGAGGATCTTGCTCGGGATGATAATCTCACTAAGTTTTGTGCTAAATCTCACTCAAGAAGGAAATCTCGTTGGAAACTTGGGCTGAATCTCGTTGGTAAGGAAGTAAAGGTTGCTAGAAGAGGTGAGTCTCGCTAGGTTGAAGTTTTGCTAGGGAAAAGCTTGATCTCACTTATGAGGATCTCACTCATGGGGATCTCGCTCATGAGGATCTCGCTCGTGAGGATGAATTCACTCATGATGATTATCTTGCTAGCAATGTTGTTTTGTTGAGGTAGGTTACATTAGTAAACGAACTATTTAGGGTATTCTGCTAAGAATTCTAAGGAATTTAACTGGGAACTATGTCCTTTCAGGCCAAGAAGAGCTAGAAGAGGCGTATAAATCGTTAAGAGCCCCGACGAGCTGTGAGTGACTATGTGATGATTTAATGTTTTAATAATTTAGAAACCATGATTTCTTTGAAGTTATTTCTCATGCTAAGTGTTTATATGAAGTGCCAAGCAACATATGTTTGAAGTTATTTCTCATACTAAGTAAAGCATGTTTTCCATGAAAATTGACATGATTTAAGTATGTTATCTTGTCCAAATACTTTCAACATGTTTTAGTAACTCCATTTTCATGATGAACTAGTATGATGATTTGAGAACTAAGCCTTAGTTTTCAACTAAATGTTTATGACTAGTTATATGATGGATACTGAAGGACAATGAGAAGGTATCCTAAGGATACTGAAGGACAATGAGAAGGTATCCTAGTTAAGTACCAAAGGTATGATGGTACTCAGTTATAAGCACGTGCACGTAAGTAATACGACGTTGAGGGATTAAGCAAAGTTATTCTCATGCTAAATTTTATGTGATTCCAAGCAACTTATTTCTATGATTGAAAGCATGATCAACGCATGATGTTTAATAAAGTGTGAGTTTTCCAAGTATGTTTTCCATGTTTAACGCATGCTAATGGTTTTTACAAGCTAGTTCAACATGATTTAAGCCAACTTATTTTACAAAATATGAAGCATGCGTTAGGGTTAAAGCTAAGGTTGAATGAAGCTTGATGTACTATGTTTTAAATACCTAAGGTTGTCAAAGTACATGCGTTGGTACTCCTAAATATAATGAAAAGGGATACTGAAGGTAGGGAAGGTATCCTAAAGAGTTTTCTATGCTATATTTGAGAACTATTCTTTTAATGCTCTTCGAGAACTTGATAGCTTAAGTGAGCCAGATACTGAAGGTAAAGAAGGTATCTGAATAAATGTACTTAAGGTGTTGACGGTATATAAAAAAATCCACGTGCACGTAGGCAGGTCTGAATGAGAGGCCGAAGTATGGGTCTCTTGGCTGCTGATCGCAATTCCCTGAATTAAGTTCATCATTGCGATCATCTGATTTGGTAGTGATGCAATAGCACCATTACTTGCGTCGTTGTCCTTGATTCTTAATCTTTGATCACTCTCTCTCCAATCCTCGTGGTTTTTAGAAATGAGATCCAAGATATTCTTAGCCTCATCATACGTTTTGTCAAGCAGACCACCAGCGACTGCCGCATTAGCAGCGGTCTGCGAAGCGGGATTTAAATCATGATTAAAGGTTTCCATCTGAAGGTAGTCTGGTAAACCATTTTGTGGATAGTCCCTGACCAACCTCTTAAACCTCGCCCATGCATCGCTGAGTGATTCGTCCATGTCTTGTTCAAAATTTGTTATGAGTTTCCTTCATCTAGCATTCTCAGTAGGTGGAAAATATTTCTTCATGAACTTCTCCACGACCTGTTCCCATGAAGTGATCTCTCCCGGCTCGAGAGAATATGCCCATTTTCTTTCCTGATCACAGAGAGAAACCCCACTCCAGATTACCCTCTTAACCTGGATGGAATGGTGACTGCAGCATTTACCAACCCTTTTGCTGGCACTTACTGCCTATCTAACCTGTTAAATTTTACTCAAACCCTGAATACATACATATCATCAATATACTAACATATTAACTCAGAACTTAACACATTTACATTACAAGGTTTCGCAGAATTGTTCATACATGAATATTACAACTTAGTGAGCCCCATCAAGAATACTAGTCACTAGACAGACACATTTATACTAACTAATATAGGTCTTCAATTACGCTTCCTTCAACCTGTTTCTTTGAGTGGTAGAGCAGCAGCAGAAAAGTCTTTTGGGAACTGACCACTACCTGAAAGAAAAACATTTGAAAACATGAGCTAGAAGCCCAACGAGTGACTTAATAAAAACATAAATCTCATGCTTAAACTAAAAGCTTGAAAACATAATACTGGAACTAAAATATGCCAAGAAAATGTGTACATAAAACCTTTAAAACCATTGTATCTGAAACCTGAATCTTAGTTGAGAATGAACATTCATCGCTCTAATTCCCAATGCCAAGCCATGGCCAAATGAGACCCCTACTTTGATCTCTTCATACTAAACTATGACTAGGAGAGACCCCTATGTCGATCTCTTTAAATATACCGATGGGCATCTCAAGCAACTTCTTATGAACATAAATATGATAACTCTTAAACACCATTAAACGTCATTATTCCCTAGTTGAGAACGAGCATACATCGCTCGAACTATGGCTAGGAGAGCCCAACACCGCAAAATAGGCGAGTCAACGCAATTAGTCAAAACATCGCAAGGTGTGCGACTTGCGGTGATGGGCACGTAATGGAAGAATATCCACAGAATCCACAATCTATCTACTTTGTAAAAAATAATCCCTTTTCGAATACCTACAACCCCGGGTGAAGAAACCACCCCAATTTTGCATGGAAGAATCAACAGCAGAATTTTCAATCCGTGGTGTAGAAAGAAGGGCCACCTAGATTCTTCCAACGAAACAACGGTCAGACAAGCAATCAAGCCAGTAGCTCGCAACCGCCGCAATCATCTTCCTTGGAGAGCCTATTGAAGCAGTATATAGAGCAAAAACGAGACTGTGCTTCAAAGTCAGGCTACGTTCATCCGCAATCTAGAATTACAGATGGGCCAGATTGCGAGCGAGCTAAAGAATAGACCGCAAGGGGCTCTGCCGAGTTTAACAGAACTTCTATGCAACTCGGGGGGATCAGGTAAAGAGAAATGTCAGGTTGTGACATTGCGAAGTGGAAAACTGTGGAGGGAGAAAGAAAAGAGCCTAGCCGGATTGCTCCCATTGTGTCGGAACCTGAAATTATGGTGACACAAGAAGAAGGAGAAAAAGAAGCAATAAAGCCAGAAGTTGCATCCACCTCAAGGCCAACTGAGAAGGGGACCGTGAAAGTGCAGTTACCACCTTTCCCGCAGAGACTTAGAAGGAAAAAGAATGAAGAGGTACAGTACCAATGCTTCCTGTCTACGTTAAAACAATTACATATTAATATTTCATTCAGTGAAGCGATTGAGGAGATGTCTGCCTATGCAAAGTTTCTAAAGGAAATGGTAACCAAAAAGAGGGGCACTGGTAAGTTTGCCATGGTGGCGTTAACACAAAGTTCAAAATCAATAATTCCACCGAAGATGAGCGATTCGGGGAGCTTTACTATACCTTTCTCCATAGGAAGACCGTACATCGGGCAGGCATTGTGTGACCTTGGAGCCAACATCAATTTGATACCACTGTCGATCTTTAAGCAGCTGAATGTGGGGCAACTTGTGTCCACAACTGTGACTCTCCAACTGGCCGATAGATCTCTAGTGCATCCAGAGGGAAAGGTGAAGGATGTGCTGATCACCATTGACAAATTTATCCTACCAACCGACTTCATCATCTTGGATTACGAGGCCAACAAAGATGTGCCCATCATCCTAGGGCGACCATTTTTATCAACAGGTCGTGCCTAGATTGATGTGCATAAAAGGGAGATCACTTTGAGCATCAATGGGCAGAAGCTCAGGTTCAACATAATCCGTGCCATGAAGTTTCCTGACGAAGAAGACCTACATAACTCAGACGAGGACCAGAACCTGAATGAAGAAGAAAAGTGTGACAAAGAGAATGAAGAAGAGGATGCAGGCGCATCCATTGCTGCCTGTAATGCGATCATAACAAAAACAAGCAAGAAAGAAGAGATGATCGCAAACTAAGAAGAATAGCCAACAGAAAAGGAAGAACGAAAAACAATGCAATCGTCCTTAGTAGAACCACCAACATTGGAGTTAAAGACCCTGTCGAATCATTTAAAGTACGTGTTTTTGGGCCAGAACAAGAAGCTGCCAGTAATTATTTCCTCCGAACTCAACAAAGACCAGAAGAATGTGTTGATGAGCATTCTGAGGAAACATGTGTGAGTAATAGGCTGGACGCTCGCCGAAATTAGAGGAATTAGCCCAGCATACTTTATGCACTGAATTCGTCTTGTAGAAGACCACAAAGCAACGATCGAACATCAGTGCAGACTCAACCTTGCGATGAAAGAGGTCGTTAAAAAGGAGATCATTAAATTGTTAGATGCGGGCATTATTTATCTTATAGCAGATAGCACGTGGGTCAGCCCCATGCAGTGTGTGCCTAAAAAGGGTGGCATGTCGGTAGTCCTGAACAAAAATAATAAACTAATACAGCAAAGGACCATCACTGGGTGGCGCATTTGCATGGACTACCGCAAGCTGAATGCGGCCACAAAAAAATATCATTTCCCTCTATCATTCATTGATCAAATGCTAGACCGTCTAGTTGGAAATGACTTTTAATGCTTTCTAGATGGTTATGTCGGGTATAACCAAATTATGATAGATTCAGAAGACCAGGACAAGACCACATTCACCTGCCCATATGGGACCTTTGCTTTCCGTCGCATGTCGTTCGGCCTCTGCAATGCGCCAAGCACGTTCCAAAGGTGCATGATGGCCATCTTTTCAGACTATCTTGAGGACTCTATTGAAATCTTTATGGATGACTTCTCTATTTATGGGAACACCTATGAAGTCTGTCTAGCCAACCTGGAGAAGATACTGAAGAGATGCGAAGAGACGAATCTGGTGCTTAACTGAGAAAAATGCCATTTTATGGTAAAGGAAGGCATCATGTTGGGGCACAAGGTTTCTCGGGACAGATTGGAGGTGGATAAAGCAAAAATCGAAGCAATTGAAAAACTTCGACCTCCAACAAGCATGAAGGCTGTATGAAGTTTCTTGGGGCATGCTGGATTCTACAGACGCTTTGTCAAAAACTTTTTGAGAATAGCACGACCATTGAGTGCGTTGTTGGAGGCTGACAGAAAATTTGATTTTGACGACAATTGCCTCAATGCATTCAGAGTTTTAAAGAATGCGCTGACTACCGCACCCGTGTTAATTGCACCTGACTGGACACTTCCTTTTGAATTAATGTGCGATGCAAGCGGGTATGCGATGGGAGCAGCTTTGGCACAAAAGAGAAAAACAATCTTACATCCCATCGCATATGCGAGTAAGACATTAAATCCTGCTCCGACCAATTACACCACCATAGAGAAAGAGCTTATTGCGGTAATTTTTGCATTGGAAAAATTTAGAGCATACCTGCTGGGAAAAAAGGCATTCATCCATATTGATCATTCGACAATAAAGTACTTAATGACAAAGAAGGATGCAAAGCCTAGGTTGATTAGATGAGTTCTCCTCCTTCAAGAATTTAACATAGAAATAATTGACCAAAAGGGGACGGAGAACCAAGTTGCGGATCACTTGTCCAGATTGGAAAACCCTAAGGTTGACTACAATGAGTCAGAGGTGAGTGCGGTGTTCCCAGATGAGCAGCTGTACCAGTTCCATTTGAAGGTTAAGCTTTTGATCCCTAGGTCTTAAAAATATTTTAAAAAGAGACTTGAATAAGACTTAAGGAAACTTTGATGTATAGGAGTTGAATGATGTACCCTTGAAAAATCTAGGAAAAGAACATTGTGGTCAACTTGCTAAAGGAAATATTTAGCTTATGCTTGAAGACAAGCATTGTTTAAATTTGGAGGTGTGATAACGGGTAGAAATGCACGTTATCATAGTGCTAAGTTCTTAAACAATGTTGGCTTGTGTTGATAAAATGTGTTAGCTTGCGTCCAAAAAGCATTAAGTTTATTACATTGCGGTGGCATGCATTCATCGCATAGGAACAGTTGATTTTTGTATTTTTATGCAGAATATGTGTTAACGCAAGGCGAAAATTGCAATCATAGGAAATCATTGGTTGAGCGCAGCATTACCGCAAGGCTTTGCGGTGATTGTATTTGCAAATATTTTCTCAAGAAGGATTGCCTCAACTTGGTCGACGCAACTTGGTCGGTGCATCCAGGTGAAAGGCATAATTAATCGCGATATGACAGAAAGCTGATGACGGTCGAATCTGAATTAAGTTGACAGCCGCTAACGATAACAAGTACATTCAGCTTTTAGGTGACAAATATTCGGCGCATCAGTCAAGGAATTAAAGCCATCCCATCTGTGCAATCATAAGAGAGAAGCTGCCTTTCATCTTAGAAGCTCTATAAATATCGAAGGCAACCATCAGAAAAGGGGTTCGAAAATTCATAAGTTCGGATCAATTAGCTCAACACATCTTTGTCCATAGTTTTCCTTTTTATTTTAAGGTAGAGAAAGAGAAGAGTAGAGATCCCGGAGATCGCTCTGGGCAACTTGAGAGAGAACCCTGAGGCGTAGAAGCAGAGAGTGGGCCGATTCTCGCGAGAGTGAGATTATCTTTTGAACACGAGTAGAAAGATAGTGTAAAAGCCTTGGAAGCAAGAGATTGCTACCAGGCTCTTTATTCTATTCTTGCATTGGTGTTTTGTACTTCATCTTTATATTTGTACAATGGAACTTCTTATTCTACATTTGTTCACTCTCTTAGTACGCATGAGTAGCTAAACTAGTCAAATGGGTTGAAAAGAACTAAGCTAACATGACCTAGGAAGTTCATTGCTTGCGATTATCTTGTGTTATGCTGTGACAAATATCCCTTTAGAGCTACTCAAGAGAGAGTTTAAAGAAAGAACCTAAAACTCGAGAGAGCTAGGTTAGAATCTAGACTCGAGAGAGCAAGATTGGAACTGCATAAACAAAAGATAGGGACTTAGAGATAAGCTCTATTTGCCAACCTGCATTGCATGCACCATAGAGATAGGTATGATATTATGTGGTCGCCTTATTTGTGTGTGTGTCATTTTGTCATCGCATAAATAAGAATAGAGGCTTATGTGTAGGTCCTATAGACTTATCGCATATATCGCATGCGTTCTAGACTTAGAAGCCATGGCATTCGCACCGAGAGGTGGTTTACTATTGTATTCATGTTGCATGATCGCATAGCATGAATGCATCCTAGGAAGTGTTAGCTGAAACTTTTCTCAACCCGTTCACTGCATATTCATCGTATCTTTCGTTTTATCAACTCTTTTCAAACTCCACCACATTTTTTAATTTTACATTACCATAAACAACAACCTCAAAAACTATTGATTAATTTAGTTACCTCAAAGTTTTCCTAAAAATTACCATTACAACCTGTTTTTCCAAGTCCCTGAGTTCGACCCTGGACTTATCAGGAACTCAGTGGGGTTTACACTTGGATTCCACTGAGAAAACTTGAGTGCTCAATGCATTTCATCATCACAATTCATCCATAATTTCACATCATAAAATAATGCATCAGCAGTCTCCACTGCGAAACCCCAAAATGAGTCCGATAAGGAAGCGTAACTCATCATCAAACGAACCATGTCCAACAAGGTTCTATTTCTCTTCTCTGCTACACCATTTTGCTGAGGCATACCCGACATTGAGAGTTGGAAAACAATTCCATGTTCTATCAAATAGTCCTGGAATCCCGAGTCCAAAAACTCTCCACCTCGATCTGATCGAAATGTTTTAATCCGTCTATCCATTGCATTCTCAACTTCAGCCTTGAACTCTTTGAACTTTTCAAAGGATTCAGACTTTCGTTGCATAAGATAAACATACCCATACCTAGAGTAATCATCAGTAAAACTTAGCAAAATACTCATAGCCACCTCGGGCTCGCACATTCATAGGACCACAAAGGTCAGAATGTACTAACTCAAGAGGCTCTTTGGCTCGATAACCTTTTCCAGTAAAAGGTCGTTTAGTCATCTTACCCTCAAGGCAAGATTCGCACACCGGTAAAGAATTTTCTTCTAACTCACTTAGAAGTCCATTCTTCACCAATATCTCAATCCTATTGAGATTGACGTGCCTTAATTGAAGGTGCCAAAGTTGGGCATTTTCTTTTGGAGAAATACGTTGATGTTTAGTTTGAGTTACAACAGTTTTAAACAATTATGTGTTATGGAGGGAACTAATGGCAACAGCCTTAGCACATATAAGTTACTTTCCAGATACGTTGTACAAATAGTAACACCATCTTTATGAAAAAATGCTTTATCCACATTAAATGAAATAGTGTATTTACATTGTAGCAAGCACTTTACAGAAATGAGGTTCCTCCTAAATTCAATAACAATATATACATCAATCAAAATTAGAAACCTAATCTAACTGGATCCCTCCCACTACCACAACTAAGATGATATGCTCGGTGCCTACTCGCATCGTCATCTCACCAGCCTCCAACTGTCGCCAAATCCCCTGAAAAGAAGAACAAATGTGATTAGTGGCGCCCGAATCAATTATCCAAGCAGAATCATCATTCTCCACTAAACAAGTTTCAAGTACAAGGAAATCGTATTTACCTTTATCTGCCTTGGCCTTAGCCTTGGTGGCCTTCCTTTCCTTCAGCCAACGAGGATAGTTCCTCTTTCAGTGTCCATCTTGGTTTGGAGTGGAAACATTTTCCCTTTTCAACCGGCGGTGGACGCCTTCTTGGGGCGATAGGCGGCGGCTTAGCAGGCACCTTCCCTTTTCCCTTACCACCATTCTTCTTCTTCCACTTTGCAGAGTTATAAGTAGAAGGTGCAGACTTTTTTCCTGAGGTCAAACCTCTATGGAACCTCCTAGAAGATGAAGCAACATTTGCCTCGCCCTTCTTTCTCTCCTTACTTTTCAGTAAAGATTGGTAGGTCTGCAACTTGTTGTGGAGATTTGTAAGGTTGTATTTCACTTTGTTAAGAATCACATTACTAACAAAGTGTAGGAAGCTCTCCAGCAAAGAATGTAGGATTATGCTAACCTAGCTGCCCTCATCGATAGTAGACCCATTCAACTCTGCCACATTGAAGTGGACCATCATGTTAAGCACATGTTCACAAACAGAGGTGTCTTCTTCCATTTTGGAGTTGAATATATATAGAAGAGCCTCGTGCATGAGCTGTTCAAATGGTTGTCCAAACATTCCTTGTAGGGACTCCATGATCTCACCCGCTGAGACCATGGGCTCATGCTTCTTGGCCAAGACTTCATTAAGACTTGCCAAGATATAGGCTCGAGTCTTCTCATTCGCGCGTCCATCACTCGTATGCCTCCCGAAAATTTTGAGCGGCATTGGGAGATGGAATAGGAGGACAGACCTCCATAAGGACAAACATGAGATCCTTGATGATCAGTATCGTTGTGATCATGTATTTCCATATTGAAAAGTTATCACCAGTTAATTTCTCGGTGCTAAGAAAAGCTAGAGTGGCTGAGGCCATTTTTAAAAACTTGTTGCTGAAAAACTAACAAAACTTTTATTAGATTTTGCTAAACCACATTTTAACCAATTAATTTTGCAAAACAGTTTGAAGTACCCTAAGTGAAAGACTTCTATTTTGCAATGATACCCCAGTGAGGCAGGATGAACGTCACCGGTGGGGTGATCAGATGCCCTTTCACTGGGATGAGACCTAACCATTAGGCAGAACCAACTTTTGGAACTGAACCTAACAGCCACCATTTATTTGGTCTAGAACTGTTAACCTTTAACAATTATGCGTAAGTGTAACCCCTCGCTTTTGGTGCCAGAGTCCTAGCCTAATGAGCCCACTGTAGGGAAGAAGCTGATTAAGACAAGAGATTAAGTAACCTTATCCTCTTATAGGAGATCAAATAAAGAAACGCGCAAATCTTTCATCCTATAGGGGGACACTCCCAGAGTTCCTCGAGCGAATGCGCAGAAACTTTATTCAATACAATGAGGAAGACTGAAGGATATGTTGTCGCACCTCTCGCTCCCACTTACTATGAACACTCTCTCCATCCACCTTGATATTGACCTACCCAAACACCATCCTTTAGGGGAAAATTCCAAGCTGCCACGAGACCAAGGGTAGATCTCACAGTGTGGACTATATAAGAGAAATGTGAAAGGTTTAAGTGAAGCATCATATGCCCCAAGTGTTGGATTTTATGTCCTAAAACTCGTAGTTTGTAAATTCATAAACATATTCTGTTTTGTTTTTCGATAAAATTGTTATTGAAAATTGAAATCGTGAATCTAATAAACTAAGGTCCTGAGGCTATTTAATGTAGTTTGAACTTTATGTAGTGACATAAATGTGGATCAAGTTCAAATATATAGCCAAAATGGTCTATAGTATATGAATAAGGTTGGGCGCCTTATTTTGGGGACACTATGGATGCGGTCTACTTTGTAGTTAGTACAAACAATGTGATCCTGAATCGTTCATATAGAGATATGTGAGTGGGGGCATCCTATGCAATGAGTTTGCATAAGACTGAACCATGAAATAGTCACTTTTTACGCTCTAAATGTTGTTTTATGTATAAAATTGACTATTTCGTTAATTGATGACCTAGGTAACTTAATCTTAATCCTGAGCTAACTATGAACTCCTGTTCACTCAGAATTATCCTTAGATCTGCATAGGTGAGGGCAGTTCATTATCGTTAGCCCAATAAGCCTCCCATTTCAGGGGTAAGATCAGGTGGATAGCTGGGAACATAGGGTGCAAGACGGAATTCACTCCTACCCATTATAGGGAGAGTAGAAAGGTTGTTCCCTTTAGTACTGAATCCAGGTCTTGAACAAGGGGCCTCACCCTCTTCTTGGCTCGAGAGGGGTTCGGTTTATAGGTTGGACCTTAAACAAATTGTTCATTAGAGGATCAGTGGAATTTAAGGAACAAGATGTAGTCTTGGGGGTAAAACGGTTTTTATGAACCAACCGAGATTACGAACAACCTGTGAAGGATTAGCTTACTAATCATGGTTATATCAAATGGACACAAATATGCCTATTGTGAGGGGAGTGCAACTACGGGACTATAGTGGAATGACCTGTTAGTTAACGAATGTTGATTAGCTCCGTCTAAAGAGTTTAGCCAGCTAATCTCGGATCGTTGGAGCCCATGATCTATATGTCCATTAGGTTCCCCTACTAGCTCATATGGAATAAACTTAGAACAGTATGATAGAATAATTCGAATTGTTCGAATTAGGTGAAGAGAGAGAAACCAACAAGTATATGTGATATAGTAGTTGGTTTTTAGTTTAGAGATATAGCTTTAATATTTAAATGTGATTTAAATATCAAGAATATGAATACGTTCATATTCGGAAGCTCGGAAATAATGGAAATGGTTAAAGATGTAAAAAGTCAAAGAGTTGACTTTTGACTTTCAGAAGTTAAACTTTGACTGACCTTATATTCAAATGTGATTTGAATTTCGAGAAAATGAATGCAGATTCATGCTCGGGAGGTCAAAATTAGTCAACACGGGGAAAATCATAAAAAGTCAAAATGTTGACTTTTAGGTCAAAGTTTGACTTTGACAAAATGACTATTTTGCCCTTTGACTAAAGTTAGTGGGAAAATCCAAATTTTGTTGGATAATTCCACTAACAAGATAATGGGCTAGGTTTTGGCTTATAGTGGAGACATTAAGCCCACTTAGATAGTGGATTCTAGGTGTTTGGTTTTTATGAATTGATTTCATGCAATTTTTGCATGGCTCTTTTCTATAAATATGGACTTTGAAAAATCACTACTTTGGAGCAAATTCAAAACCCAAAACCTAACCCAAAATTCCATCTTCTTTTCCATCTCTTTCTCTCTCTCGGTTTCTTTATCCACCGGATCCCATAACCCGATTCTGAGTCCAGAGGATAGTAGGTCAACTCTAGTGGTGGTCCGGAAGAGTTTGGGTCGAGATTCAGTGGAGATGAAAACATTTCAGGAGCTTCAAAGGTAATTTCTTCAAAAACCCTAATTAATTAAGTAGGGTTGCATGCTAATTTCCTTTAAATTAAAAGCAATTAGAGTGTAATTAGATCATTTTTCCGCTACGTATGTCTCGTGTTCCATCACCAAGTACCTCCCACTAAATGTTCTACCTAGGGGTTCATTAACCTAGACAATCCTACTACTAATTTTAGTCTAAGTCATCTTTCTAAGTCCGCTCATAAATAACCTTTGTCTATGAATTAAAAACAAGTTAAAGTAGTCACATTTAAACACTTTAATGGACTGTCCTTAATTTGCATGCATGCATCAAATCTATCTAATTCACCTTTCCAGGTAAGTTCTAAGGGTGTTACGTTTCTGTCAACTTAAATACCCCAGCCTAGACAGAATCCGCCTTAGACAAAAGGTCCTTTATAGATAGATTTGTCACACTTTAACCTTTTATTAATCAATTTAATCCTATTAAACCGATTAAAAGATTGAAGCCTAAGGATTGCTAATCATATTAGAATCGTGATTTTAGGTCTATGTCATCCAAGTTTTAAACATTTTAAAACCATGAATTAAACCTAAGTGAGCATGCATATCTTTCTTATTGCTTTTAGTTCTAATTTCTCTTTAACCATTAAAAAGAAACAACTAAAACACATTGAGCACAGCTAGGTGTTTATAACGCTTATAAAGAAACATACGTGTCATGCTTCATGCAATGTTCGGTCATTACTATACATAACTTTTATAAACGCGTAATAACCAAGCAAACATGCTTTCCATACACCCTTATACTATAACAATTATAATATAAAGATGATGCATGTCAATGTTTTTATGTATGCATAAATATAACTCTTATATTATATGATGCATGAGAATGCTCTTACATAATTAAATCATGCTTCTCTAAATTATAACATTTACAATAAAGAGATGATGCATGAGCATTGCATAAACAAAGGTGGGATTTACTATATATACATACCATATGATATATTAATTAACCATACATCTCATGTAATAAACTAAGGATTAATGGACCGGGATGAACCTTTACAAAAACTGGAATTAAATAACTCTATCTATTACATTTTCCACCGAGCAAACCAGTTCACAGGAAATCCGGGTCTTGAACCACCAAGAGAACTTCATCGTTTAGTAAACATCCCAGGTAAACGATCGTTTAGCGCACACTAGACGATAGCACAAAAGCTAAACGATCGCTTAGACGATAACGAGGCTGCGAAGCTTGATCGTCTAGGTGATCGCTTAATGCGGTGAAAGGTAAACGATTTACCGTGCGATACTCTTCGATCGTTTAGTCGGCTACTAAGTGATGAAGCTTGTTGAGCTAACGATCGTCTAGTGCGCGTGCTCATTAAACGACATTCGAGCCTCCGATACTCAGCAATCGTTTACCCCATCGTCTACACGACCCGATCAATCCTTGATCGTCTTCTTCCTCAAAGAACAGTAACTCTTTCTCCGAACTTCTTCACGAACGACTCAAGACTCAAATTGACTTTGAATTACAGACTCGATAACAATTAATTGTGCCAAAAAATGCAGGGGCCTTTACAATTAACCGAAAATGCAAAAGAATTAAATCAAACCGAGGTAACATCCCAAAAAACTCCATTAATCCGCATATCCACAAACAATTTAACAATTAAACAGAGAGTAGATATGCACCTACCGTGAATGTATATGCAATTCGTTGCATCAATGAAATTGGAATATCAGAACCTGGCTCTGATACCAATTGAAGGAACTCTTAAACAAGAGTATCCATGAGCGCGTTCGGCTCTTTCCTATTTCATTGTGATCGAATTACCACACACACATTCTAACAAAACAGATATGCATTTTAACACTAATTATAGGCATGCTTTGACAATATAAAAAACAGATTGAGTGAACCTACCAGTTGAAGACTATCTTCACACGATCTCAAACAAGCGGAAGCGACTCCTCTAGGTCCAAATCGCCCAACAATCAATCGTCTTACAGCACGATCGTCTACACGAACGGCAGCACATGATTATGTAGAAACTGGGGACGACACCACCACTTGAAGTCGTTGGTATTCTCGGAGTGAGAATCCAAAGAGTGGACTTTGATGGAATTGGTAGAGGAATGAGGAAAGGACGATCATGTAGAACGACAAGCAAGTAGGAGATAGTAGGTGACTATCGTATAGTTGGGTGCTCGTCGCTTAGAGAAAGGTACACGATCATGTAGGTTTTACTAAGCGATCGTCTAGTAAATATTAAGCAATTGTTTAGAAAAGCTTAGCGCGCTAAGCGATCATTTAGAGAACGTGAGCGATCGTTTAGAGAACGCGTGAGATCATTTAGTATGCGGGTGTGCGATCGTTTAGGCGATAAGGCGCTAACGTATATGCTCTCAACTAAGCGATCGTGAAGTTTCCACACCGTGAGCGATTTTTTTTCGAACCCTTTGCAAAATGAAAACAATTTTCATTTTCTTCTTCAGTTACAATAATTGAATTCAATCTTCCCACTATAACAGAATTTAGGGGAAATTCCCGGTTAATTATCACATAACAGACTTATTAATTAATAAATGAATATAATATTATATTCTTAACCTATAGTTTGATATTATATATCTACTATAGTAATTTCTCCTCTACTTGATATAAATCATATTTATATCTAATTTCCTCCAAAATAATGTATCTCATACATTTAGTTAATTATATCATATATAATTAACTAGTTCAATTATATCATATATAATCAAACCCCCTCTTGTCAATTTAAGCATTTCAAACTGACCCAAAAACTGATTCTCAACTTTATCCAAGCTACCAAGGGGACCTTATGGATCTGTGGCTCGAAGCTCCAACGGTACGTGAATAGCTGACTAAACTCTTTAGCCACGAGATCCACCATTCGTTAACTGCCAGGAATTCCACTAAAGACCAATAGTTGAACTATTCTTATCATAGTTATATTTTTGTGTCCATCAGATATAACTAATCATGAGTACGATGACCCTTCACAAATGCTCATAAGTATAATTGGGCCAATTTTGGATTTTGCCCCTATAGTTACATCTCACTCCTTAAGTACCACCGATTCCTCTAATGAACAATACAACATAGTCCTACTATGTGTGAACACCTCTCAGGCCAAGGGAAGGTGTGTGGCGCAATATCGTTCAAGCCCTGGAATCAGCCCTTAAGGGAGCTATCTATCTGTTTGCCCCTGCTTCGGGGAAGAAGTGAATTCCATCTTGTGTAGCTGAGTTCCCAGCTCCCAAATCAAACGAATCCCCAAAATGGTAGGTTTGAGTCGGCGACTTGGCCATTCACACCCATACAAATCAAAGAACCGCCCTCAATGGTAGGAGTTCCCAACTCACTCAGAATTGAGGTCATGTATATGGTCATCCTAGTGAAGTGAAGTCTTTGTCATGAACGGTGTTCTATAACGAGACGTTAACACTTCGTGATCAGGTCTTATGTATAGGACGCCCCCGTTCGCATGTCCCCTACACGAATGATCAGGATCAGACCATCTGTGACAAGTCACAACACTTGTGACCATTCTACAAAGCGGGCCACATCTGTAGTGTTACTAGGATAAGGTTTTCCTCCTATATCCATATACTATAGACCATTTTGGTTATCACTTAAGACATGATCCACTTGTATGTCACCACATACATGCTTTACAGATAAACAGGGATTTTATGTTTATTGGTTTGTGATAAAGCAAATAAAACAAACAACTTAGCAAAATCAAGAAGTGAAGTAAAATATCATATATTATAACATCACAAGTGTTTGTACAAACTGTTTACAAACTAAAGGATACGAGGCTTTAGGGCATCAACCCCAACAAGACTCACATTTCAACTATTAGCACCTGATACAACTAAACAAAATGGTGTATTACAAAGAAGAAACATATCTCTGTTGGACGTGGTTTGGTTTATAATGAGTTATGCTCAATTACCTGACCTTTTTGGGAGTATGTAGTCAGGCTGCAGTTTATATTTTGAACAATATTCAATAAAAAATGTGCTTATGAAACACATTTTGAGTTATGGAAAGATCGTAAAGCTAGTTTAAAAAATTTCAGAAATTGAGGATATCCCACACACATGCTAACGACAAATCCAAAAAAATTCGAACCTTGTTCAAAAGTTTGCCAATGTGTAGGCTATCCCAGAGAGACAAGAGGTTATCTTCTCTATGATCATAAAGAAAATAAAATATTTGTGTTGAAAAATGCCATTTTTTTAGAAGAAGATTATATGAGAGATCACAAACCACATAGTAAAATTATATTAGATGGATTTCCAACGAAACTAACAATACATCAACAAGAGTTGTTGATAATGCCAGTACGTTGACAAAAATTGTTGATGATACTAGCACATCTAGTCAAAATAATAATTCTCAAGAGTTGAGAATGTCTCATCGTAGTGAAATGGTTATATCTAATCCTACGCTATATATATATAACCAAAGCCCATATCATCATAATTGATGATGACATTGAGGATCCATTGTCTTTTGAATAGACAATGAATGATGTTGTTGAAGATGAATGGATAAAAGTCATAGATTTTTAGATGAACCTAATGGAGTCTATTACTTCAAATCGGTCTGAGATTTTATAGATGAACCTAATGGAGTAAAATCTATAGGTTGCAAGTGGATCTACAATAGGAAATCAAGTGTAGATGGAAAGGTACAGATTTTTAAAGCTAAACTTGTGGAAAAAGGTTCCCAAGTAGAGGGAATTGATTATGAAGAAACTTTCTCTTTTGTTTCCATGTTGAAGTCTATTTGTATTCTCTTATCTATTGCCACATATTATGATTATGAGATATGGAAAATGATGTCAATACTGCATTTTTCTGAATGACAATCTTAATGAGGGTACATGAATCGACCAAAGAGTTTCATAAAACAAGGTCAAGAGTAAATAATTTGCACGCTTAAGCGAATATTTATGGATTGAAACAAGCATCTAAATCTTGGAATATAAGATTTGACATTGCAGTCAAATCTCATGATTTTGATCGTGTTTACAAGAAAATCATCAAATGTATTGTTTCTTTTCTTATTTTGTATGTAGATCATATCCTACTAATTGGAAATGATGTAAGCTTTCTTACTAAAATTAAGAATTGAACATCTCCTCAATTTCAAATGAGTGTTTTTGGGAAAACACAATTTATTCTTGACATTCAAATTATTAAACCTTGTAAGAACAAACATTAGTCTTGTCTTAAGCATCTTATATTGACAAAATGCTTGTCAGATATTTGATGCAAAATTTCAAGAAGGGCAATCTACTTTTAGGTATGGAATTACATTGTCTAAGTGTCCTAACACACCTTAAGAGGTTGAGGAGATAAGACAGATTCCTTATGCATCAGATGTGGGTAGTCTTACGTATGCCATGCTATGCAGTTGAGATTGTTGGTAGATATGTGATTAAGACAATCCTCAAGTATCTAAGGAAAATGAGGGGCTATATGCTTATGTATAGAGCTAAGGATTTTATCTTTACTAGATACACTGATTTTGACTTTTAGACCAATAAGGATTCTAAGAAATCCATATTAGGATCAGTGTTCACTTTTAATCAAGGAGCTATAGTGTGACAGAGCATCAAATTGATGGAACACAAGACATATGCAGCGGAATAAGGATCTAATTACACTCTAATTGCTTTTAATTTAAAGGAAAAAAGCACGCAATTGAAGGAAAAAATAGTAAATTAAAAATTACCTTTGAAGCTCCTGAAAACTGCTTTTCCTCGCTGAATCTCGACCCGAACTCTTCGGACCACCACTAGAGTTGATCTACTATCCTTTGGACTCAAAACCGAATTGTGGGACCCATTGGATGAAGAAAACGAGAGAGAGAAAGAGATGGAAAAAGAAATGGATTTTTGGGTTGGGTTTTAGGTTATGAATTCTCCACAAAATAGTGTTTTTTTTTTCCAGCCCAAATTTGAAAACAATTTTGGCAAAATGTGCAAAAAAAATTTCATCCAAATTGAAAACCCAATTTATAGAAAAAAGTCATGCAATAATTGTATGAAAAAAATTGATAAAAACCCAACACCTAGAATCCACATCTAAGTAGGCTTAATGTCTCCACTATAAGCCAACACCTAGCCCACTATTTTGTTAGTGTAATATCCAAAAAGAGTTTGGATTTTCCCACTAACTTGAGTCAAAAGGCAAAATAGTCATTTTGTCAAAGTCAAACTTTGACCAAAATGTCAACATTTTGATTTTTTATGATTTTTTCGTGTTGACTAATTTTGACCTCCCGAGCATGAATCCACATTCATTTTCTCGAAATTCAAATCACATTTGAATATAAGGTCGGTCAAAGTTTGACTTTTCAAAGTTAAAAATCAACTCCTTGACTTTTTACATCTTTGACCATTTCCATTATTTCCGAGCTTCCGAATATTAACGTATTCATATTCTTGATATTTAAATCACATTAAATATTAAAGCTATATCTCTAAACTGAAAAACGACCACTATATCACATATACTTGTCGATTTCTCTATCTTCACCTAATTCGAACAATTCGAATTATTCTATCATATTGTTCTAAGTTTATTTCATATGAGCTAGTAGGGGAACCTAATGGACCTATAGATTATAGGCTCCAACGATCCAAGATTAGCTGGCTAAAACTCTTTTAGACAGAGCTAATCAACATTCGTTAACTAACAGGTCATTCCACTATAGTCCCGTAGTTGTAGGGTCATAAAAATCGTTTTACCCCCAAGACTACATCTTGTTCCTTAAGTTCCACCGATCCTCTAATGAACAATTGGTTTAAGGTCCAACCTATAAACCGAACCTCTCTCGGGCTAAGGAGAGGGTGGGGCCCCTTGTTAAAGACCTGGATTCAGTACTAAAGGGAACAACCTATCTACTATCCCTATAATGGGTAGGAGTGAATGCCATCTTGCACCCTATGTTCCCAGCTATCCACCTGATCTTACCCCTAAAATGCGAGGCTTATTGGGCCAATGATAATGAGCTGCCCTCACCTATGTAGATCTAAGGATAATTCCGAGTGAACAGGAGTTCATAGTTAGCTCAGGATTAAGATTAAGTTACCTAGGTAATTAATTAACGAAATAGTCAGTTTTATACATTAAACGGCATTTAGAACGAAAAAAGTTACTATTTCATGGTTCAGTCTTATGTAAACTTTTTACATAGGATGCCTCCACTTTCATGTCTCCACATGAATGATTTAGGATCACATCGTTTGTACTAACTAAAAAAATAGGCCGCATCCATAGTGCCCCCAAAATAAGGCGCCCAACCTTATTCATATACTATAGACCATTTTCGCTGTATATTTGAACTTGATCCACATGTATGTCACTACATCAAGTTCAAACTACATAAAATATCCTCAGGACCTTAGTTTATTAGATTCAAGATTACAATTTCAATAACAATTTTATCGAAAAACAAAAAAATATATGTTTATTAATTTACAAACTACGAGTTTTAGGACATAAAATCCAACAAACTCCCACTTGGACTAAAACTCCTAGTGGAGTATCACAATGTTGAATTTAAATGAGAAACATATGACTACAATAAACATATGAATACAATAAACTAGGACATATATCCAAAAGTTCTCCCAATTGTCCTAGTTTACAAACTTCGTAGACCTAGACTCTGT
This sequence comes from Benincasa hispida, assembly GCF_027475165.1. Lineage (NCBI taxonomy): Eukaryota > Viridiplantae > Streptophyta > Magnoliopsida > Cucurbitales > Cucurbitaceae > Benincasa > Benincasa hispida. The sequence goes on along the minus strand of NC_143478.1, from coordinate 53,303,797 downwards.
AGGTGACCTTTAAACAGTTTAACCGTGAGGGCCTTTGTAAAAGGATCAACAATGTTTTGCTCAGAAGATATCTGGGTCACTACAACGTCTCCACGATGTACAATCTCCCGTATCAGATGGTATTTGCGCTCAATATGCTTGTCGCGCTTGTGGCTTCTTGGTTCTCTTGAATTTGCAACTGCACCACTATTATCACAATATAGGGTAGGTAGATGCATATTTGGAATGACTTCCAAATCTATCAAGAATTTCCTCAACCATACTGCTTCCTTTGCTGCTTCACATACAGCTACGTATTCAGCTTCCATTGTGGAGTCCGCAATACAGTCTTGCTTTACACTTCTCCACACTACTGCTCCTCCATTCAGAATGAACACTGATCCCGATGTAGATTTTCTTGCATCTTTATCGGTTTGAAAATCAAAGTTAGTGTATCCAGTAAGGATCAAATCCTTAGTACCATACATGAGCATGTAGTTCCTCGTTCTCCTAAGATACTTGAGGATATTTTTAATGACAGTCCAATGATCATATCTAGGATTGGATTGATACCTACTGACTATCCCTACTGCATAGCATATGTCAGGTCTAGTATATAACATTGCATACATTAGGCTCCCTACTACGGAAGCATAGGGAATGTGTCTCATATCCTCAACCTCTTGAGGTGTTAAGGACATTGATCCTTTAACAAATGAATTCTATATCTGTAAGGTAATAGACCTCTTTTGGAATTCTGCATCTTATACCTAGACAACATTTTGTCTATATAAGTTACTTGAGACATTGCTAGTGTTCTGTTCTTACAGTTCTGAATAATCTGAATCTCGAGAACATATTGCGCATTTCCCAAATCTTTCATTTGGAACTGCGTTGCTAGCCATTTCTTGATGTCAGTTAGGTAACCAACTTCATTCCCAATGAGTAGAATATCGTCAACATATAAAACTAAGAACGCTATAGTAGAATTGACGATCTTCTTGTAAACACAAGGTTCGTCAATATTCTGTACAAAGCCATAAGATTTTATTGCAGTATCAAATCTTATATTCCAAGATCTAGAAGCTTGTTTTAACCCATAAATGGATTTTTGAAGCTTACAAACCTTTTGTTCTTGACCCTGTGCAATAAACCCCTTTGGTTGAGCCATATAGATACTCTCCTCAAGATCGCCGTTTAGAAAGGTTGTCTTGACATCCATCTACCAAATTTCATAGTCATAAAATGTGGCAATGGATAAGAGTATTCTAATCAACTTAAGCATGGCAACGGTAGAGAAAGTTTCTTCATAGTCCACTCCCTCTCTCTGGGTATAACCCTTTGCCACAAGTTGAGCCTTAAAAGTCTGTACGTTACTGGCTTGTTCTCGTTTTCTCTTATAGATCCACTTACAACCAATTGGTTTTATATCATTTGGTTGTTCTACAAGTTTCCAGACAGAATTGAAGTACATAGACTCCATTTCGAGGTTCATGGCTTTGACCCACTGATCATGGTCCACATCTTTTATCGCCTGTTTATAGGTCGATAGATCCTCTATGCCATCATTAGGTATGATGACTTGTGTTTCTGTTAAACCCAAGTAACGGTCAGGCTGATAAACAACCCTCCCACTACGTTGAGGCATTCTAAACTCTTGAGAAGGATGTGACCGACCAGATGTACTAGTTTTATCTACTACTTTAGTAGATGAACTAGTTCTATCTGTAGTGTCTTTGAAAATTTCATTCAATACTAGTCTACTGTGAGGTTGATGACTTCTTATGTAGTCTTCCTCTATGAATGTGGCATTTGTCGATACAAATACCTTATTCTCTTGAGAATCGTAAAATAGACCACCTTTTGTTTCTTTTGAATAACCTACAAAAAGGAATAATTTTAAACGACATTCCAATTTTTTAGGATTTTGCACCAACACGTGTGCCGGGCATTCCCAAATCCTAAAGTGACGTAAACCGTCTTTACGCCCTTTCCATAGCTCATAAGATGTTTCTGAAACACTTTTAGAGGGAACATTATTCAAAATATAGACAACAGTCCCTAATGCATGTCCTCAAAAGGAATTAATAACTTAGCAAAGCTCATCATTGAGCGAACCATGTCCAACAAGGTTCTGTTTCTAGGTTCTGTTTCTTCTTTCAGATACACCATTCTGCTATGGCATATTAGGTGTAGAGAGTTGTGACTTGATTCCGTGTTCTATCATATAGTCCTAAAATCTTAAGCATGTACTCCCCACCTCGATCTGATCATAGTGTCTTAATTGTTTTACCTAACTGGTTCTCAACCTCTGCCTTATATTCTTTGGACTTTTCAAAAGAATCAGACTTGTGATGCATTAGGTAAATATGACCATACCTTGAATAATCATCAATAAAACTGATGAAATATTCATACCCACCTCGAGCTTTGACATTCATCGGTCTACAGAGGACTGAATGTACGAGCTCTGGGTATTGTGGCTCTAAGACCTTTTCCAGTAAAAGATCTCTTAGTCATTTTTCCCTCAAGACAAGATTCACATAGAGGTAAAGAATTGTCTTCTAATTGATTTAGGAGTCCATTCTTAACCAATCTCTCAATCCTTTTGAGATTTGTGTGGCCAAGTCTTAAGTGCCATAGATAGGCATTAGAAGAAACTTTTTATCTTTTATTCTAAGTTTCGGTTGTTCTAAACATCTCAGTATTTAAGATTTTTGCTTTAGTTGGTCTTAACTTATATAAATTGTTTTCAAGTATAGCAGAACAAATTTGAATACCTTTTCTGAAAATGAATGCTTCATTAACTTCAAAAGATATTTTATACATTTGTTCCAATCTACATGTGATAGATATTAAATTCCGTCTCATTTTAGAAGCATACAAAACATCTTTAAGTATGATATATCTATCGTTGAAAAACAACTTCAAGTCTCCCATTGCTTCGGCCGAGACAACCTCTCCTGTTCCAACCTTGAGGGTGATCTCGCCTTCTTCAAGCTTTTTCCAGGAACTAGTTTCCTGAAAAGAGAAGCAAATATGATTAGTGGCTTCTGAATCTAATATCCAGGTTGAGGTATCATACTCCACTGAACATGTTTCAGCAACTAGTAAATCATATTTACCTTGTGATTCTTTCGAGGTTATGAATTTTCCTCAAAATAGTATTTTTTTTCCAGCCCAAATTTGAAAACAATTTTGGCAAAATGAGCAAAAGTTTTTTCATCCAAATTGAAATCCCAATTTATAGAAAAAAGCCATGTAACAATTACATGAAACAAATTCATAAAAACCCAACATCTAGAATCCACTATCTAAGTGGGCTTAATGTCTCCACTATAAGCCAACACCTAGCCCACTATTTTGTTAGTGGAATTATCCAACAAAAGTTTGGATTTTCCCACTAACTTTAGTCAAAGGGCAAAATAGTCATTTTGTCAAAGTCAAACTTTGACCAAAAAGTCAACATTTTGACTTTTTATGGATTTTTTCGCATTGACTAATTTTGACCTCCCGAGCATGAATTCGCATTCATTTTCTCGAAATTCAAATCATATTTGAACATAAGGTCGGTCAAAGTTTGACTTTTCAAAGTCAAAAGTCAACTCTTTGACTTTTTATATCTTTGACCATTTCCATTATTTCTGAGCTTCCGAATATGAATGTATTCATATTTTTTATATTTAAATCACATATAAATATTAAAGCTATATCTCTAAACTGAAAAATGACCATTGTATCACATATACTTGTCGGTTTCTCTCTCTTCACCTAATTTGAACAATTCGAATTATTCTATCATACTGTTCTAAGTTTATTCCATATAAGCTAGTAGGGGAATCTAATGGACCTATAGATCATGGGCTCCAATGATCCGAGATTAGCTGGCTAAAACTCTTTTAGACAGAGCTAATCAACATTCATTAACTAACGGGTCATTCCACTATAGTCTCATAGTTGGACTCCCCTCACTATAGATATATTTGTGCCCATTTGATATAACCATGATTAGTAAGCTAATCCTTCACAGGTTGTTCGTAATCTCGGTTGGGTCATAAAAACCGTTTTACCCCCAAGATTACATCTTGTTCTTTAAGTTCACTAATCCTCTAATGAACAATTGGTTTAAGGTTCAACCTATAAACGGAACCCCTTTCGAGCCAAGGAGAGGGTGGGACTCCTTGTTCAAGACCTGGATTTAGTACTAAAGGGAACAACCTATCTACTATCCCTATAACGGGTAGGAGTGAATTCCATCTTGCACCCTATGTTCCTAGCTATCTACCTGATCTTACCCCTGAAATGGGAGGCTTATTGGGCTAGCAATAATGAGTACCCCTCACCTATGCAGATCTAAGGATAATTCCGAGTGAACAGGAGTTCATAGTTAGCTTAGGATTAAGATTAAGTTACCTAGGCCATCAATTAATGAAATAGTCAATTTTATACATTAAACGAAATTTAGAACGTAAAAAGTGACTATTTCATGGTTCAGTCTTATGTAAACTCTTTACATAGGATGCCCCCACATTCATGTCTCCACATGAATGATTTATGATCACATCGTTTGTACTAACTACAAAAATGGGTCGCATCCATAGTGTCCCCAAAATAAGGCGCCCAATCTTATTCTACTATAGACCATTTTGGCTATATATTTGAACTTGATCCACATTTATGTCACTACATAAAGTTCAAACTACATAAAATAGCCTCAGGACCTTAGTTTATTGGATTCAAGATTACAATTTCAATAACAGTTTTATCGAAAAACAAAACAGAATATGTTTATTAATTTACAAACTATGAGTTTTAGGACATAAAATCCAACACAAATAAGGGTGTATTGCAGATCTACACAAAGGCAGAGTATGTAGTTGCTTGTGAAGTTGCTAAAGAAGTTGTATGGCTAAGGAAGTTCTTGATTAATTTAGAAGTTGCTCCAAATATGTTTTTGTCCATCACCCTTTATTGTGATGACAATGGTGTTGTGGTAGATTTAAGAGAACCTCAAAGCCATATGAACGGCAAGCACATAGAGAGGAGGTATCACTTGATGCAAGAGATTATGCAACAAGGAGATGTGATCATCATGAAGATAGCTTCGAAGCAAAACATTGATGATCCATATACAAAGGCTCTCACGGCTAAAGTTTTAAGGGTCATCTAGAGTGTTTAGGTCTACGAGATATGCATCACCAGTTAATTTTTCGTTCTTTGACAAGGAAATAATTGTGGAAGACATGCTGAAAAGAATAACAAACAATTGGCCGTATCAGCTATACTTGCCTTAGCCCATCACACAAAATACAAGCATCCGATCAATTCAGCAAAATACAAGCAACCAAAGAACCTTAATTAAGTTATTGATTTAGTTTTTTTGCAACGATACTTCAGAAGTTTAGAGCAACAACTACTGAAGGGTGATCAATTACCCCTCTTCTGAATTGAGGCAATCTCAACTAATTACTAATACTAGAATAAACTTAATTCCTATAGTTCTTAACTACTTTTTTTCGACCAAGGATTCATTAACTAGCTTAATTCAACCTATAAGTGTGACCTTACCATTTTTGGATCCCAGAGGTATGTTTCAACAGGCTACTGTAAGGAAAGGCAACTGTTAAAGATTAACCTAAGAAATTCTATCAATTACTAGAGTTTGCATTGTTTCGAATCCTATGATCAGACCCTTTGAATGGGTGATTACTTTAAGATGACACGTAGACAGATCATAGGAATCTCATGGTGCAACCTCATGAAGGAGACCATAGGATACGTTGACACACGCCCTTCTCCCATCTACTATGAATAGTTTCCTAGTTCACGTTTGTATTGACCCATGCAAACACTTTCTGAAGGGAGGCCGCATCCATGGCAACATGAAACCGAGCATGGATCTCGTGGACGTCAGAGATAAAAACTGATATATCCCATATACCATTTTTTCCCATTAAAGTGTTCTACCATTTTGGGTTTTATTATACTTAGTTAAATTTTGGCTAATAAATCTATCTAAGTCTATGCCTATTCCAGCTAATAAACCTATATAAGTCTATGCCTATTCCAGCTAATAAACCTATATAAGTCTATGCCTATTATAACTTTTATAATAAGGTCTTTACTTTGATGTTCTATGTGAATTAAATTATTTAATTAACCTAGTGATATTACTTGCTAACATGACTAAAGTTATTACTCAAGCCTCGGGTCAGTTTCCTGGTAGGAGGTGTTTCATAAATCATCATCTTAAATACCCCTAACCTAGACAGAACTTTACCGTTAGAGTTTCCTTCTAACCTAAAGTCTTGTTTGTCTTACTCAGTCATATTTTAAATCTATTAAAGAAACACTTAATAATTTAATCTATTAATTAAATCTATTAATTATAATCTTATTAGAATCAATGATATAAGTTCTAAATTGATTTTAAACATTTTATATAAAAAAAAAAAAATCAATTCCCTAAAATCCTAAGTTTGCATGTAACTTTTCATTATATGTTGACGGTTACTAAATATTAATTTTATAACTATAGAAAAAAAATTATTAGCCCTATATCCATGCTTTCTATGGTTTAATTAATTAACTATCACATTCTAATTAATAAGAAAATCATTTTACACACATTCATGGCATTAATATAACAACTATATTAAACTATGAACGTGTCATGCTCAATGCAAATTGATTTTCAACTTTATTAATATAACACTTATATTAAACAATTCATGAAAATCAACATAGCATACATAAAACATTAATAGATCTAATCATTTATATTTATCTAAGTAATGTCATGCATCATGCATTTCCAATTTCTTATATTTAACATTTCAAAATATATTCAATAACTCATAAAATGATATATATCATGCATTAATACCATACATTATAACGCTTATAATATATCAAAATGCATGAATATGCTTAACCTATGGTGAGATTTATCTAAATGACATCCATAAAGTATTTAAATAGCAAATGAATAAATTTGGCCCCTGGGATAAAATAAAGCAATAAATTATAATATTTTTGTAAAGTTTATCCTAAAATAGTTTCTTTCGCTTTAGAACCGACCTAGACCAACCTAAATCGAATCCAAATGCTTCAAACCGGACCCCAAAACAACGAACCAAGCAATTCCAGTACAAAACCAGATCAAACCATCTTGAACCAGCCAAACTATATTGGACCACCCTGAACCGTGCACAACGCAAACCCTTGCGTAACACATGTCATAGCATTGCAATGCTGCGACATCAGAAAGTGATTCTGGGCAGATCGTCGAATATTCTTCCTTTTTTGTCAAAATTGGTTTCGATCTTCATTGTTAACAACCCTAATTCTAAAGTGGTCTTATAAAAGACTTGAATTATATGATAAAATGCCCAAAAACGCAGGGTTCTTTACAAATTAATCAAATTAAACATGTAATCTAAGGCCAAAATTTACCAAAAACATTCATTTGCAAACCACATAATGCAATTCAACCAACCAAACTAATGCAAATTTCTAAATTTCTAAATTAATTATACGAGCTGGTTCTTATACCAGTTGTAGGGTTAAAAGCCCTAACGCAATGAAATAATCAAGATCTAACTCGTAATCAATTGAGAAATTGAAATACTAATACATTAGGAAAAATACATATTACAAAGAATTAAAAAAAAAAAAAACTCAACCTACTATAAAAATTTTAGGTTAAGCATACATTACAAACTAGTTTTCGTGCTTTTTATTATAAACTTAATAAAAATTAAACTTATTATATTATTAAAATTAAAATTAAAATATTCTACACACACATATATAAAATTAAAATGTTTTAGTTTTTTTTTTTCTCTTTAAAACGATAGTTTTGTGTTTTAGTTTATATACATGATGTAGTATTTATATATATAAATAAACAATTAGAAAAATCTGGGACGGGATCCCTTCCCTGTCCCCTCTCCCCCATCACTGATTGGGGATTTGATTTAAAACCTCGGTTTGACCCCTGTACCCGGTCAAATCGAGAATCGAGTGGGCGACCCGTGAAAGATGTTGTCAACTCTAATGTTGGGTTGTCATGCTCTATTTATAATGGAGTTCTATCAGGGGTCTTTCTTATCCTTTTAGGTAAAATTCTGTTTCCTTTACCCATTTGAAAACCAGATACTCAAGGGTTGGATTGAGCCACTAGGGAGGTTCTAGAAATAAGGGCCAATTGCAGATTGGCCTCATTTGAAGGATTCGCGGGCCTTCGAGGCCAAGGCAGGCTAACTACTGCCAAAGCTTTGCTGGCCTTGACCTTGACCTCTAAGGCCAAGGTGAGCCAACTGTCGCGAAGGTTTTGTTGGTCCTAGCCTCGGCCTCCGAGGGTGAGGAGGGCCAATTGGTCTTGTGGTCCAGTTGCTCTTTTCCTATTTGTATGGAACTCACCTAGGCTTATTTACTACCAATCTCAGGTCCGTTTTTTAGATTAGATAACTCTTATGGGTATACTTTTATCATAATCTTTCTACTAGTCCAAAATTACCTATAACAATTTTCTAAAAATATTGAAATATTTTTCTATTAGTTATTCTTTTTTTTAAAAAATATGTTTGGATGATTTGATTATCATCATAATTTCAAAATTTAATTTTTTTCTATTTGAGAAATTCTAAAATTTTATTTTCATTTGTAGATTTGCAATGATATTACCTTACTTTCAAACTTTATCTAAAACAAAATATTGTTTTTTTATAAATATGAAAACCCAAATATTATCATTTGCCTTGCGTATATGAATCACATATTAATGGATATGTATTTACAATAACATTGAAAAAAGAACAAAAGAAGTATAATAACTAAACTAAACTCATCAGTGTGCATTTACATTTATATAATTGAAAAATGAAACAAACAAAAAAAAGCTTAAAAATCTACTAAATTGCTTGAATCTTCGAGCAATGATCTTCTGCTTCCTTTCCAATATGTTTGAATCACAGTGATCTTCTTCTCCACCCTCTTCAATATACAAGGATCAGTAGTATTTACAATAATTACAAAAATAGAAAGATCTACAAAAGTATTTAAAAAATAAGAAATTGCATTAGATTACTTATCTTTTATAAGTCTATTGCTTGATCTTGAGAATGATCAAGAATTAAAATATATAGACATAAAAAAAAAAAAGATTTCCATTAATCTCTATCAATTCCATGAAGTTGTCTAAAATTTCCATCGATCTCGATATTTACATAAAATTGGGACATCGATATTTTAAACTTTGTGCACAACTACCTTCAATAGACAACTCTAGCAATCACCTTCGACGATGAACTTAGACTACCAAGTCCTTCGATCATCTCCGACAACTAACTATAACGTCCAATTCAATCAATCATATACTAAGAAAACTCAGGTGACGGCTCTTGAAGAGTTATTTATATGTCATTAACCAAGGTTGCTTGTTATGTTGTATATGATTAAATGTCTATTCTTGTGGGAATTCGAGCAAATCATGCATTTCAAAGTGTTACCGGCCGCTCGGGGTTAATTGAAACTATCAAAAGTGAAATCGAACATCTGAAGCTGCAAGGACACGAAATTACGATTTTACTTCTAGGGCCAGCGCATCAATGCTATGTGTGGAGTTGTGCACTACGTTTGAAGGCAGAAGCACACATTGGCGAGAGCGTCACGGTGCCTCAAATTTTGATGAAAGGGTGGCGTTGTGCGTGTGACGCTCGAGGTTTACACTCCTATTAAGGGTCTCAGCGCCGCTACGCTGAGGTATATTATATATAATCTATTCAAATTTTAATGTTTTCTTTTTAGGTAGGAAGTCATGGACATCGACGAGATACTAAAATTTCTTCTTCTTCTTCATCTTTTTTACCATCTTTAGGTTAGATTTTACATTTCTTTTGGATTGTAGCTTACGGATTAGATCTCTCCTTTTTGGTTTGTGCATGGATTGATGAGGTAATTTCTATTTAGTTTTGGGAGCAAGAATCCTTTGTGAATTTCTTTAGATTTTTGTGGATTGGATTAAATGGAGGCTGATTTTATGCTTTCTCTTAATCCATTTTAATTTCTAAATGCATATTTTTTTGTGGCTATTCCTTCATGAATGCATATTGCCCATGCTAATCGATTTGTAACTTTTTTACGTTTGTCCTTGAATGTCTAGCCCAATCACCTAAGTAGCAATTAGTTAATAATATATTTTATGGCTAACCTAGAATGCAGATGTATTAACTAGCTTCTAAGATAAAATTGATTAATCATTTATGCTACCCAATTATTTAATCAACACAATGGAACTCTTAATTTTAATGTGTATGTTCTTATTTCTATATGGACGTTATCGAATCCAATAGACTTAGGGACGTGTAGTTTAATTAGGACTTGGCTTAAGGCTTTAATTGTTAATTAGAGCACTTACTTAGTTATCAAACGATTTGGTTGCCTGTAGCGTCGTTGAGTAAGGTCTAAGTGGGTCGTTGTGCACTCATACATCGAATACATATTTAATTAGCATAAATCGATGATTGAAATTACATTTGCTCTCGAAACTAGATAAACCCAATCCTAGGTTACATTTACCCATTGCCTTTATTTTTCTTGCACACTTATCTCTATCCACGCACCAAACTCCCTCTCCCATTTTCCACTTTAATTAGTTAATTAGCTTAACGTAAAGCTCATACTAGCACTGTTTTTTAATTTAATTAATTAGTAGAGGTTTGTAGGCAACAATAAATCCCTCTCTATCATCGGACAATGAATATGTTTTTAAATACAAATTTAAAATTCAAATTCATAGTATTTAATAGTAATTTTTATAATAATTTGACATTAATTACTTTATAAGCACCTTTCAAACCAAACAAACTTATGTATAAAAAAACACTTTTAGGAAAATGTAACAAATGCACAAGAAAATAAAAAATGACTTTTTGAATAATATTTTTTCTAGGTAATCCAAGTAAGTCTTAATTCTTTTTTTTTTTATGTTAAAAAAAATCAAATGACATGTTTAAAAAAGAACATTAGGATTTAATATTGTTTTTTAACCCCATAATACAAACATAGCTAAAAAAAGTGATATTCCATATTTCATATGAAAAATGTAGATAAAACATTTACATTTATACTTTAAAAAAAAAATTAGATCAAGACAAATATGTGCATTTTTTTTTTCCAAACAGGCATTCTCAATTTTGGACACAATGTTGTTAAAATTTTCTATGCCATGCTTATGAAGAGTGGAACACACAAATGCTTTAAATCAATTAATATACATACATAATAAACACTAACCTAAAATTTGACATAAGATGTCATATCAAATTTTAAACTTCTTAATGACGTAGTTATTTTTTTGTACATATTTCGAGTATACATTTCACTAATGTAAAAATATATTATAATTTTGTTGTTTGTATGAAACAAGATTATTTTATCTATCGCAACTACAATTATTACAAGCCGAAAATTAGAAAATATATGTGAAGTTTTTAAGTTGACATATCAATTGAGTGTTGAAATTTCAAGAAAGTAGGTGTGTAATCAAATGTTTGAACAAAATGTTGAGTAAAGAAAAATAGCTAACAATTATACTTTTTTAAGTTACAAAAAACTACACTAGATACTCCTGACTTGATAACTTAACTTTGTACCCCAAATATAATCTTACTAACCAAACTCAACTCTAGAAATTTTTTAACTTCACATAAAATTTTTACCAACTCAACTTATTAATTCGAGTTTGCGCACCAAACTCATACTTAAATAATTTCTGATTTTTTAGAGACATAAAAGGTCTATTTCGAAATTTTGAAGATCAAACAAACACCCATCTTATACTTGAATTTCAAAAAGCTTTTGAAATGACCAAAATCACCTTTTACAATATAAAATAAAATTTCTACTCGAGCAATTAAAATGCTTACATGCTTTTATTTGAAGTACTTTCGAAAAGATTACCAACACACCATCTAGTCAATTTTGTCTTTATGATTTATAATAGAATTTAGTGTTTATAATTTGATAAAACTCTAAAAAATTAGTCCCTACGATGGGGACTATTTAGGAAGATTTTGTCAAATATAGAAAACATCCATGAGATTTTGTCAAATCAAAGAGACTAAATTCTAAGTTTTTAAACACATACTATGGAGAAAATTTTGCAATTTAACCTATATTAATTTTGAATTCAACTAGAGAGAATATGATTTTTTTTCTATTTTAGTAAAAAAGAAGAAGAATATAGAATATGAATTCAATGTCGGCCATGAGAAAAATTCAAAGAGCAATGATTAGGTGCACATAAGCACATAATCCCCAACTCTTTACATACCATTTTTTAAAGTAAATATTTTAAAAAATAAAAATATATATCATTTCCAGCTTTGACTAGAGAGTATTTTCCAATTCCATGTATGATTTGTTTGTTATTTATTACAACAAGAAACATAGTGCAAAACTCGACCGTTACAGGGACAAAATTTTGAAACCCTACTCCGAGAGATGTTGTGCGGTCATCCAGACTTCGAACCAGCGCAAGAAGAGGACGATCAATCCATTCCTCCAAAATCATGCTCTCATGGCCACCGATCATCGCTCTACCTTCATATGAAGGAAGAAGGAACCATTTGCCTTCTCTGCTTCTCCAATCTCATCTCTGATCCCCTCTCTCCCACAGTTCATGTCTCTTACGCACACTCCTAGTTCTCCCAGGCTCTTTCTCAGCCTCCATTCCTCTAGACCTTCCTCACTTTCCATTCTCCCTTCACTGTCGCTCCCTTCGTCGTTGTACTCTGCTCCTTCGACGATGACGCCATTGCTCGCCAAGTCACTGATCTTGTTCGTCACCTCTGTGATGTTACTGAAGTTAACGGTGATGGATCTCTTTGCGATCACTTTATTGCCGGAGTTTCGGATCGGCTTTCTTCTGGCGCGTTGTCTTGGAGCCACTGTCAGGTGTATATGGTAATCTTGTTTGTTCTACTGTTCTAGATTCGTGCACATTTCGTTGTCAAAAGAGTGTGATTTTTTTTTTTCATTTGTTCCTTTTAGCTTCATTGTTATGGAATGCTTTTAAACTATCGGACAACAAATTTCCATGGCCAAATTAAGAACAACGATGGCCTCGTGTCAAATTTCGTGCCAGGCCTTGAATTACCATGGTGATAAACTGAATAATTCGAAAGAAGCAAATTATTTTGTACTACACATATGCATTTTTTATGACAAGTTCTGAATTACTCTTCATATGCAGCGAGGAGATACGGGGAGAGATCCTCTTTGTTCTATATAAATTGTCCACAATTCAATATGCATCTAACTATAGCACTGAAAATGATATTCTCTCTGCATTTTGCCCATAACTTCTGTTCCTATCTCTGGAGGCGCTCATGAAGACTCAAAATGATGATGTCTGATTGAATTATGTAGGTTTGTCAACTTCTTCAAAACCACTTTTTTTGTGTTTTATAGACCGAACATGATGGCTAAATCTTCTTTCTGGTTTATAATTTGTAGCTGGTGGTACACGAGTTTGGGTGGTATTTTTCAATGTTTGCATTTGCATATAGATGAAGCCAAGCTTCTCATTTCTCATCTTCTTTTATCTGGCTCAAAGAGGGCTCTAGGGGAGTGAACATGAATACTATTCAAAGTTTAACGAGAAGGAAGCAGATAAACTCCCTTTGAATATTTTGTTTGTTGAGGCTATCAAAGGTCCTCTGCTTTCGTCAGACAAAGATCACCAACTTAACACTCTGGAGCTAATAATTTGCTATTTGTCCTCAGAAGGCACTTCCATCCAGCCAAACCAACTATTGGTTGAAGAAAATATAGTGGATTATGTATTTGAGATATAACAATTTTCAGGTGAGCAATCGTAGTCTTGAAAATTCTTGAACAAGCATAATCTATCAGAGATAAAGATATCTAGCTATTTTTTTAGATCGAAAGGACACAAATGTACAACCTATGAAACAAATCCCAATCGTAGTCTTGAAAATTCTTGAACAATCATAATCTGTTAGAGATAAAGATATCTAGCTATTTTTTTTAAGAACTCAAGGACATGTATGTACAACCTATAAAATAGTTCCTGTTCAAGTAAGGTCGTAGATATCTAGCTATTTTTATGCTGGTAAATACATGAAAACTAGTCAAGGTCATAGATATCTAGCTATTTTTGTGTTGTTAAATACATGAAAACTACACATTCTTTTTTCAAAATAGAACATATGCCTTTGCACATTGCTGAAGGTAAGGATCCCTTAGCAAGGGCTTGTCTTCAGGCCCTTAATCTTCTTTCAAGTGCTAAATTTCCCTTCAATCAAAGGCTTGTAATCCGATTTGCAACACTAATTCTAGTGTTGCGTCATGTTGCTGAAGTTCCTTTCCATCCAATTCACAGCCAAACACTTGGTCTCATTTTAAAATGCATTTCTCAGTGTTCTGGACTAGTGGTTGTATCTCACATTGAAGAACTACTTCTTATTTTGACGAGTATGCTCCGTAAGAATGTGACTGGGGAGATGGACATACATCCAGACATATTTGCAACAACCTGTGCAATCTTGGTCACGAATATGAAGTCTCTATCTCATAGGGTGCCACATCTAGCAACATCAATTCAAGAAGTATTAGAACATGTAATTTTATTTTGTCTCAGTATGTTCGAAACACAACCAGGTCAACTTTTACATTCTTTATACCTTCTCAAGGAGTTCTATATATATAGTCAAGTCAATACTATCATGGACGACTCTATCACCAAAGAATTGAAAAATTGTGCACTTGATGTATGTACAACACATTTACTACCTTGGCTTTTAGCAACTATCAATGCAACTGAAGAGGAACTTGTTTTGGGGGTATTGGAAACTTTTCATTCGATTTTGCTCCAAAATCCTAACATCAGGACCATAGATTTTGCAAACACATTTTTATCTGCTTGTTGGTTGAGTTTCTCTTTTATATAGGCTCATTTCCTTATGAAAAGATGAAATGGAGAGTGTATCTAATGCTTAGTTCTCTGGTGGATGTCATCTTCGGAAATGATTCCACAATGCATTAGAGAACATGTATCATTTTTGCCATCTGATCCAGTTGATTTACTGTTTCTACTCGGACAGGAAAGCTCCAATGGCTCGGATCTTTCTTCTTGTCCGTTCGCTGTTTTGTTGTTACTATATGCAAGTTCATTACATGATGATAGGTAACACACTTTTGTTTCTTCTTTCTTATATCTGTTGTTTATGTACTCACCACATGAATACCTCTTTGCCAGACTTGTCAGCAAAAGTGGCTTATTATGTGGATACTATGACCCATTTATAGTCACACAAGTGGTGAATATATATGGGTTTTGTAGGTCTATTTCTGATGCTAGTCGCCACACTTCCTATGATTCAGAAGTCGAGAGAATACCATTCCAATTGGTGACTGAAAGTGAATGGGATATGC
The DNA here is from genome assembly GCF_027475165.1 of Benincasa hispida. Lineage (NCBI taxonomy): Eukaryota > Viridiplantae > Streptophyta > Magnoliopsida > Cucurbitales > Cucurbitaceae > Benincasa > Benincasa hispida. Next base: position 53,288,356 of record NC_143478.1, on the reverse strand, counting down.
ATTCTTCAAGGATTCATAGATCATCACTAGTATGGTTGTTTAAGCAAGAGAAAATCAGAAATCCATAATGTTATCAGGTTTTGAAAATATGCCAAATCCTTGGCCCAAATGGGACTGGTACCACCACCATCCACAATCAGTTTATTGGTGCACAAGAAATTGCCGAATTAATTGCCGAAGGAGAAAATTATGTGGGAATCATTCTAATTCGCTTGTTGGAACAACTGGTTGAGGAAGGTGTCGAACATCATGTCATTTCGGTGGTGAATTTTGTGTCAACTATCGTGAATATCTTTCCAAGTTCTGCAGATCAATTACACGTGCATGGCATAGGAAATGCAATAAAGCTCCTCTTTTATGATACTAAAAATTCATACTCTAAACAGACATTTAAAGCTATCTTACTGTTGGTTTTCAGCGTTTTGAAATTAGGGAATTCTGGAATGCTTTCCGACGATGCAGCTAGGCTTGCGGTGACTGCGAAGGTGACCAACATTCAGTGTTCTTATAGATGGTATAGTGTCAATCGTTTTTGCTTAGTCATAGTTTTAAGCAATCATGGTAAAATTCTCCTTTTTCGTTGGAAGCTGCTTGACTGGATTTCTCCAACTGATGTAACGGATAGGTGGACTCCTGAAAATCTGTTAGTTGTTGCTATTTTATCCTTGATTCTGCATCACTCAACAAATGGAAGACTCACTGAAGCTTCAAAATCCGTACTTTTTTCCACACTTCCGTGGCAACTGCAACCAAGTCTGTATTGCATGAAGCTTGCTCAAAAGGACCTGCTTTAATTGATGATCATGAGGGAACGAACATGGGAAAAACTAAAATTCTAGTCATTTTCCTTGTTTACTTTTCGATGAGAAGGTTAGTGTCCCAACCAAATGCAACCATTTTTCAGATATAAGTTTGCTGGTTTTTGGTTAAAGTTAAAGATCCAACTCAGTTCTTCGTATTTCTCACTTTTTTTTTTCAGTCGTCAGGCTGTTCTGCCCGGGGCTGGCGATTGGCAAAACAACCTTGGTCAATCCAATGGAACTCAGCTCTCTTTCATTTGCATTTCCTGCCATGATTTGTGTAGGCTCTTGCATTTTGGATCTACTTCGGTTAAACTCGTGGCTTCATATTTCCTGTTCGAGTTGTTCACTCAGCTTTCAGATCAGAGAATTAGCAAACAGGCGGAGCTCAGATGTACCACAAATTACCTTACGTCAATGATTGCTACATTGGAAGGCTTGGTTGTATACTGTGACCATCGTGTTGCTACAAACTGTAGCCTGTGTTTATCAATGGTTTTAGGATGGAAAGAAATGGATATGCAGGAGATGAGGGTTATTGTAAAGAACAAGTGGTGTAGGATTATCGTTGAAGAATTGGCAGCTTCCATCTCTCGTCCATGTTTGGCTTCAAATGCATTTGCTGGAAACTGACCTGCGATTTACGTAGCAGTGGCATTGTTGAAGTTGCAGAAGGATTGGCTGGATGCGGTCAATATTCAATGAAGCATGCATTTCTGGAATAATCGATAATGTCACAACCAATAATTTGAGCCCGGAGATGGTGTCTCTTTTCCGACAGCTATTGAACTCCGGATTCATGCTGGCTGACCACACTTCCAACCTAAATTTGGCTCTTCAGATGATGTTTCTAGAGCTCGAAATTTGTCCAATTCTTCGACCTTCTAAGTACTTACACTAATTGTTTATGGCGTCCAAGATTAAACATATTGATTTTTAAATCGTAGGAAAGATATCAACTCATTTTGAAACGCTAGATCGGTTAATGCATTATAACCTCCACTAAATGGTCAAGTTTGAATTTCCACCCCCATGCATTATTGAACCAAAAGAAAAGAAAAAAATAAAAAGAAACCTACGGTTCATATTTTGCCTATTCAAATATACTTTCTACTCATTTTAATAGTAATTGATTTATTAACTTAATTATCAATTTAGAAAGTTTAATATAAGCTTGGGCTCTTCTATGCAGACTTGCGGGAAGCAGATCTACTATGAGAATGATGAGGCTACTCAAACAGAGAAAGAAATTTGGAATGTGTTTGCTAACGTGGATGACGATCTGGGAGAAGTTTGTGAGTATCTTAATCACTTAATTCAATTAGATTCACAGAAGAATAAAAGATTATTGAAGGAAATAGAGATGTTTTTTAGGGCTTTAACAGAGAAGGATACCAGTTAAACTGTCAACTGCAATTTTTGTTGGTTCAAGTGAGGTAATAACCATTAAAAAGTTCACCAAATTTACAACACAAAAACAAATTATGAACATATAAATTTCCCCACTGTAAGGTTTTCATGCAAATCTTCTCTCGGTTGTTGATGGATGGTCAAATCCCTTAAAAAGTAAAATTTTTTGATATAGATATAGGCTAGTTATTTGGATTTCAGTCCAATTACCCCTGCTTTTCATAAACTAGATTAATGAGTTCTTCATGCGTCCAAATTTTATTTTCCAGTTATAAGCTAGTTTATCGGGATTTTAGTCAAAATTTTATTTTTGCAGTTTTTTAGGAATTTCCCTTTTCCAAATGGAGCTAAAACAAGCTAGTCTGTGTTCATCTCCACGGCTCTAGAAAGCAAGTCTATCCTTCTCCCCGACCCTGCCTCTAAACTTCCGATTCCATCATATCTTTTGACATTTTCATCTAATAGAATTCCAATGATTGCTATATCAGGTTTGGTGTCTTCTCATATTTTAGAGAACAGTGTTCTGAGTCACTTAAATTCTTCATTTTCAAATAAGCTTGAAGTAATATTTTTTGTCATGTTGATTTCTTTCATCTCATTGATGAAAAATATAACATTTTCAAACTTAGCTCTTGCACCAAAACCATGGATGAGAGAATTGTAAGATGGGCAAAGGCATATACTTTTCAAATCCTGAAATGCTGAAACAACATCATTCATAAGACCATCTTGATGCAATAGAAATATTACCTTCTCATAATTACTCTCATTGATCTGAGATCTTTCTATCTTCCACACACCAAATAGATGCACAAAGTTTCAAAATTTCATTGGTCACGGGCACTAAAACTTGCAAAAGAACATAGATCCAATCCAAGCCCTTATAAAGATCTTAAAATGCTATCCAATAATCAACCCCTATAGTTATCCCCCACAAGAGCCATGAAGACATAGATGGTTATTTGAAAAAAGAAGTTTGATATCGTATCGGAACCTTATTTCTATCAACTTTTCCTAGCAGAAGAATAATGCAAAGCCTCGTTAAAACATAATTTTGGAATATCATAATAGAATATAAGGTTTCCTTCCAAAACAATATGACAGTTGAAAGTAGATTCTCGGTTCATTCTATAGTTTCCTGGAACCGAACAGAAGATCGAGCACCAAACCAATTCAACCAGTTATGTACGTATATGGGATTCTTAGGACTTTGTATAGTGAAATTTAGGTTATAAATAGAGAGATTTTCAAAAATAGAAAAATAAGGGAAACTATTTACACAAAATAATAAAATTTAATATTCTTTGATAGAGGCTGATAGAAGTTTATCAGTATCTATTAGTGATAGAAACTAATAGAAATCTATCATTGATATCATGTGATAGACGCTGATAGAAGTCTATCAATGTCTATAAGTGTTTTTTTTTTATTTCTGTAAATTGTTTGACATTTTTTCTTTCTGTGAAAATTTCCTTTATAAATAACACATTTAATCCTTATATTTTTTTTGGCAATAGAACTAAATAAAATACAAATAAAACTAAGATAAGCCAAAAAATATTTAAATCTAGAATCTAGAGACAAGGAGTGCCTTGAAAATTTCATAGGATCTTGAAGCTTCTCAGAGAAATTTAAAAACGATCCAAAAATGGTTTTTGTACCAATCTCCATGGTCGAAGGTAATAGCAAAGGACAGAAGCCTCTCTTCTAGAGGTTCGAAAGCAATGCTTTTAGGATATGGTGTTCATGAGGAGCATGCTTTGTGGGACTATGATTAAATGTATGGCATTTAGATCAATGACTCAATACATTCGTGGAACATGTGGTTTATCTTTTAATAAAAATATTCCAACAATATTATACGAAGACAACACGGCTTGCATAATCCAAATCAAAGGATGATACATTAAAGGAGATAGAACAAGACGTATTTCACCAAAGTTTTTCTACACTTATGATCTTGAAAGAAATGGTGACATCATTGTATAACAAATTTGTTCGAAGGATAATCGGACAGACTTATTTACGAAGTCATTACCTACCACAATCTTTGAGAAATTGGTGCACAACATTGAGATGTAGCTATTACACCCCGCCCTGAGCCCGCCTTCTGAGCCCGAGGGGAGGCGTGCGTTAAGGACTGCAAATACCACAATTTTGTGATACCTACTGCCTATCTGAACCTCTTTAATCTCATAAAAATTTAAGCCAAAGATGTAAACAACAATTGTTTGACTAAACTCATTTTATTACAAATAGTATAACGTTTATACAACTTCCTGAGACATTTTAGAATATTTTTGTAGAAGGAAGTATTTCAAAATAAGATTTAGAACTGTGAGTAATTTGAGCTGTAAGTTGAATCTGAATTCTAGGGGTGAAAAGGGAGCCCGAAGTAGAAAAGGGAGCTATTAGAGTGAAAAACTCCTAAGCAATCAAGGTGATTGGCTAAAACGTTTTGACTAAAACATTTGCTTAGAATGTTTGATTACAACGTGTTATAGAAAGCATGTTTTAAAAGATTATTCTCATGCCAGCAAGTTTTACAAAGTAATTTCCAAGAAAATCATGGATTATGTTTTAAACACATGCATGTGTGAAAAATTGTTGAAAAGCGATTTATGTGTTAAATATACTCACCTTTAAAACCATATTTTTATATGTGTTATACTTTACATGCTTTAAAGAGAAAGTCATTTATGACTAGTTTTACTTAAACGCGATACCGAAGGACCTTTGAGAAGGTATCTGCCCAACTAGATACTGAAGGACATTTGAGAAGGTATCTATTGGTACTGAAGGACATTTGAGAAGGTACCAAACCAACCAGATACTGAAGGATGTTTGAGAAGGTATCTAAGCAGAAGTACCTAAGGTATGACGGTACTTAGTATGACCACGTGCATGTAGGTAGAGTCAGAGATTGAGCAAAAGGGTCCTCTCTTAACTAGTAGTTGGTGTTGGGATTGACCGGGTTTTCTTTTTGATTAAAATGGGATGGTGTTCAAACTCCCGAAATGGCAATTTAAGACCTTTGGGTTTCTTCCATCTGGTGGAGAAGTGGCTATTAAAAGGTTTGAGAGGGCAAATGGAATTGATTGCGTGCACAATCCTTGAACCACAGAGTTTGAAACAATGGTGGGTTGTTTACGGCACAAGAACTTGGTTCAGCTTCAAGGATGGTTCTGTGAAGATACTGAGTTAGTCTTGGTTTATTATTACTTACTTAATGGAGTCCGAATAAATGAAATCTGTCACGCCTTTCCATTGCCTTTCAAGAGTCTACCTTGGACCGTTTCGTGGCGTGCCTATTTTCCTTGTCCACAGGGTACCTTTGTTTCCATGACGGCATCTAGAGCATTCCAACAAACTGACGCCGCCTCTTTGTAGGCAACCCTAAAGGTACACAAGGGGGTTATTTTTATGATCCGACGGAAAACAGAGCGTTTGTTTCTACGAATGCTACTTTTTGAGGAACGATTCATTTCGATTTCTTGTTATCGTGGAATTCATCATCAAGATGGATTGCCCTTACGCGGTCAACGAACTCAAGAAGAAAATGAATTGAAATCAGCGAATGATCGGAATTGAACGAAATTGTTTTGGAATTGAATGAACATGAAGCTAAGAAGAAGCGTGGTAGGAAATCGAGAAATAAATGAGTCGAGTCGAACTAACATCCTACAACCTCGAGCGTAAAAAATGTCTCTAACACCCCTGTCATGACTAGCTGTACCTACCATTTCTTTTTTAGGGTCAATATCAGCAATGCAATTCATCCAACAATAAACCTAATCCGAATGAGAGAGTTATGACACAATCAAATCCAAACGAACAAAATGTTGAATTGATTCGTACCAGTCTTTACTGGGGGTTTTTACTCATTTTTGTACTTGCTGTTTTATTTTCAAATTATTTCTGAAATGAAATCAAAGAAAATACTAAATAATAGTACGAATTATCTTATCCCATTCGGAAGGATATCATCTCATAATTATCATAGGCAGCAAACGTAGTGAGTTGAGTGTGGATTTTTAATAAACTCTCCATTCTTCGCCCTGGGCTTCTCGCTCCGTGGGGTACGAAAGGAAGGAAAAGTCAACTAGCCGCAACTAATCAAAATATTTGCCAGAAAACAAGCCCCTCCAACACCACTAAAAACATCTTGTCTCTCTTTCAGCTAGAATGTAAGGAAATTGAAAGAAGCGCGGAAAAGGGTCAAACGCGGTTGCTAGCATCGAAGAGAGCCGACAAGGAATTCCATTAATAACTGGCCGTTTTGATTCTTTGGAACAACTCGATGAATTTAGTAGATCTTTTTAGGAGGACCAAATGACTCTCGATAAAATTTATCCTATTTTTACAGTACGATGGTTGGCGGTTCACGGACTACCAGTAGTTTCGGTTGTAGAATCTCGTGCAAGCATTAACCTTTCCGGGAAGCCGGTCCCTTTACATAGCCATAATAGACTATTTTTTCGAAGTAGCTGCATAAGAGAGTGGGAGGCCGGTCTAGAATCAGCTACTAGAGAATAGGCCACTAGGGGTACGAATTTGCTAACTGTTCAATTCACCAGTGTTCTGTTTGCAATTGTGGCGACGAGTGACTTCCTGACCTAGAAGAAACTCACGCCAATGATTTATCCATAGTAAGGTTATCCTCAACTGAGAAAGAGTTTTACTGTTTTATGATTAAAACAGCTTTATATGTTCATGCTTGGAAAATGTTTATACTGCAATACAAGTACTGTAGAAGCTTATATTTCAGTTAAACTCTTTATTGAGATTTTGCATGAGAATCAATTATCTTTCTTAAGTCACTCACTAGGTGCAAGCTCACCCCGTTTTCAAATGTTTTCTTTTTCCCACCCCCAACAGGTAACAGTCAAATCCTCTGAAGATAGCTCTGCATCTGCTCTGCCACTAAAGGATAACGAGATTTATAACCTGTTTGTTAGGTGGTTACTATTAATATTGTATACATGTTACTGTTGTTCATATAGGGACTAGGGTTTTTGGGTTTTGGGACTTGTGAATCTAGTATTGTAATGACTCTAAATATGTTATGTTTCTGAATTAATAAATTTTGGCCTAAAGATATTCCGCTTGATATAAGTTATATTTTGGTATCAGAGTTATTCCGTAAGAGTTATTAGGTAGCAAGTGTCAGCCAAAGGGTTGATAACTGCTGCAGTCACGCCCTTCTTTAGGCTAAGAGGGTGGTCTGGGCCGAGGTGTGATAAGTTGAAATTGGCACACAACCGTAGTTGGATGTTCGCATGACACCCGTGGGAACAAGCCAAAATGAAGAGTGTAACCATGACCGAAAGTCTCTAGTAAATGACGCAAAAGTTTTGACCACTGTATGTAGATATATCAAGTTGTTTCAACAAAGAAGAGATAAACATTCTATTTTAAAAACTACAAAAGCATCTTTGAGCAGAATTTTGTTATATGGAAGAATAAAGTAGGGCTTGTTACGAATTAGCAAGGATAGGAAGAAATTGCGATGTTAAGTAATGTGCCTAAGTGTAACATTCGAAGCAACCAATTGATGCAAAAATATAGGATAGGAATTGAGCATTATTCCCTTAGTAGAAGATATGCTTGAGAACAACCATATATCTAAATTTGGAGGTGTGATAACTTATAGAAATACAAGATATGCTACCTTATTCAGATATTGCGGCCAAAACTAAGTAAATATGCGTCGATTGTATGAAAATTAGCTCAGGAATACAATAATTATGAATTATTGCAATTACACCCACTAACATCATTAAGATGGAAGAAAAGAAGATTTCTACTCTATTTTGCAGGAAACCAAGTCACCGCTTGCGATCAAGGCTCAAGTTGAATCGACCAACGCATCTCTGTCACATTGCGCCCATCGAATCACAATAAAGAGACAATCAACGCAATGACAGCGCAAGGCGACAGTCGATCCAAAGCTGAATGTCAACCGCATGTGGTAATAAAAACAACACCACATGCGAACACCCGATCGAAAGATTCAACTGAGCAACGCAAATGTGGAGGATTGTGCCACGTGTACAACCAATGGTTGTGCAGATTTGACGGTTTGATTGCATCATAGGAGGAATAATTATCCCACCATCTTCGGAATTTCCATAACAAAAGGTGGGTCTACAAGCTAAGAGTCGAAGCTTTTCACCTATAAATATCCCATAGAATTCAGAGAAAGATATACTTGATACGGGGCTAATTGATGCTATATTATTGAGAGAGAAGCTGAGCTAAGTACTGATAAGAAGAAATTCGGAAAGAAAAGAGACAAGGCCGAGAGGTGAGTCTTAGTGCTATTCTGTCAGATCCCCGCCGCGAAGCTCTATACTCAGATCCTTGCTATCGGTTGAGCAAGCCTGAGAGGGAAGCTCATCCTTCCACACGATCTATCCACACAGACAAGCAAATCTCCATCCAGATCGGCGCCGAGATGTTGGCGTTTATTTGTATTTGTTTCTAACTCTATTCATCACTGTATTTCATCTTTTTTATCTCTTCATTCACAAATCATGTATCAGACTGAATAGAAATATTGAATGTCTCGATTGTTTTCATATTCCCTTCTTTGTCTATTTCCATTCCTCCATTTATCATTTTCTTCATAAAGTCTTCTTAATCCCTTGGTAATTAATATGGATTAAACGAGTAACTTAATATGTGCTAAAAAGATAAATGCGTTTAGCTAAGGCATGCTAGACGGCATCTTCACCTGTGAGAGCATAAGTGAAGATGTCATTCTGATCTATCGAGAGAAAGTTAGAAGAATGCGTTAACTAGAGTGAGTAGTACTTCCAGACATGGAAGCAACATTGCATTCATTATGTTCGTCCCTGTTTCACCACAGACATGTGGGAATGCAGCCGATCACCGAGAGGTGTACGCTAAGGGAAAAGCGGAACCATAATTATATCATTAACGCAATTAAGAAACTTGCGCTGTTTATATTAGTTATCTTTTCTTTTCTGCTTAACACATAAGACTTGCCATCACATTACACGATCTTTGTATAATCTTCACAGCCCGCCTCAACCTCAATATCTTGTATTATGAAACCTGTACCTTGTATCATCTTAGTTTAGGTTTATTGCACTTTATTTTATTATCGCATTTTACTGCTTTACTTTACTTTACCGCATATTTTAATACTTGTACACAACTCACTTTTATAAATTGAAAAACCTGGTTGCATATATCACAAACATAATGCAATAACCTCAAACAGTCCATGTGTTCGACCTCGGATCACACCGAGAAACTTGCGGTGGAATTATACTTGGTTCCAACACAAGGAAACTTGTGACAACGCATAGTATACTACAAGGTTCTCATAATTTACGCATATCTAGAAGTAGTATAACATGAACTCATACTATGATTTTATATATATCAACTTCGTGTTATAAGTTTATTGTCAACAAGTTTATGACAACATGAGCTTGTAGCACATCATCTAAGCATCGCATCAATTTTGCGTTCATCAAGTTTATGGCGTCATTGCCGAGGATTGGTTAACGATTTATTGTTTGAGTGTGTTTGTGGTATTTTGCAGGACAAATCTCGTTATACTGGCTGTTTAACGTAGAGAGCAGCTTGACGGTTTATGAGTACTGGTGCTGAACCAAAATTCGAAGCTGAGCCTAAGATCGAGCATACCTTTCATGCATGGGCACGTCAGAATTGGACAAGGTGAAAGAAGGCAGCAAGCATGGCCGATAATAATGACAATGCGGTTCCCATAAATCAAGGGGCTGTTAGACTAGTGCAGGTTCCTGTTTTCCTGGCAGCTGATCGCAACATTCCCATGAGGAATTATGCAGCACCCAACCTGTACGACTTTTTGCTTGGGATTTCGAGGCCGACTGTCGAGGAGAACGTAAGATTCGAAATTAAGCTGGTCATGCTACAAATGATCCAAAATGCAGGGCAATTTGGGGGTCTGCAAGGTGAAGACCCACATGCCCACCTGACCAACTTTGTCGAAATGTGCAGCAACTTCTCGTTACCTGGCGTAACCTCGAAGAATATAAGATTGTATTTGTTCCCTTACACCTTGAGGGACGAAGCCAAGAGGTGGGCTCACTCACTGGAGCCGAATGAAATTACATCATTGGATCAACTATTGGAGCGATTCTTGAAAAAGTTCTTCCCCCGGCCTTCAACGCAAGGCGACGAAAGGATGTGCTAACTTCGAGTAGATGGAAAATGAGACCCTGGGCACCTCCTAGGTTCGATTCAGAAGATTTGTGAAAAACTGCCCGCATATCGGGATCCCCGATTGCGTCTTGATGGAGTTTTATAACGGCCTGAACCGATCAACGTAGGTTGTTGCTGACGCCTCCGCGACAGGAGGTTTTATGGACAAAACGTATACTGAGGCTAAGGTCATCCTTGACCGCATATCGCAGAACATGGATGATTGGATTAATGATGGGTATGGAGGCCGAGGCGCCAAAAGAAGAAAGAACGAAACTGCCATTGTCCTTACGGAGACAATGACCACATTGGCCGCTCAGATGGCCGCGGTGACCTCCATCCTTCAATCGATGGCAATCAATCAAGGAGCCATCTCTCAACAATTAGCGCAACCTGCTGTGCCGGCTCAAGTGGCCGCAATAAGTTGCGTTAATTGTGGAGGGGCTCACGTAGCGAAAATGTGCCTATCGAACATCCAACAAGTATGCGCCATCCAGAACAACCTCTTTAGCAACAATTATAATCCTGGCTGGAGGAGCCATCCTAACTTCGGTTGGGGAGGTAACCCAAACCAAGGGGGGCCTATCAACCATCAAGGTGGCAGTCGAGAGAATCCTCCTTTTCACTATAATTCAAATCAAGGGCAACCAAGGCAATTGCAACACTAGCAACCCTCATCTTCTAACACTTCTGGAAGCTCGTTGGAGACCCTGCTAAAACAATACAGCGACAAAAATGACGCAGTTATGCAAACACAGGCGTCTTCAATTAGGAATTTAGAGATCTAAGTGGGCCAGCTGGCATCTGAGATGAGAAGTAGAGCACCAGGAACGTTGCCTAGCAATTCAGAAGCCCTGGGATCCAATGGAAAGGAAAAATGTCCCTAGGACATCGGGCAGGCAAGCAAAACTGCCTGCAGGGATGTGGATTGCGCCCATTCAAGAAAACGCTTCTTTCGGTCCATATCTCACAACTATGTTTAATGCTTTCTTTAATTTCTGTCTTATTGAATTCTTGAATTTTGTCTTTACTTCTACATTTAATTCGTTTCATGAATTTATGAATTGATTCTTGATTTATTTCCTTTGCATTTGTTTCTGCACTGTCTTTAATTCTTTGAACTTTTCTGTAATTAATGCATTAGTCTTTAAATGGTGAATGAATGAGAAATAAAGGGAAATTTATTGCCGCAAGTTATGACAACTTGCGTTGATGAATTTTTTTTTCCATATAATTAACAACAAGTATGTAAGGAGATAATGGACGCATCTTGAACCAATGAGATACACTTTGCGTTCACCCAACTCGATTGTATTGAGCTGAGGGGTGTGTTGCGCGCGTATATGTCCTTTGCCCATCCTTAGTTAAATGCACTATCTTGAGGTATCCTACATATATGTGTTTAGTTAAGGGGTGTGCGGGGATGTATGCATTGTTGCCCGTCCTCTGCGAAGATGCATTTACGTTGGTGAGCACAGTGCGTTAATCTTTATCTTGCGTCCATTCGAATAACATATTAAAGAAAATTCTTTTTTTAATTTGGGGAGTCCTCCAGGTCTTCTTCGTCAGGAAACTTCATGGCACGAATGATTTTAAACTTGAGCTTCTATTCATTTATGCTCAAAGTGATCTCTCCTTTGTGCACATCAATCTGGGGCAGGACCTGTTGATAAAAATGGTCGCCCTAGGATGATGGACACATCTTTGTCAGCTTCGTAATCTAAGATGATGAGGTTGACTAGTAATATAAATTTGTCGATGGTAACCAGCACGTCTTTCACCTTCCCCTTTGGATGCACCAGAGATCTATTTGCTAGTTGGAGAGTCATAGCCGTGGGCGCAAGTTGCCCCACATTCAGTTGCTTAAAGATCGACAAAGGCATTAAGTTGATGTTGGCTCCAAGGTCACGTAATGCTTGCCCGATGTATAGTCCTCCAATAGAGCAAGGTATAGTAAAGCTCCCAGGATTGCTCATCTTCAGTGGAATTATTGATTTCAAGCTCTCATTAAAGCCACTGTGGCAAACTTACCAGTGCCCCTCTTCTTGGTTACCATATCCTTTAGAAACTTCGCATATGCAGGTATCTCCTCAATCGCTTCACTGAACGAAATATTAATATGCAATTATTTTAAAGTCGTGAAGTGTTGGTACTGTACCTCATCATTCTTTTTCTTTCGGAGTCTCTGTGGGAAAGGTGGCAACTGTACTCTCATGATCCCCTTTTCTGTTGGCTTTGAGGTGGACGCAACTTCTGGCTCTATCACTTCTTTTTCTCCTTCTTCTTCTTGAGTCACCGTAATCTCAGGTTTTAACGCAATGGGAGCAGTCCGGCTAGGCTTCTTCTTTTCTCCCTCCACAGTTTTTCCATTCCGCAATGTCACTGTATCCTTGGTTCCATGCAGTTGTCCATTGTAGAAGTCACACACTACCTTTGGGATGATGATGGATGGACATTGACAAAATGTCTCCCATCTATGCTCCAATACAACGCTTGTGATCAGGTTCGGTAGTGGCGTTGGCGCAGGGAAAAATCCCATCTCCATCAACATATCATCGTTCTCTTTCTTTCTTGATGGACGTCCCTTGGCCAACGCAGACTCGCTGCTCTCCACTACTGCTTTGCCTTTCTCCTTCATCAACGCAAGGCAGAATTTTTGCTTCTGTTCCCTTTCCCTTTTCTTGCATTGTTCCTCCTTCTTCCTCTCGACAATTTCTTTGCCCTTCTTCTCTTTTATGCGCTGAACGTTTGCTCGACGCCTCTTCTCCCTCTCTTCCTTCTTCTTCCTTTCTTCTTTTTCCTCTTCTCTCAACTCTTTTTCAAATTCTTTTTCAAACTGCTTCGAGGCCAGCAAAATGCGCTAATCTTCCTTGAGCTTTCTTCTTTCCTCCTCTGCCAATATCTCATTGTTGGGGCATACCTCCTCATCTTGTAATTTTCTTCTTCGACTACCTTCTGCGATTATTAGTTGTGCCCGCAACATTTTCTCTTTCTTTTCTTCCTCCTCTTTTCTTCTCCTCTCCTGCTCTTCTAAAGCATCGTTCAAAATTGGCGGGTTGATTGACCCTTGCGGCACAATCTCTTTGTGACACCGCATCAAGGGGGTTATGTCTGAGTCTTCTCCATCATCAGTCACAACCAATCTAACTTGCATTGTTTCCTCCTCAGGTTGTGCTGATTCTCTCAATTGCGCTGACTCCCCCTTATCTCCCTTTACGGAGGTGGATTCTTCGTCCAATTTTGGGCTCTCATCCCTCTTTCTTCTCTTTTCCTCCTTCTTCAGGCGTCTTTCCTCCTGCCCGCGTTTCTTTCTTTCATTCCTTTCTTGTTTCTTCTTTAGATGGGCTTCCTCGTCTCCTTCAGTCCCTTTCTCTTTGATCTTCTTCTCTTTCTTGATTGGATGGGCTTGCTCATCTCCTCCAACCCTCTTTTCTTTGATCTTCTTCTACTTTTCTTCTCCTCAGCCATACTTCCGGCTGCTTCTCTGCCACCACTTCCTCCAAAGCAACTCTGGAGGGTTCTTCATAGGATTCTGTGTTCGCAGTTTCCTTGGGATCCAAGATGGCCAGATCGTTTCTTCTTAATGCTTCCTCCACCTCCTCCTCCGAAGGTAGTGGCTGGTTCACAACCCCAGCTTCGGGCAGTCCTTCTTCTTTCTTCATGTTGCTGAGTATGCTCCCGAACACCTCCTTATCGTTTCTTCTCTTCTTTTCACTTTTAGAGGAAAATATTGGGAGTGAGGTGCTTTCTGAGCTCTGCCCCCTTTTGAATTGGAGTGGCTTGACTGCTAAGGGATTTCGCCGGAGTCTTCCGGTGACTCGAGGGATGGTTTGTGGCTGGGTGGCGAGACGGCGACTTGCTGCCAGGAATGCCACCTCTCATGCAGTGAGTTGGGCTTTCGAGGGTGAAGTAGATGGGTTGGAAGACTGGTCTGCCATGGACGCCGGAGTAAAAAAACTGGGAAATTCTTTAGGGTTTTGGGAAAAGGGTACGTATGGTATGCGAAAGCTCTAGGGTTTCTTTTTTACAAAAAGAGATTCAAGTAGGTTCTCAGACGAAGAGAACGTATTTTATAGGTTGGGCCTTGATGGGCCCAATGCCGATTCTACGGTGTTAGGCCTCGAGTTACTCAAAAGGCCTGCCACCACGCTCCTCACATTTATGAATGTGCAAAGTCGTACGTCCTTTCGTCTGCAGATTCCTCATGTCCTTGGAAGCCGAAGCGATTGGACTTCTCAATTTGCAAAAAGAATTTTTCTTTGGTGTTTTATTCAGATGGGCGCAAGGTTAAGAATTAATGCGATGAATCCATCAATGCAAATGCATCTTTGTTGAGGATGGGCAACAATGCATGTATCGCCGCAACACACCCCTTAACTCAATGCATTTCTGGAAGACGGGCGCACGATATTTCTACCAGCACAACACTACCTCAACATAGTGCATTTTTCCTAAGGACGAGCTAACAATACACACGAGTGCAACACACCCCTCAACACAATGCATTTGGGTTGGATGAACGCAAAGTGTATCTTGTTATCACAAGATGCACCCATCATCGCAATGCATACCGGATGTGTTTTATTATTATTAAATATTTTTTTTTCATCAACGCAAGTCAGCTGGACTTGTGATATTAATTTTCTTCTTATTAATCAATCATTCACCAAGATTTAAGAATGTCACATTTAATATGGAAGAGTAAGGAATATAAAGAGCACAAAAATAAACGCAAGAGAATTAAATGAGGAATAATTTCGTAAAGCAATAAAAACGAATTGAATGAAGCAATAAATTACAAAGTTCATGAAGCAATAAAGACAGTAATTAAGAAAGCTTATAAACATAGAATTCAGAGATATGGACCGGAAGATAGTTTTCCATGATGAACGCAATCCACACCTCCGCAGGCGATCAAGCTTGCCTGCCCAATGTCTTAAGGGACATTGCTTCTTCCCGTGAGATCTAGGGGCTTCGAAATTTCTTGGCAACATTCCAGATGTTCTATTTCGAAGTTCGGATGCCAGCTGCCTTACTTGAATCTCCAAGTTTCTGATTGAAGACGCATGTGCCTGCATTACCGCATCGTTTTTATCCATATATTGCTTGAGCAGGGACTCTAATGAATTACTAGAAACGTTAGAGGAGGGTGGTTGGTTGTGCGGTTATCCCTATTGACCCTGATTCTAATTGTGGTGAAAAGGTGGAGGGTTTCCTCGATTCTCAAAGTTGCTATTTTGATGGTTACTTAGTCCCCCTTGGTTATGATTCCCTCCCCAACCGAAGTTAGAGTGATTCCTCCAACCAGGATTATACGTGTTGCTGTACAGATTATTCTGGATTGCACATACTTGCTGTGGGTTCGATGGGCACATTTCCACCGCATGGCCTCCTCTACAGTGGACACAACTGATTGCAGCCACTTGTGTTGGCGCATTGGGTTGCACTGATCCTTGGGAGAGGGAACCTTGATTAAGCGCCATCGACTGGAGGATAGAGGATACCGCGACCATCTGTGCGGCCAAAGTTGTCATTGTCTCTGCAGGTACAATGGAAGTTTTATTTCTCCATCTCTCGGAGCCTCTTCCTTCATACCCGTCATCAACCCAGTCATCCATATTCCGTGAGATGCGGTCAAGGATGACCTTGGCCTCAGTGTACATTTTATCCATAAATCCTTCTACCGCAGAGGCATCAGCAATAGCCTGCGTTGATCTGTTCAGGCCATTATAGAATGTTTCCATCAAAATGCAATCAGTTATCCCGATATGTAAGACCGTAACACTAAATCTAAAGTGGGAGGTTAATTAGAGAAGAAAATTCTAAGTAAAGATATTGGGGCAAGGGTGAAAACATTAGTACTAAATTATATCCAAAAGAGGACCAATGGGCCAACACATAAGGAAGGCTTAAGCATATTGAACGCAAGAGTGCATGGAGGATCGAAGAACGAAGACTTGAAAAATGGCCAAGGGATTGCATACAACAAACGCAAAGACATCACAAGACATGCGGACACGGGCAGGGCATGCGTTGGAGGCATGCGTCGAGTGGGCATGCCAGGTGCATAGGCCATGCGTCGAGGCCAAGCACGTAGCCCATGCGTCGAGCAGGTATACCGAGCGCCCCTGCCTATGCATCAAGGGGGCATGTCGAATGCCCATCCTATGCGTCGAGCGCTACCAAGCCTGCCGAGCAGCCATGCGTCAATGCCTTATGCAAAGCGCACGCCCATGTGACGAGGCACGTCTATGCGGCCGAGCGCGCCTATGCAGCCAAGTAAGCAAGTGTTGATCAGCGCCTAGGTAGCACGCCTATGCGTCGATGGTCAGCGCCTATGCCAAGCATCATGCGTCCATGCCCAGCAAGCCGAGCGAGCATACCTAGCAAGCCATGCATTTAGGATGAGCGGCTATCCTATGCGTTGGTGATGGCTGACTCATGCGGTGGCTATGTAAGAATTCGATGAAGGTAAGTTGGCAAGCTATGCGTTATGGATAAGGAGGAAGGCTAATTGATGGAAAAACCCTAAGGGGAGATGCCAATAGTTATACGATCATAAGTCTTAACAATTTAAATAAAGAAACATGTTTAAGTATTTAAGTGATTTAGGTGGCAAAAGAAGGTTCACACAAAACTCTAGCAGGAGGTGGACAAAGGAGATTACATGCAAGAGAGGTCTTATCACCCTAAGCAGGAGGTGGGTGAAGGAGATTACATGCAAAATGGGAATTTTGGCTGGCAAGTTGAGGTGAGAACAACTCAAGGCTATACTGGAATAGGCTAAGTATTGGCAACTCCAAAATGAGACAAATGGGAGTTGAGTTGTCACAAGGGGGTGAGTTTAGGATGGCCATAAATAGAGGGGTTGGGCGAGAGGAATTTATTCATACCATCACCAAAATCTTTGTGTTGAGAGCTTATTTAGGGTGTTACGCTTGAGTAATTAGGCTACCAAGTTAATTGGAGTTCAAAAGAGCTAAGGTTGAATTGGTGAAACATTGGGGCCAACTCGGAGCATAGTGTCACACCCCGCCCCAGACCACCCTCTTAACCTAGAGAAGGACGTGACTGCAACAGTTATCAACCCTTTGGTTGACACTTACTGCCTAATAACTCTTGCAGAATAACTCTGATACCAAAAATATAGCATATATACAGCGGAATGTCTTTAAGCCAACAATTTATTAATTTAGAAACATAACATATTTAGAGTTATTACAACACTAGATTTACAAGTCCCAAAACCCAAAAACCCTAGTCCTTATATGAACAACAATAACATATGTACAATATTAACAGTAACCACCTAAACCGACGGGTTACAATTCTCTTATTCCTTTAATGGCAGAGCAGATGCAGAGCTATCTTCAGAGGATTTGACCGCTACCTGTGGGGGGGAAAAAGAAAACATTTGAAAACGGGGTGAGCTATGACTTAAGGAAGATAATTGATTCTCATGCAAAATCTCAATAAAGAGTTTAATTGAAATATAAGCTTCTACAGTACTTGTACTGTAGTATAAACATTTTCCAAGCATAAAACATATAAAGTTGTTTTAATCATAAAACAGTAAAACTATTTCTCAGTTGAGAATAACCCTTACTATGGATAAAACAATCCCAACACCAACTGTTAGTCAAGAGAGAACCCTTTTGCTCAATCTCTAAATCTAACTACCTACGTGCACGTGGCCATACTAAGTACCGTCATACCTTAGGTACTTCTGTTCAGA
Organism: Benincasa hispida; assembly: GCF_027475165.1. NCBI lineage: Eukaryota > Viridiplantae > Streptophyta > Magnoliopsida > Cucurbitales > Cucurbitaceae > Benincasa > Benincasa hispida. The sequence continues at coordinate 53,270,191 of NC_143478.1, read as the reverse complement.
TACCTTCTCAAACGTCCTTCAGTATCTGGTTGGTTTGGTACCTTCTCAAACGTCCTTCAGTACCAATAGATACCTTCTCAAATGTCCTTCAGTATCTAGTTGGGCGGATACCTTCTCAAATGTCCTTCGGTATCGCGTTTTAAGTAAAACTAGTCATAAATGACTTTCTCTTTAAAGCATGTAAAGTATAACACATATAAAAACATAGATTTAAAGGTACTAATGCATGCTGAGTATATCTAACACATATAAATCGCTTTTTAACAATTTCTCACACATGCATGCGTTTAAAACATAATTCATAGTTTGCTTGGAAATCACTTTGTAAAACTAGCTAGCATGGGAATAATCTTCTTTAAAACATGCTTTCTATAACACGTTGTAATCAAACATTTTAAGAAAATTTTGTAGTCAAAACGTTTTAGCCTCTCACCTTGATTGCTTAGGAGCTTTTCTCTCTAGTAGCTCCCTTTTCTACCTCGGGCTCCCTTTTCACCCTTAGAATCCAGATTCAATTTACAGTTTAGATTGCTCATAGTTCTGGATCTTATTTTAAAATACTTTCTTCTACAAAAATATTCTAAAATGTCTCAAGAAGCTTACCCTAAAATTTGAGCTAAGAAATTCTCGTGATTTGGCAGGAATTATAGAATCTTCAAGACTAGCCCAAACTGATTCGACAGTCTGACCCTCTTGTCTTCTTCTCAGTTTCCAGCCCGATCCCTTCGAGCTTTTCTTTTCAAAGCCCTACTCTGAAAACTAGACTCTTAGAGCTTTCAGGTGGCTTTAAAATCACTCCAAACACAAGAGTAAATTGGGAGAACTCCTCGTCCCAAGTTGATGCGTCCTCCTCAAACCTCACTATCCAATGCATCCTCTATGTCTAACGCATGGATTTGGATCCAACGCAAGGTTTGCTCCACTCTCCCACTCTTTTATGGTATTTCTGAGTTTTGATCTAAAAAATGAAGTCTCTTGGCTCTATTTATGGGCGTCCAAACCTTCTTCGGAGTTGACACCACCTACTTGGCTGTATGGCCAAGTGTCTCCTTCTCACCTCATCAACGCAATGTTGTGATCATCATAAGCTAAGTGTCTTCTTCCCACCTTGCCAATGCATGAGCATCCAATATGATGCCACCACCTCAAGTTCTTAAGGTTTAAGGCTTTCCTCCCAAGAAGACACATGGTTTTGATGATGTTATCCTGATGATTTCATCCTTGTATGCGTCCAACTCATGGTTGCTCAACGCCTAATCCATAAGCAACGCATAGCCTCTACTCAACACATAGCAAGCCAATTCACTATCATGACAATTCAATTTAGCCATCTCAAGGAGCTAACCATCACCAACGCATAGGGTGACCGTCCATCCTCGATGCATGGCTCACTCGCACGGCTTGCTTGGCATGGATGCATGGTGCTGGCCACCAACGCATAGGTACGCTGCATAGGCCGGCCACTTGACGCATAGGCGTGGTTGGCCACATGGGCTGCGCGCGGTGCCTTGACGCTTGGCCGGGTGTTTAGGTGCATGGGCGTGCGGCGTGTACTGGCCATCGCTCGCTTGCTCTCATAGGCGCATGGCATGGGCTGCGCGCTTGGCTGCATGGCAAGGCACCTCGACGCACGCCATGGCTGCTCGACAGGGTGCTCACCGCATGGGCATGGCTGCTCGGCAGTGCGCTCAATGCACGGGCATGGCCGCTCGGCAGTGCACTCAACGCACGGGCATATCCACTCGACGCATGTGTCCGGTCGAGGCTGCTCGACGCATGGCCTGGGCGTAGGCTGAGGCTTCTCGACGTATTGCATGGGTGCTGGCCGAGGCTACTCGACGCATGGGCTGCCTTTCCATGCATTCTTCGCCTACGCGTGTGCCTTCCAACGCATCATCTCCATTTTCCTTTTTCAGCCGCATGCCTTCACCAACAACTCTTCCAACGCATCAACATCACTCTAACACACAAAATTCTATACTTAGCAAAATTTCCAAAATTTTCCCCCAAAGTTAACCTTCCAAATTTCCTCTTTTCTTCAAATTTCCACTTTTTCCTCTACCATTCCACACGAGTTTCCACATCAACCTACTCATCACACTAGTCTTAGTAGGGAACATACTCAAGCAAAGAAATTAGGATTCGGGGTTCACACAGTCAGCCAACACATCACACAGCGCGCACGAATTGCACCTTGCAGTGTTGCGTCCGTCCATTGGCGCGCCTCACACGACGCATCACGCATGCTAGCCAACCCAGTAGCCCACCATGCAACGCATCACGCACACCTAATGCGTCAGCCCACTATGCGGCACAGCACGCCCACCCTGCCTACAACCAAATGCCCAACTGCCTACCACAGTCCAAATAACCTCTAAAGGGGCTAATTTTAGGATTTTGGCTAAATTGGAGTAGGGTAAGCTGGTACTTTTATCATATAATGGTATTTTGGCTATTTTAACATTATTTATTGATATAACAATATTAATTGAGGAATTTTCATTGATATGGAGGAATTCTCAGAAAGGTATTCTCAAGGTGATTTTAGTAGAAAAACTTGCTTACGGTGAGTGGTTATTTAGTTTTATGCATTGATATGTGAATAAATTTATATGTAAGTGCAAGATGCATGCTTATGATGTTATATTGCTTGCCATGATATTGTATGTGAAATTTCTATGGAAACTGAGATTATACCCGAAATACATAAGTTAGCATGCTTAAAAATGGTACTTGGCGGGAAAATATAGGCGGCCTTGATCGGCGGAAAATAATAGTCGATGACGACCGGCGGGAAATATAGTCAAGATACCTAAGCATGACTAGCGGGAAAGAATTGTCGATGTGCACATTGGCGGGGAAAGCGGGTTATAGGAAAGTTTCCATAAAAAGTTGTTATGATTGTTAATATATGCATGATGTGAACATGCCAAGTAAAGCACGGGACTGGAAAATAATGATTGAATGAAATTATACATGATCATGCATAGATTATACTAAAGTTGTGATTATGTGATTGACTTCCCAAAAAGATGTTTTGTAAAATGATTGTTATTCTAAAAGGCACCACTCACTGGGCCTAGTAACACACACTCTTCTAAATTTTTTCTTCTATCCCCCCCCCCCCCCCCCCTTTCCAGGTTGCAAAGCGAAGCGTTCAGGAAGGAGTCCATAACCACCAAAACACTAGCACTTTGTAAATTCTCAGGGCACGGCTCGGATCATGTGATAAAAGAATATAGGAAATTGAGCTATATGTATGAAATTTAGATAGATTATTGTAAATATATTAATGTCTTTAATAAATAAAGGGAGAAATGTTAAATTAAAATGTTGTCTTGGAATGCTACTAGTATATCTTCATACTCTCTTTCAAGTCTTAGGGCTAAGGCTTGGGAGGGGGTGTGACACGATATGCGGACAATTCTTCACCAGTCTTCTGAATCGCACACAGGCAGTGATAAGGGTCTCGTTATCCATCTGCTCAAAGTTCAGCACGTCCTTTCGTCATCTTGCGTTGACTGTCAAAGGGAAGAACTTCTTTATAAACCGTTCAACCAATTGATCCCAGGAAGTTATTTCATTCGGCTCTAGTGAATGAGCCCACCTCTTAGCCTCATCCCTCAAGGTGTAAGGGAAGAGGCATAGTTTGATACCTTCTGAGGTAACGCCAGGTATAGAGAAGTTACTGCACATCTCAACGAAACTAGTCAGATGGGCATGTGGGTCCTCACCTTGCAGACCCCCAAATTGCCCCGCATTCTGAATCATTTGAAGCATGACCGGTTTAATCTCGAATCTTACGTTCTCCTCAACTATCAGCCTTGAAATTCTGGGCAAAAAATCATACAGATTAGGCGCCGCGTAGTTTCTTATCGGGATATTGCGGTCAGTCGCAAGAAAAATGCGATCTTGCGCTGGTCGTCCCACCCCTTGATTCACTTCAGGTGCCACATTATCATTGTTATTTTCTGCCATGTTGGCTCTCTTTCGCCTTGCTCGATTCTGGCATGCCCTTGCGCGAAATGTACGCTCGATCTCTAGGTCAACCTTGAATTCTGGATCAGTTCCAATACTCATGAATCGTTAGACTGCTCTTCGCGATAAGCAACCAGTACAAAGAGATATATCCTGCAAAATATCACAAACGTACTCAACACTAACCGTTACCAATCCTCGACAACGGAACCATAAACTTGTTGACTTGAGATTTATTGTGTACTGTGCATGATGATGTGCTACAAGCTCATGTTGCCATAAACTTGTAACGCTAAATTTAATGTTATGCTGTGTTATTGCTTATGCACATTTTATATGATACTACTTCTAGATGTATGCGTTGTTAACTATATGCTTGTAGTATGCTATGGAGTAATGTGTTGTCACAAGTTTCCTTGCGCTAAAACCAAGTATAATTCCAACACAAGTTTCTCAGAGTAATCCGAGGTCGAACACAGGGATTGTTTTCGTTAATGTGTTACTTTTGTGATATATGCGACCGATTTTTACAATTAATAAAGAGTTTGGTTTGTACATGAATTTAAAATTGCGGTAAAGTAAAGTTGTGTTAATAAAATAAATTGCGATGAAAATAAACCTAAGCTAACGTGATACAAGATACAAGATACATGATATACATGATCTGAGTTCGAGACTGACTGTGAAGTTTATACAAAGGATCGTGGTATGTGATGGCAAGTATTTATGGATGAATCAGAAAGAGAAGGAATAATTAGTAAAAGCATCGCAAGTTTGTTAATTTTGTTAAAGATGCATCTAAGGTTCCGCTTTCCCTTGGCGTACACCTCTCGGTGATCGGTCGCGTTCCCATATCTCTATGGTGAAATAGGGATGAACGTGATGAATGCAAGGTGGCTTCCATCTCTGAAAGTACTTCTCACTTTTAGTTAACACATTCTTCCAACCCTCTCTCGATAGGTAGAATGACATCTTCACTTCTGCTCTCACAGGTGAAGATGCCGTCTAGCATGCTTTGACTAAACTTAATTATCTCCTTAACCCAATTAATTTACTTTCTTAATTATTGCTAATTATCCAGGGGATTAAGAAAACATCGTAGAGAAAGTGAATTATGGATGAATGGAAATAGGCAGAGAGATGATAATGGAAATGATCATAACATTTAATTATAGAATTAAGCGTCTGATACATGGTGTGAATGATAAACTAAGAAGATGAATACAAGTGATGATAAAAAGATAGAAACAAATACAGAAGAGTGTCAACGTCTTGACACCGATCTGGACGGTAGTTTTGCTTGTCGACGTGTGGAATGAATGAAGAAAAGAACTTCCCTCTCAGGCTTGCTCTTCTTAGTAGAAGTGACCTTCGTATAGAGCTTTGACAGTGGGGATAGGAAGGATTCCTTGCCCAGAGACTCATCTCTCAGCCTTGTCTCTTGATTCTTCTCGAATCTACTCTGATTAGTCGCTAAACTAGTCTCTCTCTCAGATAAGTATGTACACGTTTCTATGTATTCAAGCCTCTTTTTCAGTGAAATTTTAGAAGCTATTTATAGACGAGCTTGACTATCTACAGTGTGCTCCCCACTGTATTGTTATGGTAGTTCTGGAAATGGTGGAGTGAATATTCCTTCTATTATGTAATCAATCCCGTCAGAAATGCACAACGGTCAGCTGTACACGCGTCAGAATCCTTCACAATTGTGTTGCTCTTTACATCTTCGATCGTTCGCCTGCATGTGGTGTTTTTTTTTATTACCGCATGCGGTTGAGATTGCGTTGATTACTAGCTCTTGATCGACTGTCGCATGCACCGCGTTGATCATCTATTCATTCCTAAATGATGGGTGTAATGCGACGTAAATGCGTTGTTCTTTTTATCTTGAGCCATGAACACATGCGGTGACTTGATTTCCTACAACACAGATCAGAAACATTCCATTTTATCATCGCAATGGTGTCAATGTGTGTATTGATGACAATTTATAATTCTTGTATTTCTTAGCCAATTTCCATACAATTGACACCCTTTTCCTTTCTTTTAGCCGCAATATCTAAATAAAACAGTATAAATAACTTATATTTCTACAAGTTATCAGGTGACGCTAGGGATGGAGAAAGTACTGCACATCTCGACAAAGCTGGTAAGATAGGCGTGTGGGTCCTCACCTTGTAGGCCCCCAAATTGCCCCGTGTTTTGTATCATTTGGAGCATGATTTGCTTTATTTCAAAATGTGCGTTCTCCTCAACTATTGGTCTTGAAATTTCAGGTGAGAAGTCGTAGAGATTGGGCGTCGCATAATTCCTCATTGGGATATTGCGGTCAGTAGCAAGAAAGACGGGATCTTGCGCTGGCCAATTTACCCTTTGATTTCCTTCAGGTGCCTCGTTATTGTTGTCTGCCATATTGACTCTTCTTCGCCTAGCTCTGTTCTGGCATGCCCTTGCACGAATAGTACGCTCGATCTCTGGGCTCAACTTCGAATTCTGGATCGGTTCCAGTACTCATAAATCGTCAGACTGCTCTTCGCGATAAACAGCCAGTACAAAGAGATCTGTCCTGCAAAATACCACAAAAGTATTCAACACTAACCGTTACCAATCCCCGGCAAAGGCGCCATAAACTTGTAACGAAGATTTGTGTTTTATCATTATGCATATAGGCAATGATGAATATGAAAGATACAAGCTCATGTTGCCATAAACTTGTAACGAATACGACATGTAAGTCTATCTGATGCGCCAATGAATGAATGAATGCTCTAATTGCGCTTGAGTTCTTTTGTAATAAAGATTATTTTTTTCCGATACTACATTGTGAATATACGTTGTTAATGATATGCTCGTAGTATGCGATGTAGTAGTGCATGTCATAAGTTTCCTTGCGCTGAAACCAAGTATAATTCCAATGCAAGTTTCTCAGAATGATCCGAGATCGAACATAGGGATTGTTTTCGTTAATGTGTTACTTATGTGATACATGTGACTGGTTTTTATTAATGAATAAAGAATGTTTGTTTATACAGGAATATAAATTGCGATGAAATAAAATTGCGTTGATAAAATAAAACCTAAGCTAATATGATACATGATACAAGATACATGATACATGATATTGAGGTCGAGAACTGACTGTGAAGTTGTACAAAGAATCGATGTATGCGATGGCAAGTCTTTATAAATGAAGCAGAAAGAGAAAGAGTAAATAGTAAGAACATCGCAAGTTTGTTAATCATGTTAAGGACGCAACCAAGGTTCTGTTTTCCCTTGGCGTACACCTCTCAGTGATCGGCCGCATCCCCATATCTCTATGGTGAAAAAAGGATGAACGTGATGAACGCAAGGTTGTTTCCATCTCTGGAAATACTTCTTGCTTTAGTTAACGCATTCTTCCAACCTTCTCTCGATAGGCAAAATAACATCTTCACTTATGCTTTCACAAGTGAAGATGCCGTCTAGCATGCTTTAGCTAAACTTAATTATTTCCTTAACACAAATTAACTCACTCACTTAATTCTCACTAATCACCCAGGCGATTAATAACACATCATGGAGAAAATGGATTATGGATGTAGAGAAAAAGATAGAGAGATGACAATGGTGACTACCATTTTAATTCTAAAATTAAGCGTTTGATACATGGTGTGAATGAAGAATTATGGAAGATGAATACAAAAGATGAAATAGAGATTAGAAATAAATACAGAAAGAGTGTCAATGTCTTGACACAGATTTCGAATAGAGATTATGCTTGCTGGCGTGTGGAAGTGGTGGAGAGTAAAGCTTCCCTCTCAAGCTTGCTTTCCTGGTAGAATTGACCTTCGCACAGAGCTTTAGCTATGGGGATTAGAAGGATTCTTTGCTCGAAGACTCACCCCTCGGCCTTGTCTCGTGGTTATCCTGGATCTACTCTGGAAGTCACTTCAGACCAGCTTCTCTCTCAGAATCAATATACGCACGTCTCTATGTATTCATGTATATTTTTCAGTGAATTTGCATAGGAGATTCATAGGCGAAGCTTGGCTCTTTGACTTTGTGGTCCACACTTTATAGTTATGGTAGTTCCTGAAATGGCAGAGTGAAAATTCCTTCTGTTACGCAATCAATTCGTCAGAAATGCACAACTGAAAGTTGTACATTTTTCAGAATCTTCCGCAAATGCATTGCTCTTCACATCTTCGATCATTCGCTGCATGTAGTGTTGTTATTTATTACCGCATGCAATTGAAATTGCGTTGATCATCTCTTCGTTCTCAATTGATAGGTGCAATGTGACGTAGATCCGTTGTTTATTTTATCTTTAAGTCATAGTGCCTCATACGGTGTCATTCCGATACTCGAATGGTAACTATTGTTATACACAAATTCGATCAACGACAGATGCGTATCCCAACAGCCCTTGTATTGCAATACACATGCTCTCAGCATGTCCTCTAATGTCTGAATCGTCCGTTCAGACTGACCATCCATCTGTGGATGAAAAGTTGTACTAAAATATAACTTGGGTCCCATAGCTTTCTGTAAGCTAGGCCAAAACTTCGATGTAAACCTGGAATCTCGATCTGATACAATCGAAACTGGAGCCCCAAATTGACTCAAAATTCAATCAACATATAGCTTAGCTAATTGATCTAGGGTAAAAGTAACTTTAACAGGTAAAAACTTAGCTATCTTTGCCAATCTATCCACAATTACCCATATAACATCATAGCTCGCTGGTGTCCTAGATAAACCAAACAGGAAATCCATTGTAACATGCTCTCATTTCCATTCTGGTACTAGGAGTAGATTAAGCAATCCTGCTGACCTCTATTGTTCAGGCTTAACTTGTTGACATACTAAACATCTGTCAAAATACTCTGTTATTTCTCTTTTCATACTAGGCGACCAGTACGATCTCTTTAATGTCTGTACATCTTCGTACTGCCTAGATGCATAGCATAAGCTGAACTATGTGCCTCTTCCAGAATAGCCTGTTTAAGTGTTAAGTTATTAGGTACACATACCCTACCTTCTTTTAATAGCACTTTGTCTGCTCTTAACTGGTAGTCCGTCCTCAGACCTTTACCTACTTCTTCAGCTAACTTCTGAAGATCAGAATCTTTTAACTGTTCACGTAGAATATCTTCTACGAGAGTAGGACATACTTGAAATGAAGCTAGTAAACCTCCTGTTTGACCAACTGATAATGTTACCTTAGCATTAAACAACTCATGTATCAGTACAATTTTCACTGAAAAGATAACAGCTCTGGCTGATCTGGTCTTTCGACTTAGAGCATCAGCCACCACATTTGCTTTACCTGGGCCGTAATCAATTGTACAGTCACAATCTTTGATCAACTCGATCCATCTTCTCTATCTCAAGTTTAGCTCTTTTTGATCAAAGATATACTTCAGACTTTTATGATCAGTGAATATATGACAACGTTGACCAAACAGGTAATGTCTCCAAAACTTTAGAGCCATAACAACTGTTGATAACTCTAAATCGTGCGTAGGGTAGTTACATTTATGTTTCTTTAACTGACGAGAAGCATAGGCTACTACCTTTCTTTCTTGCATCAACACACATCCTAACCCTTGTCGGGATGCATCATAATAAACCTCAAACTCTTTACCTGGTGTAGGTAAAGTCAACACTAGTGCTGACACTAACCTCTATTTCAACTCTTGAAAATTGTGCTTACATTCTGGCGACCATTCAAACTTCACACCTTTTCTGGTCAGGTTTGTCAATGGTAGAGCTATTTTAGAAAAGCCCTCCACGAATCTCCTGTAATAACCTGTTAAACCCAGAAAACTGTGTACTTTTGATGGATCGTTCCCAATTGATTATTGCTTCTATCTTTTCGGAATCTACGCTAACTCCGTCAGCTGAAACTATATGCCCAAGGAATACGACTTGGTTTAACCAAAAATCACACTTATTGAACTTGGCATATAACTTCTTTTCTCTTAGCATTTGCAACACCATCCTCAGATGTTCCTTATGTTTTTCTACACTACTAGAATACTAGTATATCGTCTATGAAAACTATCACAAACTAATCCAGATAAAGATGAAATATCCTATTCATCAAGTCCATAAATACCGCAGGTCCATTCGTCAATCCAAATGGTATTACTAGGAACTCATAATGTCCATTTCTAAAAGCAGTCATTGGAACTTCTGTGTCCTTCACCTTCAATTGGTGATAACCTGAACTCAAACCTATCTTAGAGAACACTGTGGCTCCCTTTAACTAATCGAAGAGATCATCTATACGAGGCAATGGGTACTTATTCTTAATGGTCACCTTATTCAACTATCTATAGTCTATACATAATCTGAGAGTACCGCCTTTCTTCTTGAAAAACAAGACACTCCTCAAGTTGACACACTAGGTCTAATGTACCCCTTATCCACGAGTTCCTGTAACTGAACTTTTAACTCCTTCAGTTCTATTGGCGCCATCTTATATGGTGCTTGAGATATAGGTGTTGTACCTGGAACTAACTTAATAGTAAACTCTACTTACTTGTCAGGTGGTTAGCCTAGTAACTCTTCAAGGAACACATCTAAGAATTCTTGTACCACAAGTATATCCTCAGGTCTCAACTTCCTATCCTGTGAAACTGCCACATAGGCTAAATAAGCTTCGCATCCCTTACTCAACAGCTTCCTAGCCTTCACTGTTGATATTAAACTTCCTAGAAGTATTCTCTTACTTCCTACCAGAGTTATCTATTTTTCACCTGGTTTCCTAAACATTATTTCTTTCTTAAAACAATCCACAATGGCATAGTGTTTACTTAGGAAATTCATACCTAAGATAAGATCAAACTCTAGTAACTCTAGTGGAATCAAGTCAACCCATAAACTCCGATTCCCAAGAATTACTTCACAATTCCTATAATACTCATGTACAACTAGAGTATCTTCTACAGGCATAGAGAAATAAATCCTCATTCATATGCTCAAGCACTCTATCTATATGCAATGCACACATGCTAGATATGAATGAGTGCGTATCATCAGGATCAAATAACGCATAAGCGGACTGATTACATAAAGTTATCGTACTAGTTACGACATCTGGAGTCTCTTCCACTTCATAGTGTGTCACAACATATACTATACCCTGCTGCTGTTGCTATTGCTGTTGGGGTCGTCCAGCTACCCCTTTCTACTTAGCTGCACTAGATCCCTCACCTCTAGCTTCAGTCGTTCTAGGTTGGTCTACAACCTGGGTAACTCCTCTTTGTTCACCCTGTGCTCTATGACCTAGCTAGGGACAATCTTTCTTGAAGTGCCCCGCTTGTCCGCACTGAAAACTTCTCATACCTGACTGTCTAGAGAACGGAGGTCTAAAACTCTTACCTCTCATTTCTCCAGGCGTCCTGAACTGTTCCACACCTGGCTGGAGTATATCTACCCTGCTACACTCTACTCAACTCTGATAGTGGTCTCAACTAGCTGAGTGAAATTTACCCCATTATCTAATGCGATCATTATCTGGTTGTAGCTCGCATACCCATCAAGAAAACAGAAGTAGTCATTTTCTACTAGTCGGTCTAGAATTTGATCGATAAAAGGTAAAGGGAAATTATCCTTCTTCGTCGCCGTATGGAGATTCTAGTAGTCCATACAAATCCGCCAGCCAATGACGATCCTCATGGGTATTAATTCGTTGTTTGCATTCGAGACTACCGTCATTCTGCCCTTCTTGGGAATGCATTGCACGAGGCTGACCCACGTGCTATCGGCGATTGGGTATATCATGCCAGCGTCCAACCATTTAATGATCTCTTTCTTTACAACCTTCTTCATCGCAGGGTTCAGTCTGCGTTGAGGTTCGATAGAGCCTTTCTGGTTTTCTTCGAGTCGAATTTTGTGCATGCAATATGTTGGGCTAATTCCTCTTATATCTACTAGCGTCCACCCAATTGCTTTTATATACTTCTTCAAAATGCTGAGCAACACATTTTCTTGTTCTTCTGGTAGCGTAGAGGATATTATTACTGGAAAGGTTTCATTTTGCCCAAGGAAAACGTATTTCAAATGACTTGGCAGATTTTTCAGCTCCAAGGTAGGTGGTTGTTCTAAGGAAGGTTTCTGTGTTTTTCTCTCTCCATTCAGATTCAACTTTTCTTCCATGATTACATGGCAGGTTTCTATGGATGCTGAGCATCCTCTTCTTCATCTTCTTCTTCAGACTCTACTTCTTCATCGCAACTGTGTTCATTGTCAGAATTTATTAGGCCTTCATCTTCTGGATACTTCATCGCTTTCATGATGTTAAACCTGAGCTTCTTCCCATTTATGCTCATTGTGATCTCTTCTTTATGCACATCAATTTGGGCACGACCAGTGGATAAAAATGGTCGTCCCAATATGATAGGCACATCTTCGTCCGCCTCATAGTCTAGAATGATGAAGTCTGCTGGTAGAATGAATTTATCGATTGTAACCAAGACATCCTTCAACTTTCCTTCAGGGTGTACTAGGGACCTATCCACAAGATGGAAAGTCACCATCGTGGGCGTCAGCTACCCCAAAATCAATTGTTTGAATATTGAAAGGGGTATTAAATTTATACTCGCCCCGAGATTGCATAGTGCTTGACCAATGTAGATCCCGCCAAGTGAGCAGGGTATCGTAAAGCTGCCTGGGTCGTGCATCTGCGGTGGGATTATAGCATTTGATTTTTGTGTTAGTGCCACCGTAGTGAACTTTCCTGTACTTCTTTTCTTTGACACTATATCCTTTAAAAACTTGGCATATTTCGGCATTTGCTCTACCGCTTCTATAAATGGAATGTTGATGTGTAACTGTTTTAACATTTCCAGAAAGTGATGATACTGACCTTTGTCATTTTTCTTCTTTATCAGTCTTTGCAAGAATGGTGGTAGTTGTACGTTCATTGGTTCATGGTCTAGAGGTTTGGAGGTGGTCGCAACTTCCAGTTCCATCATCTTGGGCTCTTCTGATTCATTTTGCGTCAGCGGTTTCTTGTATTCCATCGCATTTGGATTGGTCCTGCTAGGCTCTTTCCTTTCTTCCGCTGTCGTCTTTCCACTTCGTAGGGTGACTGCTTGGCAGTGCTCTTTCCTGTGCTCCAGGTTGTGTGGGAGCTCAGTTGAGCTCGATAACGTCCCTTGTGGTCTATTTTTCAACTCTCCCGCAATCTGTCCTATTTAGATTTCTAGATTGTGGATGGAAGTTGCCTGGTTCTGGAGGACCGTCTCATTCTTTTCAATGTACTATTTTAGCATGTTTTCCAGAGAAGATGATGGTGGTGCTTGGGAGCTGTTAGCTTGTTGTTGCTGTTGACCGTTAATTCATTGGAAAAATCCCGGTGGTCCTTCTTTTTGCACCATAGGTTGGTAACTTTGTTGTTGGTTATTTTTCCAAGCGAAATTAGGGTGGTTTCTCCACCTGGGGTTGTATGTATTTGAGAAAGGGTTGTTCTGAACATTCTTCAATCCGATGCGATTCACCACATGTAGCATAATTGGTGCTCGTCTGTTCTATTGCATTGACTTGCCCTCTTTGCATTCTAGGGTTGTTGATTGCGATGCCCTGTAACAAATTTATCATCGTATTCATTTGATTTTTCAAAGATGCAATGGCACCGTTATTTGCATTACCTTCTCGAGGTTTTACTCGTTGATCACTTTCCTGCCAATCTTTATGATTCTTCAATATGTGATCAAGGATATTCTTAGCCTCATCATACGTCTTATCCAGCAAACCGCCTGTTGTTGCTGTATTGGCAACTTTCTACGATGTAGGATTTAATCCATGGTAGAAAATTTCCATCTGGAGGTAGTCTGGTCATTGTGCGGGCAATCTCACACTAATCTCTTAAACCTTGCCCACGCGTCGCTGAACGATTCATCTTCTTCTTGTTCAAAATTTGTGATTAACTTCCTTCTTCTGGTAGTCTCTGTAGGAGGGAAATACTTCTTCATGAACTTCTCGACAACCTGTTCCCACGAAGTTATCTCCCTTGGTTCGAGGGAATATGCCCATTTCCTTGCTTTATCGCATAACGAAAATGGAAATAGCGTGAGTCGAACTTCTTCAACGGAGATATTTGGGAACACAAAAGGGTTACAAATTTCAATGAAACTCTGGAGATGGGCATGCGAATCCTCGCCACGTCGTCCACCAAACTATCCAGCCGTCTGTATCATTTGTAACATAACCGGCTTCATCTCAAACCTTGATTTGTCCAAAGCTGGCCTGATGATTCCGGGGGAGGAATCATACAGGTTAGGTGATGCATAGTCGCGGATGGGTCTATTGCGATCATTCGCCAAGAGGATAGGATTTTCCATGATGTTGTTCTCATTTGTGGCTCTTTCTTCTGGTTGTTCCGTCATTCTAGGAGTTCTTCCATGTTGTTATCGGCGGTTGTCTCTCTGTCTTTTTCGGAATGTTCTTTCGATCTTTAGGTCGTAGTTAGGCTCAGGAGCGTGTCCTTCGCTCATACGATGCATGGTTCTTCCCTTACCGAAGGAATGGCCCTGCACAGAGGTGGAAAGCTGCAAAGAAAATCAAAGAGGTTTACTGTTAGCACAATATGTATCGTAGTCCCCAGCAACGGCGCCAAAAACTTGATGCGTGTAAATTATGATGTGTTATGGTGTGAGTTTGCGATGATGTGTGTTATGCGGTGATCATGCAAGTTTTCCTAACAAGACCCAAGTATAAGCCTTATTAGGTTTCTTGGTAAGTCCAGTGTCGAACACAGGGACTACTAAGTAAATTTGCGACAATCACTTTGATTCTCTCATAGTAGTAAAAACAAATGAAGTGGATGATGCTTTGATTAAGGTTTTTTTCTATGCGACGGAGTTTGAACACAGAGTTGATGGACGCGTAGAGTTACAATGAGTATGCGATGAAGAGTTTGAGAAGTGGTTTAGCTAGCATTTCCTAAGATTATACACAAGTTATGCGATCATGATACACTCAAATAACAACACGTCATCTCTCAATGCAAAATGCCATAACTCTTATTTCTAGGATGCATGTGATGTGTATATGAAAAAGTCAACAGGACTTGTGTCTAAGCCTTTATTCTTATCTATGCAATGATGAATAATGCACACATAAAATAAGGTGACCGCATACAATCATTCCTATCTCTAGGGTGCATGCAGTGTGTTAATAGAAATAGAACTTATGTCTAAGTTTCTATTTCTTGCTTATGCGATTCAAATCTGACTCTCTCAAGCCTAGATTCTAATCTGACTCTCTCAAGTCTAGATTCTATCTTTAGACTATCTCTCAAGCATCTCTAAAGGTTGAATGACGCATACATAAGACAAGATGATCACATAAAATGTAAATCTTAAGTCACGCTAGCTAAGTACTTCTCAACCCATTCAGAAATTTAGCTACTCATGTGAAGTATGGAGAGATTGAACATAGATTGAAATGATATTTCCATTTGCTATAAATAAAGTACTAAATACAAAATATCAAATGGATTTGAGAGATAAGAAGCCCGATAAGCAATGTCTTGCTTCCCCATGGCCTTTTACACTGCTCTTTTTCACTCTAACTCCGTTCCAGATGTATATTCTTTCTCTCGCAAGTGTTGACCCTCTCTCATTTATAACGCTTTTCGGCAGTCTCTCGATCTGTCCGGGAATGATCTCTCGGCTTCCTCGTCTCCTTGCTCTTCTCTGTCCTCTAAGTATATGTACGATTATGTGCGTGAACAGACTACTAACTCTCTTCTCTAACTTCTCACCTCTTTTACACTGGTGGTCTTCGGTATTTATAGAGCTCAAGGTGCAGCAGCCTTCCTTTCTAATGATTGCAATGATAGGAGGTATTAATTCTCCTGCTCTGATCCATCGTTAATGGTCATCGAAAGTTAAGTGTACTTGCTACAGTGTAGCTTTAATGGCTTGTCAACTAAATTCGGATTTGATCGTTATCAACTTTCCATCCCATCGTGCTTTATTATGCTGTCACCTTGATGCGCAGTCTTTATGCGGTCACCTCTTTAAGAAACTTCTCACGATCGCATATGATCGCATGACTTGCGATCACAATCTTCAAGTGCGTTGATGCCTTGTTCCTTTGGATCGTAGTTTCCCTTGCACCATCGCATTTTTCCTGCATAAAATAAGTAAATTAACTGCTTTTATGCGATGAGCGCTTGCGATCGCAATTCCTATCAGTTTAGCGCTTTCGGACATGATATTGCTTATTTTGCCATCGCATTCTCTCATTGTTTTACTTATTTGAGCTATAATAACTTGTATTTCTACCAGTTATCATAACCTAGGTTAACTCGATCTTAATCCTAAGCTAGCTATGAACTCCTGTTTGTTCGGGATTATCCTATATAGTTAAGGAGTCTATTGTACACTAACATGTTTACAGTGATTCTCTTGGCTAAAGTGTTTGAGAATCTCCTAGTAAGACTAGGACTACCAGGTATATATCCTAGGGCAAATGGGAGAAAAACCGAGTATGTGATACCACATAGTAAACCATGGGTATGTGATGCCCTAGTTTATTGTATTTCTCTGTAAAAATTCAAAAACTCAATATTATATATTTAGATATATATATGTATATATATATATATCTTACCACTGGAGTTTTAGTTCAAGTGGGAGTTCATTGGGTTTTATGTCCTAAAACTCGTGGTTTGTAAACAATAAAACTTATTCTGAAAATTCAAAAAGTTGTTATTGAATATAGAAATTACTTATTTCGTTTTAAAAATAAATCCAATAAACTAAGAGATCCATAACTATTACATGAGTACTTAAACTTATGTGGAGACATAAAAGTGGATCGGGTACAAATAAATAATCAAAATAGTCTATAGTATATTAATAAGGTTGGGTGTCTTATTCTGGTAACACTATCAGATGTGGCTCACTCTATAGTTGTTACAAGAAGTTGTAAAGTGCAATAGACAAAGTGATCTTAATTTGTACATGTCATGACATGAGGAGTGGGGGTATCCTATGCAATGAGTTTGTACAAGATCGGACCACAAAATAAGTCATTCTTACTTTATAACGCTATTTACTATTTAAGACTGTCACACCCCACCTCGACCCCACCTCCTGAGCCCGAGAGGAGGCACGACGGATGGCAGATACCACCCTTTTGTGATACCTACTACCCATGAAAACCTCTTAGCACTCATAAAACTTTAAGCCAAGAATATAAATACCAACTATTTTACTAAACTCATTTTATATAAACAGTATAACGTTTATACTGAAGGTGTTCATATAACACATGCAGAAGAAATTTTAGATCGGAGGCACTTAACTACATCAATTTTAGAAAATGAGAGCATGTTATCTAAATACAGTAAACAGAGAGCAGAATTTGTACCAACCTTTTTGGAGACCAATTCAGCAACTCCCTTTGATTCCTTTGCTCACGAAAGGTGTGTGGACCACCTCTAGTGTCTTCCCTACTATTCTCTGGGCCAAGAACGGCTTGTGGGAGTCTATAGAGATAAGGAATGGGAAGGGAATACTTGAAGGTTCAAGCTATAAAGAGATATATGAAGGTAGGTGAGTTTGAGACCAAATTCCAGCAGCATAATAGTATGGAAATGGTTGTCTTCAGCTCTCAATCTGATTCTACCTCTACTTATAGAGTGAATCCATGCATCAAGAAGCCTCAAGATGCAAGACATATGGTGGAGATGCAAGTAATAGTGGATTATAGGTGTTCATGTAACATTACGTGCAAGAGTGCATGGATGAGTTGTTTTTCCACTTTGAATCACCATGCATAAGTGGGATTCCAACAAAATCCACTATCCTTGATCCAAAATCTAATTTTAGTTTGCATTTCAATTTTAATTTCAATTCTAAATTGAAATTAATTTTTGGTAATTAATTTGAAACTTTTCCAATTAATTTCATATGATTAATTCAATTAATCATTCTAACCTTGTGCAATCCATTATATATGAATCCTTATTCATGTATATAGAATTTAAAACACTTTCAAATACTTTATCTCTCATTTAATAATTTAATTCATAATTAAATTATTGTGTCAAACACAATTGACGATAATACCCTTTCCCGATTTTGAACGATTCAAAGTTTCCTATCTAATTGTTCTAGGCTTTATTCCGATATGAGCTAGTAGGGGGACCTAATGGACCTACAGATCATGGGCTCCAACGATTCGAGGTTAACCGACTAATCTCATTAACCAAGCTAACCAATATTCGTTAACTATCGGGACACTCCACTATAGCCCAGTAGCTGCACTCCCCTCACCGTATATATATTTCCGTCCACTTGATATAACCATGTTTAGTAAGTCAATCCTTCACAAGTTGTTCATAGCTATAGTTGGGTCAAATGTCCGTTTTACCCCCTATAGTACTTCTTGTTCCTTAAGTTCCACTAATCCTCTAATGAACAATCGGTTTGTGGTCCAACCATCAAACCTAAGTCCCTCTCAGGCCAAGGAGAGGGTGGGGCCCCTTGTTCAAGTCCTGGAGTTAGTACTTAAGGGAACAACCTCTCTACTATCCTTGAAATGGGTAGGAGCGAATTCCGTCTTGCGAGACTATGTCCCCAGCTATCTATCCGATCTTATCCCCAAAATGGTAGGCTTGTTGAGTCGGCGATGTCTGGCCACTCTCACCCATGCAGATCAAAGGATAATCTCGTATAAACAGGATTTCATAGTTAGCTCAGGATTAAGATCGAGTTACCTAGGTCATCTTATGAAATAGTCAATTTCTTCAGTAAACGACGTTATAAAGAGAAAGTGACTAATTTTGCGATCCTGTCTTATGCAAACTCATTGCATAGGACGCCCCCACTCACATGTCTCTACACGAACGATTTAGGATCTCATCATTTGTACTTAATACAAAGTGACCCCATCCATAGTGTCCCCAAGATGAGGTACCCAACCCTATCCTTATACTATAGACAGTTTTGGCTATATATTTGAACTTGATCCTATGATATGTCTCTACATATAGTTCGAGTATTCATGTTATAGCCAAGGATCTTAGTTTATTGGATTTAGGTTAGATATTCGCAACTTACATATTCAATAACATCTTTTACTGAATAACCTCAATAACGTCTTTATTCGAAATAGAATATATTTAATGATTTACAAACTATGAGTTTATAGGACATTAAACCCAACATATGCAACTTTCAAGCTTAACTACAAAGTTTACAATAACAACAATAAAACCGAAAGTGTGGCTATGGTGTGGCAGACCTTCACCTTAGCAGCATCCTGGAACTCCTCACCTTTCGCTACCTGGGAAGAAAAACATGAAAGAAAAGAATGAGCTTCAACAAGCTCAGTGAGTGGTAAGCAACTTCAAGAGTCTATTTCAACTCACAATAATACAAGCATATCACAACTACAGGTTAACATCCAAACCCCTCAGTCTTAAGTGAGCCTGTTCTCAAATTTACCTACACACATAATAGATAGTTAAACTGATACTAATCATAAAGAGTTTGTTTTCATCTACCTACACACACGGTAGATATTTAAACTGATACTAATCATAAATGCATATTCTCTCACGTTCCCCATGTGCACATAGATTGCCACTTATGGACTCAGAAGCTAGGACTGTCAGCCCTCTGACCATCCCATACGAGGTTCTTCCCACAGGCTTAGGAACTAGACCTCCCGGTCCCTTGACCATCCCGTGAGGTTCTGCTCCGTGCTCAGGAATTAGGTCTATTGATCCCCTGACTATCCCGTTCCATATTCTCACTCTCATTCTAATTACTCCTTCACAAAATAAACATATACACATACTCTAAAAGATATGCTTAAAACTTAAAGGAAAATACCACTCACCTTGGTTGGATAGGAACCTTTCTCTCTAGAAGTTCCTTGGTTTCCTCAGCTCCCTTTTGAACCCTAAATTCCATATTCAAATACAAGCTTAGATTACTCATAGTTCTTGACCTTACTTTCAGACACTTCCTTCTACAAACATATTCTAAAATGTCTCAGGAAGCTTACCTTAAAATCTCAGCATAGAAATCTTTGTTGTTTGGCCGAAATTCTCAAATCATCAAGACTGCCCAAGCTTACTCGAGAGCTCGACCTTTCTATCTTTTCCTCACTCTTCAGCCTGATTCCTTTGAGCTTCTTATTCGGAAGCCCTACCTTGAAAACTAGACTCTCAGAGGTTTCAAGTGGCTTTGAAATCACTCAAAACTCACGGGTAATCTAGGAGAACTTCTCGTCCCAAGTCGATGCTACTTTAGGACCTCACTGTCCAACAACATCTCCTCCTCTTGGAACCACTTGATCAACGTATGGTTTTGCTACCAATGCATGCCCTTCATAATCAACACATAGCTTCCTCTTAATTTGCCCTCTAAAACTCTTCCTAATATTCTTTGAAGAGGATTTGTGTTATCAACTAGAGAGACACTTTGTGGTGGTATTTATAGTCTTTAGGAACCAATCCTCATCATCTCTGAAAGCCTCCAAGCATGACACCTCCTACTTCGAAACTTTTGGAGTGTCTGCACCATGCTTTGCCACCACTCTCCATGCCACTCACCTACTTCCATGCCACCTACTTACTTGCATGAAGTTTGAGTTGTCTTCCTTATGCATGTCTTCTTTGCATGAAACTCTATTTGTCCACCTCCTACTAACTCAAGCTCAACTTCTTCTTGGTTTAGCCACTTGTTCGGGTGAATCCATCAGCCTTGTGTACCACAAGCCCCATCAACACATAGACACTTCACTATGCACCTATCATGGCTTGACCCATCGTCCAGCTCATCGTGTAGTTCTTACATTCATCGTATAGATTATCGCCTAGTAATCTCTCGTTGTCACTCATCATCTAGCCCTCTCACTGTCGTTCATCGTCTAGTACCTACGCCCATCGCATAGCACTTACGCTATTGGGAATGTCCTAGAACTCGTAGTTCATAAATTTTATGTTAAACATTTTATTTATCAATAAAATATTACTGACTGTCTTATTCAATAAAGTTGTTGATTTTGCATTCTATTATGAAAATCTAATAAACATATCCATGGCTATAGTATGAATACTTTAGTTTTATGTGGTGACATAAACAGGATCAAGTTAATAGTATATAGCCTAAATGGTCTATAAGTATATGGATGAAATTGGATATCTCATCTTGGTAACACTATTTGATGCGACCCATTTTGCATAGGTAATACAAATGATGTGATCTACAAATTATTCGTGTAGAGACATGTGAGTGGGGCATCCTATGCAATGAGTTTGCATATAGACTGGACCACGAAATAGTCACTTTTCTTTATAACAATCATTTACTGTTAAAACTGACTATTTTATATTTAAGTAACCTAGAATAACTCGATCTTAATCTTGAGCTAGCTATGAAATCCTATTTATTCAGGATTATCTTTTGATCTGCATGAGTGAGAGTAGTCTAACAGCACTGCTCAATAAGCCTTCCATTTTGGGGATAATACTTGATGGATAGCTGGGGACATAGCTCTGAAAGATGACATTCACTCCTACCCATTTTTAGGGTTAGTAGATAGGTTGTTCTCTTAAGTGTTGATTCCAGGTCTTGAACAATCGGGGTCTCGCCTTCTCATGATAGAGAAGGACATGATTCATAAGTAGTATTATGAATTGAATTGTTCATGAGAGAGTCAATGGGAACTTAAGGACCAAGATGTATTTACAGGGGTAAAATGGTAATTTTGACTCAACTGTAAACACGAACAACCTATGAAGGATCGACTTACTGATTATGGTTTATATGGACAGAAATATATCTATAGTGAGGTGAGTGCTTTGAGTTATAGTGGTATGTCTTGATAGTTAATGGATAGTAATTAATTCGATTAAAGAGTTTTAACGAATTAATTACAAATCGTTGAGCTCATGATCTGTAAGTCCATTAGGTCTCTCTACTAGCTCATTAAATTGGAATAACGAATTAAGTATTGATGTATGAAATTAGGGTTATGAATTTGAAATGTTCAAATTCAATTTTTAGGGTTTTCGATTGATTGTATATGATACAATTATAAACGTTTAATTTAATTGAAATTAAACAAAATTGAAAAATCAATTAATATTTAAATTATGATTTAAATATAAAATTGATTCATTGTTGATATTAATATTTTATTAGTTTAATATTTAGATATTAAATTAATATTATTTTAATTAAAAGGTTTAATTAAAAATCAATTAAAACTAGTTTTATTTAGATTAATTATTTTGAATTAATTTTATAAAATTAATTTAAATAAAATTATTTTTTGAAATAATTTCAGATTAATGGATTTTTCCATTTTTGGGAAAAACCCACTAACACATTTGTTGGATAATCATCAGATTCAATTTCTAGTTTGCAATGATCTTCAAGCTAGAGCTGTTCTTCATGTAACCCTATATATTTGCATGAATTCTACCTATATAAAGGAGGAGCTCCATGCATGAAGAACTTTAAGGATTCTGTGATATGCTTGCTGAAGTGAAAACTTGAAAACCCTACATACCTCCCTCACTTGTTCTTCATCAATTCAACTTAATTTAAGTGTTTCCACCACACGTTCCAACTTGAGCATAGTAGAGAAGATCTCGGTAGTAGTCCTCTCGATGATTCAAGCTCCATCTTGGTGGATTTCAGCGGAATTCGCGGAGAATTCTTCAAAGGTAATATGTGTTTCAAACCCTCTTATGAATATCATATGAACAGCATGCTTAAAACTCAAATTAAATATAGTTTAAGTGCTTATTGATTCTGTAGCTTCCATTGCATGATATATCATTCCTTCATATGCCCTATCGCATGGCTCATCGTTTAGTGATCTCTCGTTGTTACTTATCACCTAATGATCTCTCTGTCGCTCATCGCGTATCTCTCGCTGTCGCTCATCGTGTAGCGCTGACCCCATCTTCTAATGCATTACGCCCATCATCTAGCACTCACGCCTATCGTGTAGTGCCATCACGTAGCGGTTGCATCTATCGCCTAGCGCTCGTGCCTAATGCATCGTCTAGTGTCTACACTTATCATCTATCGCCCAAGCTCAACGTTTAGTGTTATCATCTAGTGCTATCGTCTAACACTTATGCTTATTGATGCATGGGAAAATGGAGTAAATAAATATGTGTTTATCGTGCGCTCTCCATGCATCGTTGGTCATGCGTCAGATATGCAATATGTGTCTAAGAATGTATGCAATGACCATGCGTTCCTGAAACAAGTTTTCTTGCATTCTCGCCAAGTATAACGAGATTGCAAGTTTCTCGAGTGATCCGAGGTCAAACTCAGGGACTTGTAGCTAAATGTTATGAAGTAAAGTGTTTGCGGTGAAGAATAAAAGAATATTGAAGGTTATGGGTTATGTGCTACTCCTACTTCTAACTAACAGATTAAGCAGTGGAAGTATGACTATGAGAGTTAGAGGCACGACAACTGTTAACGCGTAATAAGATGCATGGAAAAAATAGATAAAATGGCGGGGATTTCTTCACCGCATCAATAAGTTCGATCGCAAAGGTAACCCCAGCCAACACAAGCTATGCGATTATGTTATACACACTTGCCGAAGACACTTGCAATGTATATAGGATAGTGTCGAGAGGCCTTATGTCTAAGTCTCTATCCTTGCTCACGTGCTCCCACGCATAAAAAAGATGACCACATACCACTGTGTTCTACTTCTGGACGCATGCAATGTGATCGCATACTTTCATATCTTATCTATAGGGTACATACACTGTGTAATAGCTAACGGAGCTTATCTAAGCCTCTATTCTTGCCTATGCGACCCAATCTGACTCTCTCAAGCCTAGATTTGATTCTTAGACTACTCTCTCAAGTATGCCTAAATGATGAATGATGCGCTCATAAGACAAGGTAATCACATAAACATGGCTGACATAAGATTATTCCTATCTCTAGGAATACTACTTACTTTGCTTAATGCGTTCCACCACTTACCCTCCCAGGCAGTTAGCTACCACTAATCAGCTCATAAACAAGCGTTGCTACAGCATCACACTAAGCAAATAGGATTTTCTCACAATACTCGCGCAACACACACCTCTCGGTGGTTTGCTACATGCTTCATATGTCTATGCTGCATGATTAAGTATGTGATACTCTAGCAGTCTTACTTAGTTGTGCAATGAAAGTAAAGGATGATAAGAAAATGAAGATGGAATCGAAGGAAGTAGAGAAATGCATTGATCGCAAAATGTATTAATCTCTTAAGCCACAATGTAATACAATATAGAGATAGAAGAGATATGGAGTGCCAGATGGGTAATGTCTTACTTCCATCAGATGTGTGTCAAGGCTGCCAGTGGTGCTATGGATGGGTGGTAGAGTAGTCTCTCTCGAGATCTATCTTCGGTGGGGCTCCGGTCATCACTCAAAATGGTTGAAGGAATGAAGAACTCTCAAGAATATCTTCTCACGCTTTCATCTGGATCATAAGGATCTGCCCGAAGGCAGAAGCTTGGATATCTTAAGTTGTGCTCCAAGGTTTCTATTTATAGAGTTTGATCGTCGACAACATTAATGGTCCTTCTCTGAAATTCTACAGCTAACGACGTGATGGACCTGCTCTGAATCTTTGCTGCTAACGGCGGGGTAGGTAAAATGTCAACACCACCTTTTGATACTCCTGAGGTATGCATTCATGCTTGGTTTCCGAAGTATCGACGCATTCCACCACCCTTGCTTTCATCTCTCTATTATGGTTAATGGCCGTAACTTATATATGATGGACGCATTCGGTTAATGGCCGCAACATCCATGCATTGAACATATGCGTTCGCCTCTGCGATGGAGAGATTTCTCACATGCGATCGATTCCTGCGTTGGCTACAAAAATAGACAATTGGACGCAAAGTAACGCATAAGAGTGGGTTAGCCGAGATTCTTAATGTTGATCGACGCAAGCTCATTTTCTCATGAATCTTTAGTATAATTACCGCATATTCTACTTAACAACACTCATAATTCTAAATAGAAGGCTTATAATAATGTACATTTTTGGCCGTCATCACTTATCATGTAGCGCCATCGCCTATCATGTAGAACTATCGTCTAACGCATTTCTTAGCGCATCGTTTAATGCCACACATAGCTACAAGATCGTCCGCGCGCGCAACACTATAATGCCCAATGCCCATGCTCGCGCATACCTGATTCTACCACATGCATGCTAACCTCTAAAACTTGGTTGTCGCATGCCTTGTCCAACGCATGGCTTTTCTTCACTCGGCCACACTTGGCTTCAAGGCTTAATCTCTTATAACCTCTACAAACTTAGCCTCATTAGAGCCCCATGCATTAATGTTTCCTAACACCAAGCACATGGTTTCTTTTTGACTTCATACTTAGCCAATTTTTTACTAGTTAAGGCTCAACTTAAAACTACTAAACAAATCTATTCAAATACTGAGAATTCTCCTTCTCTTCAACATAAGATTTCACTTATACTTAGTTAATTCCCTTAATTACCTATTTAAGTAGGGAAATTGAAATCCGGGTTTCACAAAGACTGACTGTTTCAAAGCGATGACCTAGATAACTTGACCTTAATCCTAAGTTAACTATGTATTCCTATTTATTCGGGATTATCCTTAGATTTGCATAGGTGAGGGTTGGCTCAATAGTGTCGGCTCAATAAACCTCTATTTCAAAAGTAAGACCGAGTAGATAGCTAGGGACATAGGATGCAAGATGGAATTCATTCCTACCCGCATTAAGGGATAGTATAGAGGTTGTTTCTTTAAGTGCTGACTCTGGGTCTTGAACAAGGGGCCCCACCCTCTCACTGGCCCAAAAGGGACTCAGTTTGATGATTGGATCACAAACCAATTGTTCATTAGAGAATCAGTGGGACTTAAAGAACAAGAGGTAATCTCGAGGATAAAACAGTCATTTGACTCAGCCATTATTACGAATAACTTGTAAAAGGTTAACTTACTAATCATGGTTATATCAAGTGGACATAATATATCTACAGTGAGGAGAGTGCAACTCTAGGCTTTAATGGAGTGACCCAGTGAAGGAATATACAAGCATGCAATGGAAGCAAACAGAATCAATAAGCACTTTAATTAAATTTATTTTGAGTTCTAAAGCCTGCTATTTCAGAAAATTAAAAGTTGGGTTTCAAGTTTCATACCTTTAATGAATTCTTCTAATTCAAAGCTGCTCTTCACTCCAATTCAGCTCTAAATCAACTGTGAACCACCAAGAGATCTTCTCTACTATACTCAGCCTTGAATTTGAGTGGTGGAACTCGAATTTGAGTGAATTTGTGAAGTTATTTTTTTAGGTTTGAGAGGGGGAGAAAGATGAGATCAGAAACACATTTATCAGCTCAAAGCACTACCTCTTCCTATTCAATTCAGAGTGTTTTATCACTTTTCACCATGCAGACACTCATCAGTAATAACATTGCCAGCAGCTGCTTGAAGCTAGAAGTGGAATTATGTGTCATTACATGAAGAACACCTTATGTATGGAGAAAATGTGGGAAAACCCCACTTTCTCCATTTTTCCAAAATTTCTATTTTCTCAAATTTTAAATTCAAATTTCGATTAATTCTTTAATTAACTAAAATATTATTTGATTAATTCATTATTAATCAAATTTGAAAAACCAAAATCCAATTCTTAAATTGGGTTAAAATTGGAAATTAATTAAACATATTTAATTAATTAATTAATTAATTAATTATCAAATATTAAATTGATCGCACACCTAATTTTAAACATGAATCATATTCATGTAATTAATATTTAAATCAATATTTAAATATTATAAACTCTCTAATTTCGTTTAATTTCAATAAATTAAACGTTAATTATATCAAATATAATCATACAAACCCTAATTTGAATTTGAACTCATTCAAACTCAAACCCTAATTTTAAATTGAACATTTTCAAATTAAAATTCAATTTGAACTATTCAAATTGATATCATTCCAAATTCATTCAATTTATTAATTCAAGAAGTTCATATTTTACGAGCTAGTAAAGAGACCTTATGGACCTACAGGTCGTTAACTCCAACGATATAAGATTAATTGGCTAAAACTCTTTAGACTGTATTAATCAGTATTCGTTAACTATCAAGTCACACCATTATAGTCGATAGTTGCACTCTCTTCACTATAGATATATTTGTGTCTACATGATTTAACCATAACCAATAAGTCGACCCTTCATAGGTTGTTCGTAATAACGACTGGGTCAATATGTTGTTTTACCCTCGATATTACGTCTTGCTCCTTAAGTTTTCTACTGATCCCCTAATGAACAATTGATCAATGATCCATTCACTAAACTGAATCCATTTTGGGCCAATCAGAGGGTGGGGATCCTTGTTTAAGACCTGGATTTAGTATTTAAGAGAGCAACCTTTCTCCTATCCCTAAATCGGGTAGATGCGAATTCGTCTCACACCCTATGTCCCATGCTATCTACCCGGTCTTACCTCTGAAATGGGAGGCTTATTGAGTCGGTGCTATTGAGCCAACCCTCACCTTTGCAAATCTAAGGATCATCTCGAATAAACAAGAGTTCAAAGTTAGCTTAAGTTTAAGATCGAGTTACCTAGGTCATCTAAGTGAAATAGTCAGTCTTAAATAGTAAACAATGTTTATAAAGTAAGAGTGACTTATTTCTTGGTCCGATCTTATGCAAACTCATTGCATAGGACGCTCCCACTCCTCATGTCAACACATGAACGAATCAAGATCACTTCGTTTGTAGCACCTTTATAACAACTTGTAATTGCTACGGAGTGGCCACATCCAATAGTGTTACCATAATAAGGCATCCAACCTTATTCGTATACTATAAACCATTTTGGTTATTTACTCGAATGATCCATCTTTATGTGTCTATATACCATTCAAGTATTCATGTAATAGCCATGGATCTTAGTTTATTGGATTTAGACCGTATGAATGCAATTTAATGTTTCAATAACAACTTTATTGAAGATATGTTGAATAACATCTTTATTGATAATAGAATGTGTTTAACTTTACAAACTATGAGTTTTAGGACACACAACCAAACATCCAGTAGTTAAAGAATGAGGGTTAAATTGGTGAAAAGAGTTTAACCAATTAATCTCGGATCGATGAAGCCCATCATCTGTAGGTCAATGAGGTCCTCCTACTAGCTCACAAATGGATTAGCCTTAGAGTAGCGTGATAAGTTAATTTGAAATGTTCCAATTAGAATTAAAGGAATTAGTAATTATATGTGATATAATTATGCGTTTAATTTTGAAATTAAATGAAATTGGAGAATCAATTAATATTTAAATATGTTTTAAATATTAAATTCATGAATAGGGATTCGTGATGGTGGAATTAGTGTTAGATTAATTTAATATTTGATATTGAATTAATTAGAATTAATTAAAATTTTTAATTAATTATTAATTATTAATTTTATTAGAAAATTAATTATTGAATTAATTTTGTAAAATTAATAAAGATTTCATTTTTGCAAATAAAAATTGATTTTAGAAATCAATTAAAAAACAAAACCTCTTCTCCAATTTCCCTCAATTCAAGCTTGTTTTGAGTCCCACAACTCAATTAAGGCACCAAGAGGATAGTAGGGAAGACCTTGAGGTGGTTCACAAGCTGATTTGGAAAAGATTTGCAGCTGGAATCGAGATTCAAGTGTTTCTTCAAAGGTATGTCATGAAACCCTATTGTTAGTTTATGAGCATGCTTAATTTAAAACCAAAATTAATGAATTAGAATGCTTAACAATTCGTTTTTCTTCCGCTGTGTGTTTTCTAACTCTAACATTCTCCCCATAATGAGATAGTAACTCTTGATTGGAATAAAAGAGCACTAGCAACATTTTGGAGATGTTGGTTTTTTGTTTCCACAATGAAGTTCTGCTCAAGATGACCCACACATGAGAATTGATGAATAACTCCTTTAGTTAAAAAAAAAAAATCCTGTGAATGCTAATTCAGGTGCATTATCATATCTAAACATCTTTATATGAGCATTGTACTGATTTTTCACAAAAGCAAAAAAGTGAGGAACTATCCGCAATGCATCAAATTTATGTTGCATAAGAAATAACTATGTATATCTTGAACAATCATCAACAATAGTGAGAAAGAAACGGTGACCAGCATGCGTATTCGACTGGTAAGGACCCTATATATCACAATATATCAAGTCAAAAGGTTTATTTGCAATATGATTATTTGATTGAAAGGATAATCTCTTTTGTTTTGCCAATGGATAGATAGTACAAATATGTTCATCTTTATGTAATGAAAGTTGTAAAATATCTTTTAAAGAAGATAGATGTTGAAACTTGGATGACCAAGCCTATCATGCCAAAGACTAACTGATTTAGTGTTATTAGCAGCAGAACATAAGACAACAACAAATTGAGTTGGCGAATGTTGGAGCAAATACAACCCATGCAAAGATTAGCTTTGCCAATCATCTTCAAGGAGGACTTGTCTTGAATGAGACAACAATCACCATAAAAGTGTACTAAGTAAGGCATGGATGCAGTCAAAGCACTAATAGACAAAAGGTTGAACCAGAAAGCAAGAATAAACAGTACATTGTGACGTATTAAATCTTAATTTAATTGAATAGTTCCAATGAATTCAATAGTCACATTAGTATGGTTAGATAGAGATATGGTTGTACTAGATGCAGGTTGTGGAGATGTGAATAATTCTTTGTAGTAACAGATGTGTGTAGAAGCACCGGAGTCCAAAACCTAAACATCTCTATATAATTGAGGCATAGAGGAAGAACACATACCTGCTATGTGATTCTGAGAAGAAATCTCAGCTTCCAGTTTGGCCTTTGCAAGATGTGATTGAGGCATAAAGAGAAGTCCTTGACGTTGTTGTGCTGATGAATTTTCAAATGAGCTGCTATCAGAAGAACCAGAAGTAGAAGTGGAAGAAAAGGATTCAGACTTGGAGGACGAACTTTTCTGATTAGATCGATAACTGGGGGGATATCTATGAACCTTATAGCATTGATCAACCGTGTGGCCAGGAATATTGCAATGAGTGTAGCTCAGTCGATCTTTCTTCTTGTTATTATTTGACAAAGATGACTGATTGGAATTGGCATTCGAAGAAGTATTTTTTACTAGAAGAGCAGCATTTTGTGTCGATTGGTTAGAGACAATAGTCTGATAAGAAGGGATGGTTCGTTGTTCAACTTCTTGAATGACGGAAGAAAAGGCCTTATTGATCGAAGGTTCCAACTCCATGAGAAGTAACTGTGTATGAATTTGACTGAAAGATTCGTTGAGTCCCATAAGAAAGGTCATTACATGTTCAGTTTGTAAATAAGTGTTCAAATCCTTCACTCCATCACATGTGCATCGTCCACAAGAGCAAGAAGGTCTGTAGGAGGCTAACTCATTCCATAAGGTCTTCCATTTGGCATAATATGTAGTAACAGAGTCCTGCGATTGTGTTAAATTGGACAATTCTCGTCTAATTTGATAAGCATGCAGACAATTCTTTCTTTGGTATTGTTCTTGTAGATCTACCCAAATGTCTTGCGCTAAATCAGAGAAGTAGACGCTTGCAGAAATTTCTTTGGATAAGGAATTCAAAATCCATGTCGTGACTACACTGTTACAAACGATCCAAGATTGATGCATTTCACCGGTGGGATGGACGATAGAACTATCGATGAAGCCAAGTTTGTTCTTCATGGTAAGTCCAATCTTCATAGCTTGGCTCAAAGAGGTCTAATTTGTTTTTGTAAGAAGATTTGAAATCAGAACAATACTTGTGTTGTCCGAATGGTGAAGAAAGAATGGATTCGCATATTGTTCAAAAATCAACTAATTGGAATTTGCTGTGAAAGACGATGAAGAATCAATGGGTAGTTTTGGAGGATTAGGTTCGCCATTGAAGTAGGTCAAGAATACCATCAAGTTTATTTCGGGGAAAAATTCTCTTATACCATATTAGGAAACTCAAAGGTAAATAACATGGAGAAATCTTATTGTTCAAGTTGGGCAAATAAATAGCCAACACTGAAAGCACACGTGGACTTAAACTACTTTACAACAAACTATTTAACAAAATATAACATAAAATACATCTTAATACAATTGATTCAAACAATACCAATTATCAGGAGGATGCCCCCAAAAGGCTACCAGTAAAAAAAAGAGTAGATTCATGAATCCTCAGAGAATCCCACATTTCTCAGAGAAGAAAACCCCCAAGTAAGAACATTAGGAAGGTTGATGGGGATGAAGGAATGAAGGTGAAAGGAGCAGGAAGAAGAAATGGGACCATAGAGAAGAGGAAACGCGAAGTGAAGGAAGAAGATGAAAAGGGAGGAGAAGAGATGAAGATTTGTGTTCGTTAGTAGAGGAACACAGAAGGTCTTCGTTTGGGGGAAATCGCACCGACACTGGTAAAGTGAGCACCGGCAGCGATTTTGGAAAAAATCGCACCCATAGCAATTTCTCTCTGATGAGGCACTGATTCGCGACGTGAAAATTTGGGAAGGAGAAACAAAGAGACGCTGTGTGTACGTGATTCGCGGCAAGCTTGAAAAAGATCTGGGAAAAATTGGGAGGGTTTCACAATAATATAACTAATTAAAAAAAAAAGTAAAGCACCCAACATTCTCATTTACTTATTAATTGTTGACATTTAAAACATGACAAGAAAACTTAGACTAAACTTGACCTTTTTAACGAATCAAATTCTATATTTGCGTAAAAAAAATTGAAAAAATGTACAGCTTCCGTCTTTTTTAAAATTTTCTTGATCTTCAAATTTACATATTAAAAATATCAAGTAATTAAAAGTTGCAATTGTCAATAAATATACTTATTTTTGAAGTGTGATAGGTTTTGAAAAGAATTACATTTTAGTACATAAATCCCTCAATTTTATGTTATTAATTTGCTCTATATGTCAATTTTATAGTTAAAATCCAATCCCGACACATTTTTCAGTCTTTAGAAGAAATATGGAGCTAAAAGGAGTTAAAATGAGCAAAGAATCAATTAAGAATAAGAAAACCATGACAAATTACACTTTTGCCCCTCAGTTGAAACAAATCTGCATGCCTCAATTCAAAATCGCAGCGTCGCAACGCTCATGTTAAGAATACGCCTAACGCTTGCCTGATGCTGAGCGACAGTAGCTGTCACACTCCCTCTGAGCCCACCTCTTGAGTCAGAGGGGAGGCGCAACGGATGACAAATACCACTTTTTTGTGATACCTACTGCTCATCTAAACCTTGTTACGCTCATAAAACTTTAAGCCAAGGATATAAACAACAACCGTTTGACTAAACTCATTTTATTACAAACAGTATACCGTTTATACAAATCTCAGACTTAACTACAAAGTTTACATCAACAATTTTAAAACCAGAAGTGTGATTGTGGTGTAGCAGACCTTGACCTTAGCAGGACCCTAGAACTCTTCAACCTTCGCTACTTGGGGGAGGGGGGGGAAGAAAACAAAACATAGAAAACGTTAGCTAAATAGCTTAGTGAGTGGCACCTTTTATATGAAAATAGGTTTGATTTCAGAAATTCACTTTTGGGAAAACAATTCCACAATCAAACAATATTACATAATGTTAAATGTAACCTCCCCAGCCTGTCAGTTGGATATCCCTGGCATGATCATGTATTTTCCCCGGGTACTCTCCACGAATAACCCACAAGGACTCACGTGGAGACATTCTCAACATCCTATAACCTGCCGAATATGCACATGTTGACAATTCCTACTAGACATGCTTGGGTATGCTGACAATCCCAACCAGATACCCTGACAATCCCAACCAAGCATCCACAAAGTATGCTAACAATATCACGATACAAATCCCATTTCCAAATGCAATTACACACGTATTATGACAACAACACAACAACAATCAAGTTCAGACAAAACACATTTTCCGATCATGTCCATATTTCAAATATAACCTATATATATATAATCACATAAACATATATATAGAAATCAATCATACAAATAGTAGAATAACCACTCATCTTGGTTGGTAGGAACCTTTCTCTCTAGAAGTTCCTTGGTTCCCTCGGGCTCCCTTTTGAACCCTAAATTCCATATTCAAATTCATGCTTAGATTACTCATCATTTCAAGCCTTATTTTGAGACACTTTCTTCTATAAATATGTTTTGAAATGTCTTATGAAGCTTACATTAAAATATTAGCTTAGAACTTCTTATTGTTTGGCCGGAATCTTCAAATCATCAAAACTGGCCCAAGCTTACCCGAGAGCTCGACCCTTCTATTTTTTCTTCACTCTCTAGCTTGATTCCTTTGAGCTTCTTCTTCAGCAGCCTTGCCTTGAAAACTAGACAATAAGATCTTTCTTTTGGCTTTAGAATCACTCAAAACGCACGAGTGGTTTGTGAGAACCATCGTCCCAAAGTTTACCTATTTATAGAAGTCTAAATTCGTCCAACATAATACACATCTTCAACCTTGCATGTCTAGGTGTCTTCACCATGTGTTGCCAACGCCTCCTCCTTAACACCTCCTCCTTTGAAGTGTCTTCATCTCTTCAAGCCAACACATACCCTATACTTGCATGCTTTAATATTCTTCCACCTCCTACTAGCTTAAACCTAAACTCATTTTGGTTTAGCCACTTATCCCAGGTTGTTGGAATGCTAGCCTTAATCTCCAAGTTTCTTCAATTCATCACCTCAACGCATACTTCCTCTTTTGGTCGCATAGCACTCCTTGCACATCTACCATGTCAATGCATGACTCTTACCTATATGCTCGCCTAGTTACCCTATTCGA
The DNA here is from genome assembly GCF_027475165.1 of Benincasa hispida. Taxonomy (NCBI): domain Eukaryota; kingdom Viridiplantae; phylum Streptophyta; class Magnoliopsida; order Cucurbitales; family Cucurbitaceae; genus Benincasa; species Benincasa hispida. The sequence continues at coordinate 53,236,364 of NC_143478.1, read as the reverse complement.
GCCTCCTAGTCATGGTGCTAACCTAGTCTCATCGCATGGTTGCAAGCCTTCCATTGTCGATCCCTTTGCTAGCCATCTCCTTGGCCATCACTCAACCATCGCTTGGCCTATTATCCCCGCATGACACCATCGCATGCCAAGCCTTGGGTCAAGCTAGGTCTCAAGCCAATGCCTCATGGATTGTCTTATCGCATGCTCTCACAACATGCCTACTACCAATGTGCCCTTACATCAATGCCCAAGGCTTGCCTTGCTATCACCTAGCCTCTTGTCATCGCCTAAGCCCTTCTCGGCAACTCAGCTCACCTAACTCCAATTGTTATGGAACACCGCGTACTCTTATAACCAATGCAAGCATGCCCTTGTTGCTTGCCAACGCCGATGGCCTCTTATACAAGACCAATGCAAACTAACTTCGCAAGCCTTGTGTACCGCAAGCCCCAACAACGCTTAGACACTACACTACGTGCCCATCGTGGCTTGGCCCATCGTCTAGCTCTTACACTCATTGCATAGCTCATCGCCTAGTGATCTCTCACTGTCGCTCATCATCTAGCCCTCTCGCTGTCGCTCATTGTCTAGCGTCTGTGCCCATCGCATAGCTCATCGTCTAGTGATCTCTCGCTGTCGCTTATCATCTAACGATCTCACTGTTGCTCATCGTTTAGCGCATAGCCCGTCACTTAGCACCTGCGCCCATCGTCTAGCACTCATCGTTTAGTGCTTGCATCTATCGCCTAGCTCAATGCCCATCGTCTAGCGCAATGCCCATCGTCTAGCGCTTCGCCCATCATGTAGTGCTATCGCTTATCGTGTAGCACCATCGCCTAGCACATCGTCTTGCGCATCGTCTTGCGCATCATCTAATGCTGCAAGCAGCTATGCGATCGTCCGCGCACAACGCTCCAATGCCCAGCGCCCATGCTCGCGCACACCTGATGCTACCGCACACATAATAACCTCCAAGACTTAGTTGTTGCATGCCCTGTACAACGCATAGTGTTGCTAGCTCTCAAAACGCTCCTCTCGGCATGCACAACCAACGCATGCCTTCTCTTCTCTCGGCCACACTTAGCTTCTTTAAGAGCCCAACTAACCTCTCAAACAGGTAAGGCCAACACACTTGGCTTAACTCTAACGCCTAGTACAAGGCCAATGCATGGGCAACCTTTGTCATGCCAACGCTTTGTCCAACATGCGTCCAAGCTCAATGCATGGTTATTCTTAGCTTTAATACTTAATTCCTTATAACCTCTACAAAATTTACCTCATTAGAGCCTTATGCGTTAATGCTTCCTAACACCAAACGCATGATTTTCTTTTAGCTTCATACTTAGCCAAATTTTTACTAGTTTAAGGCTCAACTCAAAGCTACTCAACAAATCTATTCCAACACTTAGAATTTTCCTTCTCTTCAACACATGATTTAACTTATACTTAGTTAGTTCCCTTAATTACTTGCTTAAGTAGGGAAATTGAGATCTGGGTTTCACAATAGCTGAGAAACAGGGCAGCGTTACCACGCTTTCCTTCAGCCTCGCAATGTTACGAACGAAAAGATAAAAAATCTACGCACGCACCTTTTTGCAAAAGAGCGTCAAGCCAACGTTACTCCAGGGTTGCAACACTGCAACCTACAACCATTAAAAACTAATTTTCCAGAAATTCATGTGGGGAGAGAAATCAATTTTTATGTAGAGAGAGGAAAAGTAAGAATGAAAATTGAGAGAGAAACCCACGAAATTTATTTTTCTTGAGAGATTCATTGTAAAATTTACAAGTTTTTTTCATGAATACTTCATGAATTCAATCATTTCTTCAATGGATTCTTCCAATTTTTTTTCGGTTCATGGCTAGGTAAGTAATTTTTCTTGGGAAATCTTTTAATCTAGGTTGAATTTCTTGAGCTCTCTTCTGTATTGTTATGAATTTCTTCATTCGTGAATGTTCTTGAGTGCAATTTCAATAGAAATTAGTAGGAAAAAGTTTACACCTTAATTCTACTAAATTATTGTTAGCAAATCTTGCATGTCACTAATGCATAAAATTAAGATCAGTTGCAAAAATTGAGAATTCTTATTTTCATTAGGACTTCCTTTCCGAAATAAATCCTTGAAATCCCTAGTTTAGATCATTCAAACAAATCGTTTTTGAAAATAACTCTAGTATTTCTTGAATGTTGTAATCAAGAAAACTCTAGTTTCTAAAGCAACCTAAGAAAAGAACATGAAAATTTGCTTAATTGAAATATTTTTGACTTAGGTTAGTGCTAATTAGTATTGAGCATGTTAATTAGCTAATTGGGCCTTTAAAGTTTTTATCCTATTGGGTTACAAAATGTTGAATTTTCATAAACTTCTTCAAGATCGATGATAAGATGAAACCTAGTTAACAAAGATTTTTCAAGAGTCTCTCTCTAACGTATCTTCACTAAAAAAAAAAAAAAATTGTGGTACAATTCTTGTCTCATTCATTTGCATTTATTTTGATTTTACTTTGATGGTTAAAAACCAACAAAGCCTCCCCCCACCCCCTAAAATTTGGATTTCAAAACTCAATTTTGCCAAATTAAAAGAGGTTCTCTATGGATCGACCTCGTACTCGCTATATCTACTTGTTAGAGTAAGTTGTTGTACGTGTTTAGAATTTTATTTGTTTAGGGCTAAGTTTGAAATTAACGACATCATTTTTGTTCTGAACATAGTGATTGAAGACTCTAAAGAATCTAGAGAGAATTCTCAAAACTATCAGAAGAATTTATGAACTCCTGTAGACTGGACATTCATGGGTTACATTCTTCAAATGAAGCGTATGCATTCAACATGGAGGATCAAATGATCATGTATTAGAAATTGAACCATGTTTGCATACATCTGTTACCATAATTACTTTAAATCTATATTAAATAAATTAACCCAGGATCATTCATGCTAAATTGCCATGAATAAATAATATACCGGATTCAATTAAGATTGATGATAGCTTCAAGATGACTATAGTCTTCCTCAACCGAAACTTTGAATGCCCTTAATGGGATCTCTCTGGATGAGAATAAAGAATGACTGAGTGTGTATTGTTTTGGCATATTGAGAACCATATAAGATCTCTTTATATACTAGTTCAATCAGGGTTCACATTAAACCCTAATTAACTAGGAATGAGCTTTTATCCATTAAGTCCATATTCAATAAGGAATCTATGGTCTTAATTAATTAGATCACACAATAGGACTTATTCTGATAAAATAACTCAATGTGATAAAATATTGATCCACATACATAGCCGATACTTTAATTAATATATAATTATTTAAATACTTCTAACAATCTCCCACTTGGGCTATGTCTGTGTACCTGATGTAATTAAATAACATAACCCTTAAGACCGCATAAAACAAGTTATTTCAATAATAAAATTCTCCTTTAGTTCAATCTGGTTCATCTCTTGTATCAGTACGGAATCAAGGCGACTTTTGTCACTACACTTATAATTAAACCTTCCTTGATCACCAGCTCTAATACATTCAATGACATAGATCAAGTATAAATGGATAGCATGGGAACTACATATAAAGTGATCTAGATCATGCTTGTTTCCATCTTGTCTAAATTCTTTGGTGAGATCATTCTTTAAAAAAAAAAAAAAAAAAAAAAAAAAAACTTTACGCTAAACCACATTTTGCAAAATTGCATGCATGATAAACAAGATTAGATAATAAAACATGTACCATCAACTTTATTCTAAATAGAAAATAAACAAATTAAGGTCAAAGAACATCCTCAATGATAAACTCCCACTAAACCGTGGAATCAGAAAAATGACTAATACGCATGTGAGCAACATGCTCATGAAAACTTTAGGTGGTAAACTTATGTCAATCGATCTACCAACATAGAGTTCGTTCCTATATGTTCTATCGAAATTTGACCATTATAAACTCTTTATTTCACAACAAGAAACTTCACGTCTGTATGTGTTGACTTTATATTGCTTCTATCGTTGTTGGATTACATTACTGCTTGTATTGCTTCTATTGTTGTTAGATTACATTATTGTCAACTTATTGTCACAAAATAATTTTAGTGGTCTTTGTATGCTAACTACTATCCTCAGCACATTGACAAAATTTCACAACCATATTCCATGATTGGATGCCTCATAACATGCTATAAATTCCGTAGTGATGGTAGAAGAAGTCATAAGTATTTGTTTAATACTTTTTCAGGATACAACTCATCCAGCCAATATGAAGATACAACCTGAAGTTGATCGTAAATTATCTTGGCATCCACCATAAAATCCATCTAATTCAAATTAATAATTCAAGGCAATTAACCAAATTGTTGACAAATTCAACAACCTTATTTCAATATTAAGACAATTTATCAACTAATTCCCAATTTATCAAAAAATTCCTAAAATAGGAATCACCCTCCATGTCGCAACCATGCAATATATTTTTTTAATTCTTTAAATTATTTAAACGTCTCTACCGAAAATTGAATCAATATCATTAATAAATGAATATAAACCAACAATTTAACATGAAAATCACGCTCTGATACCATTTGTTAGCATACTTACTTTAAATCTATATTGAATAGGCTAACCATAGGATCGTTCATGCTAATTTATCAAGTATAAATAACATATCATATTCCAATAAGATTGATGATAGCTTTAAGATGACTATAGTCTTCCTCAATCAAAACTCCGAATACCTTTAGGATCTCTCTCTAGATTGGATTTAAGAAAGACTGCGTATTATTTTGGTATATTGGGGACCATAGTCCTAAGGTCTAATCGAGGTTCCATTTAACCCTAATGAACTAGAAATGAATTTATATCCATTTAGTCCATACTCAATTAGGAATTAGATCCGAGCCTAATCTAATAAAATAACCAATGTGATAAAATTTTAATCTTACATACATGGTCCATATTTTAATTATACGTATTATTATTTAAATACATCTAACAACATTTACATAAACTCAAGTTCAACTTCATAAAACACATCTTCCAAAAATCTCGTGCAAACAATAATTAGGTACTAGAAACTACTTTATGATTTATTTAAAGAACAAAAAAGTAAATTTGGACATTTAATTGAAAATTTAAGGACTCATTCTAACGTTGAGATCAAAGTAGTATGTTTGAAAATATGAATTGCGTTTTGAACAAGATTGACAACTTTTTCTTTAAACTTTGATTTAGTTTACAAGAATAGAAGAAAAGTGAGGAAAGTAGAGTTGCATATATATAATGAAACAGAGAGGGAGTGTACAGCATACTGCAATGCAACACTTTATTAGACGCTTGCTTCCATTTCATGCAAACCATTTTTTCATTTCTCAAACTCACTGTTTTTCTTTCACAATCGTAATTCAATCTTCTCCCAGATCTTTCTCTTCACCATCTTCCCATTCAACCATTCATCATTCGCAATCCAAGAACCATCGAAATAAACTCTGCCTCTAATTCTACTTCTGAATGCCTTTCGTTTTCCCTCTAATTTCTTCCCCGATTTCCCATTTCCCTACAAAATCCCTCGATTTCTGATCTGGGTCTCTCTTTTTTCTTTCGATAGGTTACTCAAAATCAATCAATGGAGCTTCAACCTCAAGATCATCAAGAACAGAAGCAGCACCTCTGTAAGCTCTGCAACAAGAGCTTCTCAAATGGCAAAGTCTTGGGCGGCCATATGAGGTCTCATCGCAGCAACCAAAATCCACCCAAAAAGCGCAAAAAGAACTCAATCCCCGGTTCTTATAGCCTGAGAGAAAACCCCAAAAAGTCCTGGAAATTCTCAGCTCCAAATGGGGAAAATGGCGAAACCCTTTTGCAAGAAAATCAATGCAAAATATGCGGCAAAGGGTTCGATTCCTCTAAAGCGTTATTTGGGCACATGAGGCATCATTCTGGAAGAAGAAAGGAACTGATCCGCCGATGTAAAGAATGTAATAAGGAGTTCGAAAATCTCAAATCTCTCAGTTCTCATATGAAGTCTCATTGTCAATCGTCTGTCGCTGGCGGCGGCCAATCGGACGGTGAAACTTTGGGGCTTTTGCGGCGGAAGAGATCCAGAAGGACGAGGTGTAAGTTAGGTGGTTCCAATTACCCTTATTGCTGTTCTTCCTCTTCTTCTGATTTGATTGAATATTCATCTTCTTCTGTTGTTGATGTAATCGAACCTGATGTTGAAGAGTTAGCTGTCTGTTTGTTGATGCTGTCCAAAGGGGTGGGTAATTTTGGGGCTGAGTTTAGTTCTGAATCTATTGGTGGTAGTCATTTTAGTGGTTTTGAAGCTAAATCACCATTGAATAGAACAGCCCATTATGAAGTAGAATTAGAAGAAAGAGTTAAAATGGAATTCCAAGAAGTTGGATACCATTATGCCGAGGTTGAATTGGGGATGCCAAAGCTTGATGATGATGATGAATCTGGAATTGGATTTTGTGAAATAGTGAGGGAAAATGAGTTGAAATCTTTAAAGAAAGGTGAGATTGAAGATTTTTGTGTGAAAGGTTGTGATGTGGAAATGGAGGGGAATCATCAGTGTGATGTGTGTTTGAAGGTGTTTGGATCAGGGCAGGCATTGGGAGGCCACAAGAGAGCTCATCTTTTGAAACCCAGCTTAATGGAGCTTGAAGAAGAAGATGATAATGAAAATAAAGATGAAGATGGAGATGAAGAAGAGGATGACGATGATGAGTTCAAGCCATGGTTGAATGGAGATGATGAAAATGAGCAACAGCAGCAGGTGATGGGTCTGGTTTCTTCAAACTGACTCCATTTCTTTTCATCAAGTAAATAACATGTGAATTGAATATTGCTTTTGCTCCCTCATTTTTTGATGCTTTAGCTAACTAGTTCTTGCTGTTGCATACTCATTCCATTTCAACCATTTTGTTGATGACTTACCAAAAATTCTGCTTTGGGATTGTAATATGAGTATTTTCTGCAATTTTGATCTATATCATTTCTTGGAATTCTCATTTTTGCCATTTTTGATGCGGTATAATTAGAACCATCCACAAACCATAAATTACTGTTTTCTCCAAAACGGTCATATATATATGAATTTTCCTAAAATGTAGTTGGAGACTTTAATATATATAAAAATTAAATGGTAAACTAAAATAGGCACCAAAATGATTGGAGTCTTGACTCAAATGTAATTTAAAATTATTATTATTATTGTTCCTTTTCTCTCTCCTCCTCTTTGTGAACGTGATCTCAAGTGTGTCCAACACGGTACTAAAGAGCTCAAGTTTATGAAAAGAAAGTGTTGTTTGAAGATCTGAGGATATAGTAAGTGATGTTTAAGCAATATAGTTCTATCTGATGGATAAAGAGCACATGAAATGGTCGTGTAGATTTGAGCTTTTGGGGGAATGTACATTATATATATCCTCTCAAGATATGTGCCCCACAAATTTAATGCAACATTTTCATCTTTAAAACAAAACCATATCTTTTCCTTCGATAATACTCATAAACATTTTAATGTTGCAATAATACTTTTAATTTTTCAAAAGAAATTAAAAAATTCACGTACATATATTATAAAATCGTTATAACTTTACAATAGTACACTTGAACTTTTAAAAGTTTATTAAAAATCTAGAGTACTCTTATTGTGAGTATACGGATAGGAATCATTAATGTGTACCCCATCACCTCCCTCTTCGATTGCATCTCTTCCTTTTGTTTCACTCTATGGTCTAACCTTGCCTTATTTTTTTCCTCTCTTCTTCAATACTCTCTTAATCTCCTTCTTTCTTTCCCAATTTCTAAAACTACCATCTTCAATCAAGAGAGATTATTGCAAGAAGAAAAAAATAATGAAACAACTAGTGGATTCTCCATATTTAAATGTTTTAACAAAGTTGTATATGTCAATAGATGAGAGTAAGAGTAATAATTTTAGTACATATATGTTTGGATTTTTTACATATAAAAAGAGATAAGTTATATGTTTGGATTTTTTACATATAAAAAGAGATAAGTTGAGAATATGAGTAATAATTTTGAGGACAACCAATGGGAAGGAAGGAAAGAAAGCATAGAGTTGCCAAAATTATTAGATACAAAGATTTAGACGGTTCGTTTCCAATTCAAATTGGTCTATTTATTAATTGTGGTCAGTTCGAAGGAAAAATCTCAATGATCGAAGTTGATGTTTTTTTTCTTTCTCATTTTTTACTCGGTACGTAATTTTTTTTTTCAGTTTTTGAGGAAATATTGTAATTTTGGGACTTTATGAGATTTGCTGGGATTTTTTAAGTTTTGAGTATTTTTTGGTTGTGGATAAAATTGGTGAAAAAAATTAGACAAATTGCAGGAGAGGAGAGATAAGATTAGTATATAGGTTTCAAATTCGACGTCAAAATTGTTATTGAATATGTAAATTACACTAAATCCAATAAACTAAGATTCATGGCTATTACATGAATAATTGGACTTTATGTGGAGACATAAGAATGAATCAAGTTCATATAGATAGCCAAAATGGTCTATAGTATATGAATAATGTTGGGTACCTTATTCTGGTAACACCATTACACGCAACCTACTTTGTATTTAGTACAAACGATGTGATCCTGAATCGTTCATGTGGAGACATGCAAGTGGGGGTGTCTTATGCAATGAGTTTGCATAAGACTGGACCAAGAAACAAGTCACTCTTACTTTATAACATTGTGTCTTGTTCAAGACTAGCTAGGACTATGAGATAGATAAATCTAAGGCAAGTAGAAGAAATACTGGATATCTGATGCCTTAGTTTATTGTGTTTATTCTCTTATACTCAACATTGTATATATTTGTATATATGTAAACCCACTGGAATTTTAGTTGAAGTGGGAGTTCATTGGGTTTTATGTCCTAAAACTCGCAGTTTGTAAAATTAAACATGAATATTTGCAAAAAAGATGTTATTGAGGTGTTATTCAATAAACATGTTAATGAATATGTAAATTTCACTACAAATAAAATAAGATCCATGGTTATTACATGAACACTTGGACTTTATGTGGAGACATAAGAATGGATCAAGTTCAAGTAGATAGCCAACACGGTCTATAGTATACAAATAAAATTGGGTACCTTATTTTGGTAACACTATTGAACATGACCCACTTTGTATTTAGTACAAATGATGTGATCCTTAATCGTTCATGTGGAGAAATGCGAGTGGGGGCATCCTATGCAATGAGTTTGCGTAAGACTGGACCAAAAAACAAATCACTCTTACTTTATAACAGTGTTTGTTAAAAATTGACTATTTTAAAGTGGTGACCTTGGTAACTTGACCTTAATCCTAAACTAACTATGAAATCTCGTTTATTCAAGATTCTCCTTTGATTTGCATGGGTGAGAGTTGGTGCAACAGCGCCAACTTAATAAACCTCCTATTTCAGGGGTAAGACCGGGTACTTAGCTGGGGACATAGGTACAAGAAGGAATTCATTCCTACCCATTTGGGATGGTAGAGAGGTTGTTCTCTTAAGTACTGATTCCAGGTCTTGAACAAGGGGCCCCACCCTCTCATTCCTTCAAAAGGACTCAGATTGGTGATTAGATCACAAACCAATTCTTCATTAAAGGATCAATGAAACTTATGGAGCAAGATGTAATCTTGAGGGTAAAACAACATTTGACACAATCGTTATTACGAACAACCTGTGAAGGGTCGACTTTGAAGGAACTCTTATCAAAGATACCAATGAGCGGAAGCAAGATCATTCCAAATTCATCGTGACAGAATTACAAGCATTCACAAACATACAAAGTAGTTATGCATTTCAGAACAAACTACAACATGCTTTTAATAATTACACAGGAACGAGAGAATTACCTTTGAAGAAATTTTCTTCTGTTTTTCTCTCGCTCTCGTCAAAAACTGGGACTAGCACCTCTCGCTATCGCTGCAATAAACGAACAGTCTTCTCCACGAACAAGCAACAACTAGGACACCACCACTCAGTGACCTCGGTATTCTCGAAGTGAGAATCTAAGAGGTGTGGGCTCTGTTGGATTTGGTAGAGGAAAGGAGGAAAGAACGATCACACTTAATGACCAAACAAGTGGGAGAGGTTTGTGTCTATCTTATAGACTTGTGCTTAATTGTTTGAAAATGTACACGATCGTTTAGTAAAATAGGTTTGATTGTTTAGACGATCGTTTAGTGAATCTTGCTCAGGCGCGTGATCGCTTAGTAAAAGCTATACGATTGTTTAGACAAATGCACGTGTACACGATCGTTTAATCAACACTTGAAGCTGTCATGTAGTCTGTCGTGAGCTAAACAATAGGCAATGTATTCTTGTGAAGCAATTATGTGATACTATTACAAAATGAAAACATTTTTCATTTTATCCTTTCAGTTATGAAAACTGAATAAAACCTCCCACTTTCACGCACGGTTATGGAGAAACCACCAACAATTATCTCATAACTGTTTAATATAAATAAATATAATAACTAACTTATAATATTATATTTATAACCTATAGTTTTAATATCACATCATATGCAACATTTAAACCATAGTCCTTTTCTCCTTTACTTGATATAAATAATATTTATATCATTTTTCAACAATTAATGCATCACATACATCATGTCAATTATATCATATATAATTGAACCAGTTTAATCATATCATATATAATCAAACTCACTTACCCAAAAACTTATTCTCAACTTGAATTCATTGAGCTATGATGCATAGTGAATGTGATGAAATGATGGCGTGTAATTGCAATAATGGTTTATACGTTGCACATGCAAGTTTTTGATGACCGAAATTTAATCTTTATCTAACTCTAACGCATAACTTGTGAATGAAATGAATGATGTGCTAAATGTGCTCACGTGCATTGCGATAAAGACATTTTATGCGATACTACGTCTAAGTGTATGCGTTGATAGTGATATGCTTGTAGTATGCGATGAAGTAATGCATGTCACAAGTTTCCTTGCACTAAAACCAAGTATAATTCCAACACAAGTTTCTCAGAATGATCCGAGGTCGAACACGGGGATTGTTGTCGTTAATGTGATACTTATGTGATACATGCGACCGGTTTTGATAATGAATAAAGAATGTTGGTTTGTACAAAAATATAAATTGCGATGAAAGTAAAAATGCATTGATAAAGTAAATTCCTAAACTACTATGATACATGATACAAGATACATGATACATGATACAGGGGTCGAGGACTGGTTGTGAAGTTGTACAAAAGAATCGATGGATGCGATGGCAAGTCTTATGAATGAAGCAGAAAGAGAAAGAGTAAAGAGTAAAAACGTCGCAAGTTTGTCAATCGCGTTAAGGATGCAACTAAGGTTCCGCTTTCCCTTGGCGTACACCTCTCAGTGATCGGCCGCGTTCCCATATGTCCATGGTGAAATAGAGATGAACGTGATGAACGCAAAGTTGTTTCCATCTCTGGAAATACTTCTCGCTTTAGTTAATGCATTCTTCAAACCTTCTCTCGATAGGTGGAATAACATCTTCACTTCTGCTCTCACAGGTGAAGATGCCGTCGAGCATGCTTTAGCTAAACATAATTGATTCCTTAACACAAATTCGCTCACTCGCTTAGTTCTCACTTTTTACTCTGGGGATTAAGAACACATCATGGAGAAAATGAATGATAAATGTATGGAAAGAGACAAACAGATGATAATGGTGACGATGATAACATTTAATTCTAAAATTAAGCGTTTGATACATGTTTGTGAATGAAGGATTAAAGAAGATGAATACAGTAAATGAATTAGAGGATAGAAACAAATATGAAAAAAGTGTCAACGTCTTGACACAGATCCCGATCGGAGATTTGTGCTTGCCGGCATGTGGATTTGGTGGAGAGGAAAGCTTCCCTCTCAGGCTTGTTTTTCCGGTAGAATTGACCTTTGCACAGAGCTTCAACTTCGGGAATTGGAAGAATTCTCTACTCAGAGACTCACTTCTCAGCTTTATCTCGTAGTTCTCTCAGATTTACTCTGTAAGTCGCTTCAGACTAGCCTCTCTCTTAGTATCAGTACCAGTATATCATGCCTGTCTTTCAGCGAATATGAGGAAGCTATTTATAGGCGAGACCTTGGCTCTTTGAATTTGTAGTCCCCACTGTCTAATTATGGTAGTTCCTACAATGGCAGAATGGAAAATTCGTTTATGTTACGCGATCAATCCGTCAGAATTGCACAACTAAAAGCTGTACACTTGTCAGAATCGTCCGCAAATGCGTTGCTCTTTACATCTTTAATAACGCAAAATATAAGATAAAGAATATCGCAATAATTGACAAAGAATGATAAGAAAAGAGGCTAATGCAAATGGAAAGAATAGTTACTCAGTTGTATTAAAATTAACCAAGTATACAAAGAATTACAATTATCGCAATACACAAAATTTAAGCATGTACAAAAATCAAGGCATAGCTTCTATACATAAAAATAATGCAATGAATTTATCCTTTGTATTTTATTCAGACGAGTGCAAGGTTAAAGATTAACACCATGCATCCATTAACGCAAATGCATTTTTGCAGAGGACGGACAACAACGCATGCATCAGCGCAACACACCCCTTAACTCAGCGCATTTCTAGAGGACGGGCGCACTGTATTTCTACTGGCACAACACTACATCGACATAGTGCATTTTCGCTAAGGACGGGCGTAAAATACATACGCGCGCAACATACCCCTCGGCGCAATGCATTTGTGTAAGATGGATGCAAAGTGTATCTTGTTAGCGTAAGATGCATCCATCATTGCAATGCATACCGATTTTTATTTTTCTTTTTAATTCATAAAAAACGCAAGTCGATAAGACTTTGCGGTGTTCATTTTCTTTTAGTCAGTCATTCACAGTGATTTTAAGAACAACGCTACTAATGCAGAAAAATGAAGAAATTGAATAAAACATGGAAATAACACAATTGAATTAAATTGAAAGTAACCTCATAAAGCAGTAAAGGCTAATTCTAATAAGCAGTAAATAACGCAATGCAGAAAACAATAAAGAAAGAATTTAGTCATAGATGTAGGGATGTTGATTGAAGAAGTTTTTTTAGAGTTACCGCAATAGCATCCCCGCAAGCGGTCAATCCTGCTTGCCTAAGTTGATGGTCTCCATGCATCGTTCCACATTGCCCTCATAGTAGGGCTTAATTCATTGACCATTGACTTTAAATGCGTTGCTTCCATCTTCAATTGTTAGCTCCATTGCGCCATGGGGAAAGATAGTCTTGATGCGAAATGGCCCAGACTAGCGGGACTTCAACTTTCCTGGAAACAATCGCAAATGCGTGTTAAATAGAAGTACCTGTTGACCCTCGAAGAACGTCTGGTTGCTTATGTGGTTGTCATGCCACTTCTTGGTTCGCTCCTTATAAAGCTTGGCATTCTCGTAGGCATTCATTCGCCATTCGACTAGCTCGTTCAACTGCAACTTCTAGACTTCCTCAGCGCTTGATAGATCAAAGTTCAGCTTTTTGCTTGCCCACATTGCTTTGTGTTCAAACTCGATAGGCAGATGACAAGCTTTTCCGAAGACCAAAGCAAATGGGGACATGCCAATTGGAGTTTTGAAGGCAGTCTTATATGCCTATAGTGCTTCGTCAAGCTTGAGTGACCAATCCTTCCTGGAAGTACTGACTACCTTCTCCAAGATAGTCTTGATCTCTCTGTTAGAAATTTCTGCCTGCCCATTGGTTTGTGGGTGATATGCGGTTGCAACTCTATGGCTGACATTAAATTTTGTCAATAGGTTGGTGATGATGTGGTTGATGAAATGTGAGCCTTTATCGCTGATTAAGGCACGGGGCGTTCCATACCGGGTGAAGATATTTTTCTTAAGAAATTTCGCCACCATGGCCGCATTGTTTTTAGCACATGCGATGGCCTCAACCCACTTCGATACATAATCAACCACGACCAGAATGTATTGATGACCTTCTAAAGGCGAAAATGGGCCCATAAAGTCGATTCCCCATACATCAAATAATTCAATTTCCAAGATTGAAGTCAACGACATTTCATTTCTTATGGACATGTTCCCTGTTCGCTGGCATCTGTCACATTGCACGACATGGGCATGGGCGTCCTTAAATAGTGTTGGCCAAAAATAGCCACTTTGTAGGAATGTTGCGATGGTCCGCTGCCCCAAAATTTCTTCCATAAGAGGACTCATGACAAAGTTCCAAAATGTGCTTGGCCTCATGCTCAGGAACGCATCAACGCAAAATATGATTGGGTCCATGTCGATACAAGAAGGGGTCATCCCAAAAATAAAATTTTACTTTATGTCTCAGCTTCTTCTTCTGCTGGTATGAGTAGTCTTCTAGTACTTGGCCGCAAACTATGAAGTTTACAATGTCTGCATACCATGGAATATTAACGCATACCGACATAAGTTACTCGTCAGGGAATCTTTCTTCAATGTCTTTTTCTTTCTACTAAACCTCACAATTTTCTAGCCGTGATAGATGATATCTGCGACTTGGTTCTCAGTGCCCTTCCGATTTTTAATCTCTAGGTCAAATTCTTGCAGGAGTAATACCCACCTTATCAGTCTTGGTTTCGCATCCTTCTTTGTCGTAAGGTATTTGATCGCAAAATGATCAGTATACACCACTACATTGATTCCAATTAAGTACTGTAAAAATTTCTCCAGCGCAAATACCACTACGAGCATTTCTTTTTCTGTGGTCGTATAATTTTCCTACGTAACATCTTGCTAGCATAATAGATAGGATGCAAAATCTTGTCCTTGCGCTGACTCAAGACTGCACCCACTGTATATCCACTGGCATCACACATCAACGCAAACAGTTGCGTCCAATCCGACGCAATCAGAATAGGTGCGGTGATGAACACATTTTTTAGCGTGTGGAATGCTTCGGCGCATGCATCATCAAAATCATATTCACAGTCAATCATGAGGAGTGCACTTAGGGGTCTTGCGATCTAAGAAAAGTTGCAGATGAATCTTCAATAAAACCCCGCATGTCCCAAAAAACTTCTTAGTGTTTTCACATTGACCGGTGGTGGTAACTTGGAAATTGTGTCGATTTTTGCTTAATCAACTTCCAATCCTGCCTTTGATATCTTGTGACCTAGCATGATTCCTTCTTTAACCATGAAATGGAATTTCTCCCAGTTCAGAACAAGATTCGTTTCAACGCATCTCTTCAAGAATCTTTTAAGATTTGATAAATAGGAGTCATAAGTGTTGCCAAAAACTGAAAAGTCATCCATAAATATCTCGACTGACTCCTCCAAGAAATCTGAAAATATTGCCATCATACACCTTTGGAAGGTACCTGGTGCATTACAGAGTCCAAATGGCATGCAACGGAATGTAAATGTGCCAAATGGGCACGTGAAAGTTGTCTTATCTTGATCTTCCGGTGCAATCGCAATTTGGTTATACCCTGAGTAGCCGTCAAGAAAAAAAAAAGAATTCATTCCTCGACCTAACATTTGATCAATAAATGGGAGTGGAAAGTGGTCCTTCTTCGTGGCCAGATTTAATTTGCGGTAATCCATACATATTCTCCACCCCGTAGTTATCCTTGTAGGAATTAACTCATTCTTGTTGTTGGTGATGACTGTCATACCCCCTTTCTTTAGAATGCATTGCACTGGGCTTACCCAGATGCTATCAGATATAGGGTAAATGATGCCTGCATCAAGCCACTTCACTATTTCTTTCTTCACAACTTCCCTCATGGCAGGGTTCAAACGGCGTTGCTTCTCTATAGATCTTGTTTTTCCTTCTTCAAGACGAATCTTATGCATGCAATACGAGGGATTGAATCCTCGAATGTCTGCTGATAACTTGTAGAAATACAAGTTATTTATGCCATCTTATCTAGATATTGTGGCCAAAAGTTTGTGAATATGCACCGATTGTATGAAATTTAGCTTAGAATTACAATAATTATAAATGATCGCAATTACACCCACTAATACCATAAAGATGGAAGACAAGCCGGATTTTACTCTGTTTTGCAAGAAACCCAGTCACCGCTTGTGCTCAAGGCTCACGAGAAACTGATCAATGCATCTCTGTCACATTGCACCTGTTAATCACCAATGAAGAGACGATTACCGCAATGACGGCACAATGCAACAGTCGATCCAGAGCTAACTTTCAACCGCATGTGGTAATAAAAAACAACACCGCGTGCGAATTCATGATCAAAAGATGCGACGGGGCAATGCAAAAGCAGAGGATTGAGACATGCGTACAACTAACGATTGTGCAGAATTGACGGTCTAATTGCATAACAGAAAGAATAATATCCCTCCATCTTCAAAATTACCATAACCATCATTGGGGACCACAAGGCCAGAGTCAAAGATCCTCACCTATAAATACCCCATAGATTTCAGAGACAAGATAGGCTACTTGATACGGGGCTAAGTGCTGCTAAACTGTTGAGAGAAAAGGCTGAGCTGAGTGCTTAAGTGAAGAAATCTAGGAAGAAGACGAGATAAGGCTGAGAGGTGAATCTCAGATCCAAACTGCCGAATACCCGATCGAAAGCTCTGTGCATAGATCTCTGCTACCAGTGAAGCAAGCCTGAGAGGGAAGCTCTTCCTACCATCAAATCCATCCTATCTGGCAAGCAGATCTCCATCGAATCAGTGCCAAGACATTGGCACTTGTTTGTATCTGTTCTATTTTTTTCATCATTGTATTTCACTTTCTCATTCTCTTTTCATTCACACATCATGTATCAGATGCTTAATAGACATATTAAATGTTTCGATAGCTTTCATATACCATTCTCTGTCTATTTCCGTTCCTCTATTAATCATTTTCTCCATGATGTCTTCTTAATCCCCTGATAGTTAATATGAATCAAACAAGTACTTAATCTGTGTTAAAGGTATAAAATGCGTTTAGCTAAGGCATGCTAGATGGCATCTTCACTTGTAAGAGCAGAAGTGAAGATGCCATTCTAATCTATCGAGAGAGGGTTAGAAGAATGCATTAACTAAAACGGGTAGTACTTCCAGACATGGAAGCAACCTTGCGTCATTACGTTATTCTCTGTTTCACCACAGACATGTGGGAACGTGGCCGATCACTGAAAGGTGTACACCAAGAGAAGAGCGGAACAGTATTTCTAGCTTAAACACAATTGAGAACTTGCGTTGTTTATATTATTTATCTTTCTCTTTCTATTCTGTTCATAAGACTTGCCATCGCATTCCACGTCTTTGCACAACTTTCACAGCCAGCCTTGACCCCAACATCTTGTAGCATGAAGCCTGTATCTTGTATCATCTAGCTTAGGTTTATTGTATTTCATTTTATTATGCATCTTTACTGCTTTACTTTATTTTATCGCAATTTATATACCTGTACAAACATGTTTTTAAAGATTGAAAACCTGGTCGCATATATCATGAACATACCACAATAACCTAAAACAGTACCTGAGTTCGACCTCGGATCACATCGAGAAACTTGCGGTGGAATTACACTTGGTTCCATCGTAAGGAAACTTGTGACAACGCATGACATACTATGTGAACATCCATAATTAACGCATATCTACCAATAGTATTGCATCATTTCGAGCATAGCACATCATCAATCGTACCTATCAAAATCTGCATTACATCTGCTAAGGTCCATCCCAAGGCTTTTGTGTTGACATAAAATTAAGATATACAATGATGCACGCAAGATACAAGTCTATGTCCCCGTAACTAGTTCCTCGGCAACGACGCCATAAACTTGTTACGCTATTTTTTTAATCTTTTTATCTTTAAGCATGTGGACAAATATGAATATGAATGAATGAACTGCTTTATGCGATATTACTTCTAGATATGCGTTAATAATAAATGTTCTTCTAGTATGATGTGCGTTGTCACAAGTTTTCTTGTGTTGGAACCAAGTATAATTCCTCTGTAAGTTTCTTGGTGTGATCCGAGGTCGAACACAGAGACTGTTTGAGGTTATTGCGTTATATTTGTGATATATGCGACCAGGGGTTTTTCAATTTATAAAAGAGTTATGTACAAGTATTTAAACATGCGATAAAGTAAAGTAAAGTGGTAAAGATACGATAATAAAATAAATTGCAATAAAGTAAACCTAAACTAAGATGATACAAGATACAGGTTTCATGATACAAGATATCGAGGTTGAGGCTGACTGTGAAGATTATACCAAGATCGTGTTATGTAGTGGCAAGTCTTATGTACGAAGTAAAAAGATAACTAATATAAATAGCGCAAGTCCCAAATTGCGATAAAGCTATAAGTACGGTTCCGCTTTTCCCTTGGCGTACATCTCTCAGTGATCGGCCGCGTTCCCACATCTCTGTGGTGAAATAGGGAGGTTTGGAAGTATTACTCGCTTTAGTTAATGCATTCTTCTAACCTTCTCTCGACAGATGAGAATGGCATCTTCACTTCTGCTCTCACAGGTGAAGATGCCGTCTAGCATGCCTTAGCTAAATATATTAATCTCTTTAGCACAAATTATGTTACTTGTTTAATTCATATTAATCACCAAGGGATTAAGAAAACTTCATGGAGAAAACGATTAATGGAGGAACGGAGATAACAGAAAAGTGGAAATGGAAATGATCAATACATTTAATAACACTATTTAGCGTCTGATACATGATTTGTAAATGAAGAGATTAAGAAGATGAAATACAACTGATGAATAGAGTTAGAAACAAATACAAATAAGCGCCAACGTCTTGGGCCCGATCTGGATGGAGAGTTGCTTGCCCGCGTGGATGGATCATGCGAAAGGATGAGCTTCCCTCTCAGGCTGATAAGAGTTAAGTTGTGAAAGGCACTTACCCGTAGTTGGATACTTCGCATGACACCCGTGCAGGTAAGCCAAAATGAAAGTAAGTGGCCATGATCAATGCATAAGAGCAACTCCTCTGTCTGGCGCAAACCCAAATTAAGCCAAGGCAAGAGTTGAGTTGAATATGGCACGCAACCGAGGTTGTCTGTTCGCATGACACCCGTGGGGGCAAGCCAAAATGAAGAACGTAACCAGGTTCAACACCGCATGCTAATAATAAATCGCAGAGCTTAAATTGTTTTGAACGAATGCATTGTCAAAAGCTAAAAGCAAAGTTGCAGAGCATGAGTAAAGAGTTTTTGAGCAGAGGCTTGCCAAATTTAAGCTTAGAAAAGATCTTTTTGAAGAAGTAGCTAAAGTTGAGGAGAGCGTTGCTGCCACGGTTAAATGTATGAGTAAATTATATTCTGAGAGGCTAGTCATCGCAAAGGAAAGCCAGAGGGTGAATTATGAATTTCTTGAGTATAAGGCATGCTTAAAGACAAGCATGATTCTAAGTTTGGGGGTATGATGACGGGCAGAAATATGCGGTGATTATACTAAGAATATGAGGGTTGTTAAGTAGAATATGCGGTGATTATACTAAGAATTCATGAGAAAACGAGCTTGAGTCGATCGGCATTAAGAATCTCGGCTAACCCACTATTATGCATTATTATTCGTCCAATTGTTTATTTTTGTACCAAATGCAGGAATCGGTCACATGCGGTGAATCTTGCCATCGCAGAGGCGTCGCATACGTGATCGTATATGCTCAACGCATGGATGTTGCAGCCATTAACCGCATGCGTCCATCGCATAGAGGTTACGGCTACAGAGTATAACCATAATAGAGGGATGACCGCAAGGATGGATGAATGCGATGATACTTCGGAAACCAAGCATGAACGCATTCGTCGGGAGTATCAAAAGGTGGTGTTGACATTTCACCTACCACACCATTTGCAGCAGAGATTCAGAGTAGGTCCATCACGCCGTTAGCTGCAGAATTTCAGAGAAGGACCATTAATGTTGTCGACAATCAAGCTCTATAAATAGAAGCCTTAGAGCCCAACTTTAGATCATCCAAGGTTCCCTGCTTGAAGGCATCAAAGGTTTTCTGCCTTAGGGTAGATCCTTGTGATCCAGACCAAAGCGTGAGAAGATAGTCTTGAGAGTTTTTCATCCCTTCAACCATTCCGAGTGACGACCGGAGCTCCACTAAAGATAAATCTCGAGAGAGACTACTCCATCGCCCATCTATGGCACCATCGGCAGCCTTGACACACATATGATGGAAGCAAGACATTGCTTCCATTTGGCCCTCCATATCTCTTCTATCTTTGTATTGTTATACTTGTTGCTTAAGAGATTAATACATTTTGTGATCAATGGATTTCTATATTTTCCTTCGATTCCATCTCCATCTTCATTTACTTAGCATCCTTTACTTTCATTGCATCACTAAGTAAGACTGCTAGAGTATCGCATACTTAATCATGCGACATAGACATATGAAGCATGTAGCAAACCACCGAGAGTTGTGCGTTGCACAAGTGTTGTGAGAAAATCCTATTTGCTTAAGTGCGATGTTGTAGCAACACTTATCTATGAGCTGATCAGCGGTAGCTAACTACCCGAGAGGGTAAGTGGTGGAACGCATTAAGAAAAATAAGCAGTGTTCCTAGAGATAGGAATAATCTTATCTCAGCCATGTTTATGTAATTACCTTGTCTTATGAGTGCATCATTCATCATTTAGGCATACTTGAGAGAGTAATCTAAAAAAACCAAATCTAGGTTTGAGAGAGTCAGGTTGGATCACATAGGCAAGAATAGAGGCTTAGAGATAAGCTCTATTTGCTATTACACAGCGTATGCACCCTATAGATAGGATATGTGTGAACCCCGAATCCTAATTTCTCTACTTGAGTATATTCTCTATTGAGATCAGTGTAATGAGTAGGTTGATGTGGAAACTAGTGTGGAATGGTAGAGGAAAAAGTGGAGATTTGAAGAAAAGAGGAAATTTGGAAGTTTAAATTTTGGGAAAAAATTGGAAATTTGGTTAAGTATAGAATTTTGTGTGTTGATGCATTGGAAAAGTGGTTGGTGAAGTCATGCGGCTGAAGAAGAAAAAAGAAGATGATGCGTTGGAAGGCACACGAGTAGGCGAGGCATGCATGGAAAGGCAGCCCATGCATCGAGCAGCATTGGTCAGACGCCCTACCCATGCATCGAGCAGCCTCGGCCAGATGCCCTGCCCATGCATCGAGCAGCCTCGCCCGGACGCCCTGCCAATGCGTCGAGCGAGCACGCCCATGCGTTGAGCGCCCTGCCGAGCATCAAGGTGCCTTGCCATGTAGCCAAGCGTGCAACCCATGCGGCCAAGCATGCCCATGCGTCGAACGAGCGAGTGATGGCCAGCCTATGCCGCATGCCCGTGCGTCGAAGCAACTCATCCATATGTCAAGTGACCAGCCTATGCAGGGCGCCTATGCATTGGTGGCCAACACCATGCACCCATGCCAAGCAAGCCGTGCGATGTTACCTAGTGAGCCATGCGTCGTGGATGGATGGTCACCCTATGCGTTGATGATGGTTAGCTTCTTGCGATGGCTAAGTTGAATTGTAATGAGAGTGAATTGGCTTGCTATGTGTTGATGATAGGCTATGCATTGAGTATGGATTATGTGTTGAACATCCAAGAGTTGGATGCATACAAAGGATGAGATCAGCAGGAGAACATCATCAAAACCATGTGTCTTCTTGGGAGGAAAGCCTTAAGCCTTAAGAATTTGAGGTGGTGGCATCAGATTGGAGGCTCATGCGTTGGCAACGTGGGAGAAAGACAATTAGCTTGCGATGATCACATCATTGCGTTGATGGGTAGAGAAGGAGACACTTGGCCATGCAGGCAAGTAGGTGGTGTCAACACTGGAGAAGGTTTGAATGCCTATAAATAGAGCCAAGAGACTTCATTTTTAGTTCACAATTCAGAAATACCACAAAAAGAGTGGGAAAGTTGAGCAAACCTTGCGTTGGAGCCAAATCCATGCGTTAGTCATAGAAGACGCATTGGACAGTGAGGTCTAAAGAGGACGCATCAAATTGGGACAAGGAGTTCTCCCAATTTACTCGTGTGTTTGGAGTGATTCTAAAGCCACCTGAAATCTCTGAAAGTCTAGTTTTCAGGGTAGAGTTGCCAGAAGGAAAGCTCGAAGGGATCAGGCTGGAAACTGAGAAGAAGACAGAAGGGTCAAGCTGTCGGATAAGCTTGGGCAAGTCTTGAAGATTCTGTAATTCCAGCCAAAGAACGAGAATTTTTGAGCTAACATTTTAGGATAAGCTTCTTGAGACATTTTAGAACATGTTTGTAGAAGGAAGTATCTCAAAATAAGGTCTAGAACTATGAGTAATCTAAGCTGCAATTTGAATATGAATTCTAGGGGTGAAAAAGGAGCCTGAGGTAGAGTGAAAAGCTCATAAGCAATCAAGGTGAGTGGCTAAAACGTTTTGACTAAAACATTTTCTTAAAATGTTTGAATACAACGTGTTATAGAAAGCATGTATTAAAGAAGATTATTCTCATGCCAGCTAGTTTTACTAAGTAATTTCCAAGCAAACCATGAGTTATGTTTTAAACGCATGCATGTGTGAGAAATTGTTGAAAAGTGATTTATGTGTTAAATACACTCACATGTGTTAGTACCTTTAAAGCCATGTTTTTATATGTGTTATACTTTACATGCTTCAAAGAGAAAGTCATTTATGAATAGCTTTACTTAAAACGCGATATCGAAGGACATTTGAGAAAGTATCCTCCCAACTAGATACTGAAGGACATTTGATAAGGTATCTATTGGTACTGAAGGACGTTTGAGAAGGTACCAAACCAACCAGATACTGAAGGACGTTTGAGAAGGTATTTGAACAGAAGTACCTAAGGTATGACGGTACTTAGTATGGCCATGTGCACGTAGGTAGTTAGAGTCAGAGATTGAGCAAAAGGGTTCTCTCTTGACTAGTAGTTGGTGTTAGGATTATTTTATCCACAGTAAGGGTTATTCTCAACTGAGAAATAGTTTTATTGTTTTATGATTAAAACAACTTTATATGTTTTATGCTTGGAAAATGTTTATACTGTAGTACAAGTACTGTAGAAGCTTATATTTCAGTTAAACTCTTTATTCAGATTTTTCTTGAGAATCAATTACCTTTATTAAGTCACTCACCGGGCACAAGCTCACCTCGTTTTCAAATATTTTCCTTTCCCCACCACAGGTAGTTGTCAAATCCTCTGAAGATAGCTTTGCATCTGCTCTGCCACTAAAGGATAAAAGGATTTGTAACCCGTCTGTTTAGGTGGTTACTGTTAATATTGTACACATGTTACTGTTGTTCATATAGAGACTAGGATTTGTGGGTTTTGGGACTTGTGAATCTAGTGTTGTAATGACTCTAAATATGTTATGTTTCTGAATTAATAAATTTTGGCCTAAAGATATTCCGCTGTATATGAGTTTTATATTGGTATCAGAGTTATTCCGCAACAGTTAGTAGGCAGTAAGTGTCAGCCACAGGGTTGATAACTGCTGCAGTCATGCCCTTTCCTAGGCTAAGAGGGTGATTTGGGGCGGGGTGTGACAATATAAAAGTATGCGATCACATCACATGCGTCTAGAAGTAGGACACGGTGGTATGCAATCATCTTGTTTATGTGTGAGAGCACGTGAGCAAGAATAGAGACTTAGACATAAGGCCTTTCGACACTATCGCATATACATCACATGCGTCTTTGTCAAGTGTGTGTAGCATAATCACTTAGCTTGTGTTGGCTGGGGTTACCCTTGCGATCATGCTTATTGATGCGGTGAAGACATCCCCACCATTTTATCTATTTTTCCCATGCATCTTATTACGCGTTAACCGTTGCTGTGTCTCTATCTTTCACAGTCATACTTCCACTGCTTAATCTGTTAGGTAGGAGTAGGAGTAGGAGTAGCGCATAACCCTTAACTTCAATATTCTTTTATTCTTCGCCGCAAATACTTGACTTCATAACACTTAGCTACAAGTCCTTGCGTTTGACCTCGGATCACCTGAGAAACTTGCGATCTCATTATACTTGGCGAGAATGAAAGAAAACTTGTGACAGGAACAATTGGTCATTGCATACATTCTTAGACGCATATTGCATATCTGATGCATGGAGAATGCACGATAACCACATATTTATTTACTCCATTTCCCAGACCATCAAGCTTTTGGTGCCATTGCCAGGGATTGGCAACTTTAGTGCTGAATATTTTTGTGATATTATGCGGGACATAGTTCTAGAGTACAGTGTGCTTAAGCGAAGAGCAGCTAACGGTGCATGAGTACTGGAATGGATCCAAAATTCAAAGCCGACCCAGAAATCAAGAGAACCTTTCACAGGAGAGCACGACAAAACCGTACTAGGCGTACAAGAAATATGGCAAACAAAAATGAGAGGCCCGGAGGGAATCAGGGAATGAATCGACGGTCGCAAGACTCAGTCTTTCTGGGCGTCGACCGCAACATTTCTATGAGGAACTATGCGACACCCAATTTATACGATTTCTAGCCGGGTTTTGCAAGGCCTACAATAGAGGAGAACGCTATATTCGAAATTAAGCCTGTCATGCTCCAGATGATTCGAAATGCGGGTCAGTTTGGAGGTTTACAAGGAGAGGACCCGCATGCACATCTGACCAGTTTTTTCGAGATGTGCAATACATTCTCCATTCCTGGCGTGACTTCTGAAGGCATCAGACTCTATCTTTTCCCGTACACACTTAGAGACGAAGCAAAGAGGTGGGCTCATTCGTTGGAGCCAAATGAGATCAATTCTTGGGATCAATTGGTTGAAAGATTTGTGAAGAAGTTCTTCCCTCCCACCGTCAACGCAAGAAGAAGACGGGAAGCGTTAAATTTTGAACAAGCAAAAAATGAAACTCTAAGCACCGCATGGGTGCGCTTTTGACGATTGGTGAAGAACTATTCGCATATTGGGATTCCTGATTATGTCCTCACGGAAACTTGTTATAATGGCCTGAACAGAGCAATGAAAGTAGTTGTAGACGCCTCCATAGCAGGAGGATTTATAGATAAAACGTATACTGAAGCAAAAGTCATTGTAGATCGCATCTCGTGAAATACAGATGACTGGGTTGATGACGGATATGGAGGCAGAGGCATGGAACAAAGGAAAACAGAGAGCACCATTGTACCAGTGGATACAATCACCACGCTGGCTGCCCAGCTGGCCGCAGTCACCTTGCTCCTCCAAACCATGGCTATAAATCAAGGAACTCTCTCTCAGAGTGCAGCGCAAGCCAATGCGCTGATGCAAGTGGCAGCAGTAAACTATATACAATGCGGAGAGGGTCATTCAGTGGAAGTCTGCCCGTCAAACCAACAATCAGTATATTCTATCCATAACAACCGATTCAGCAACATATATAACCCAGGTTGGAGGAATCATCACAACTTCAATTGGGGAGGGAACAACGACCAGGGAGGCCAGAGAAATCTGCAGACCAATCATTCCTGGAATAAAGGAAATCCTCCAGGTTTTCATCACAAGGGTTAAGGCCAGAGTAATTATCAGAACAGACTACCGCACAACCAACCCTCTTCATCTAACACCTCATCCAATTCATCATCCTTGGAAGCACTGCTCAAACAATACATAAAAAAGAACGATGTGATCATGCAATCGCAAGCATCTTCCATCGGGACTTTGGAGGTACAGGTCGGGCAGCTTGCGACCGAACTTAAAAACAGAACACCTGGTATGTTGCCTAGCAACTCGGAAGCACCTGAACCAAGGGAAAGAAGAAATGTCAAGTGGTGACATTGGGTAGGCAAGCCTGATCACCTGTGGGGATGCGTTGCGGTAATGTTGAAAGTCTTTTCAAACAACATCTGTATAAACTCTCTTTACTGCTTTATTACTACTTTATTGAATTAGTTTCTCTGCTTTATTGAATTAATTTCCATTTTAGTCTCTGATTGCGTTGATTTTAATGAACTGTTGAATGAATGATTTGAGTGAACATCGCAATGTCTTATCATTATGGTTTTGGGATAAGCATTGCGATGTTGGTGATACAATGCAATGTTGGGTATGCATTGCATTGACGGGTGTGTCTTGCGTTAATAAATGTACATTGCGCCCGTCCCCCAAAAATAATAAATAAATAAATATATATATATATATATATATTGATAAAATATTCGCAGAGAAGGTAATCGTACGAGCATTTCAGCTCTAGAGGTGAATTATTACATAGTAGACGAAATGACATCCTTGCCTGCTATGTCATAATGGGGAGGGGCGTGGTAGGCTTTTTGGATTACCAAAGCCTACCAAGTGCACTACTGATTGTGTTGGACCCTTCAAGGCTTAACTATAAATCGCCCCCCCTCCCCCAGCCTCGTCTGGAGTTCATTTGCATTCTTCTTCGCGAAAACCTTCCCAAAAACCCTCTGCATACCTTGACTGCACCGTTCGCTCTTTCTTCCACGAAAAAAGAAAAATAACCACTATCTTCTTTCCCTTCACCGAGCTTATGGTCGGACAATCGTCACACTCTTCTTCCCAACCATCATCCCCTTCCCAAGCCCTTGTCCCCACGTGGGAGGCGGCTTTCCTTGTCGCCTCGCCGCCCAGGCCAAACCAACTCCCAAAATCGCCGGAAAGCCCAGGCAAAAACCCTCAATGTCTACAACACCGTCTACCCACCGGGAGGGGCCGAGCACGGAGAGTGCCCTTGCCACCAGTCTTGAAGTGGCGCTCCCATTACCTCCAACTGAAAGTGAACAAAAGAGAAAAGACGATAAGGAGGTGTTTGGGAGCATCTCGAGTTATTTGGAGAATAAGGGGGGCTTGTCGGAAGTAGGAGTAGTAAACTAACCCCTGTCGTCAGAGGAGGAGTTAGTTTCGGCTTCACGGAGGATGGCCCTCACCATCTGGGATCCTAAGGAGAATGCCCCAACAAACTCTAATGAGGGACCCATTAGGGCTGTTCTGGAGGTTGTAGAGGCAAGGAGGCGGACGGGGCAGTTCAAAGAAGCAGAGAAGGAAGAGAGAGAAGTCGACGAGCAATGGGCAGAGAAAGATGAAGATGCTCGGTTGGAAAAAGAAAAGAAGGAAATGAGGAGAAGTGAAAGAAGAAAACGCAGGCGAGAAGAGAAGCGCCTGAGAAAAGAAGAAGAGCGGAGGCTAAGGGTAGGAAGCCTGGACTTTGACGGAGAATCAACCACCGCAAGGGTGGAGCCGGGTGTCAGCGCAAATTGAACCACGAGGTTCGAATGACAAAGAAGACCCTGACATCTCCCCACTGATACAGCGTCGCAAGGAGAATGCGCCACAAGGGTCCACATAAGACCTAATAATCAACAAACGCATGGAGAAGGAGAAGGAAGAACGAAGAAAGAAATTAAAGGAGAAGGAAGAAAAGATGGCAAGGGCATGCCAAATCATCGCCTCAGCCGATTTGTCCAGACGGCTTCATGATGAGGAGGTTCACCTTTCCAATGCAAGGGCGAAAGAAGAAGAAAAGAGAAGGCTCGAGGATGAGCAGTGCATTGCGCTCGCCTCTAAGCAGTTTGAAAAAGAGATGCAAGAAGAAGAGGAAGCGGAGAAGAAGGAGAATGAGAAGGAGAAGAAGGAATTGCGCCGCAAAGCAAAAGTTCAGCGCGCAATTGAGTTGAAAAGAAAAGAAAGAGAATAGTGGGAAGAGAAAAAGCAAGAGTAGAGCAAGGGGCGGGAACGCATTCAACAACAACAACCCCGCCTTGCGTTCACTCAAGAAAAAGGAAAAATGAAGGTGGAAGGCCCCGAGCTTTCACCAGCCAGAAGGCGCCCAAAAACCCGAAGGAAAACAATGATTTATTGATGGAAATGGGCTTCTTCCCTGTGTTGATCCCACTACCAGATCGTGTCATCAGTATTGTAGTGGAGCATGGGTGGGAAACTTTCTACCAATGCCTATCCATAGTCATCCTAGCGGTAGTGAGGGCCTTTTACCACGGCCAACTCTACGACACCGAAGATGCGGTGGTCGTTGATGGTAGGGTAGTGCCATTCAGCGCCGAGGACATCAATAAGCTCTATCAGTTGAAGAATTTCTCGGAAGCACCAGGCAATAAATTGATTGATGATCTTGCCCAAGAGAACATGGAGGATGCGCTGAGAATACTGGCGCAACCAGGCACCAAGTGGACGGTGTCTTTGATTGACATTAAAACCCTCGCTTCCAACCACCTATTGCCAGAAGCACGCCTTTGGGTCTACTTGGTGAAGAGATGGCTCATCCCAACCTTTCATGATAGGACAATTTCAAGGGATAGAGTTATGGCCACATATTGCATTGCGCGCGACATTCTGATTGACGTAGGTAGACTTTTGCGAGGCAAATCAGAGGTTATGTAGGCCGCATCAGAGGCCAATACTTCTTTCCATGGACTGTCTCCAGCCTATGCCTATCTGTGGGCACTGGCATTGAAGAAGAGCCGATGACAGAGGTCCATGGCCTCATTAGCACAAAAATTATGAGAGTCCTTCTCAAGGATTCGCCGGATTGCCCTAAGCCTCCACCCAAGCAGCCCCTTATCGATCTGAATGTGCCGCAACCACCCAGACCCAAGAAACAGCCACGCAATGAAAAAGGAAAGGAAATAATCCAAGGCAGTGCATATTATCAGCCAACCAATTTACCCTTGGAGGATCCCTTACCCTTAGTCATCCGACCACCAAGTCCAACCACTGAGCCCCTTTCCTCTCTTCTCGATCATTTTGCAAACCTCCTCCTTGCGCCTGGCTCCAAGCCCCCATCCCCAGCAGCATCCATCAGCCATCCATCTCCACCCATCTTTCCCCTCAAACATCGCCGCATGTTGATGACCCACACAGTTTGGGAGTAGGCCCTTTCGCTCAGCCATAAACCGATGCAGGTGAGACATCGACGACACCACCCCCTACCGCATCCATAGTTGCTGCCCTTGAGGACATGTAGGGCTTCTTGACACAAGATTTATCTTCCTTCCGCCACACATTGATGGAGTTGCAAGAGAGCAACGCAAAGCTGCGCCAGGCGATGATAAACATTCAACGCAACATCTTTACTCTTCGCTTGAATCAGAGGCAGATGGCAGAACACAACCACGAGTACTTTAATTTCTTGACCGCATATTTGCATGGTCCCGTGGGTCCTCAGCATCTGCAACAACCTTTTTTCTTTCAAGAAGCATCGCCAGAAGCTCCTCTGCAATGCCCTCCTCACAACGGACCCTCATCGCAAAGTTAAATTTGAGGGTGTATCACCTTCTCCTATACCTTTGTATTCTCCTTCACGTTTTCGAATTTTTTTTCCATCATTACAATTCTTTTATATACCTATACCCTTGTATTCTCCTTTACATGTTTGAAATTTTCGTGTTTGCGATCATTACAATTCTTTGTGTACTTAGACAATTTTTATATAAATTGAGTGATTATTCTTTCCTTATGTCTTGGCCTTTTTATTTATATCATCCTTTGTCAATTTAATTCGGTATTTCCTTTCTTTTCTTTTCCGCCGTTTATTTGCTCTGCTATGACGAGTATTATGTGTAACTTAGCGCAATTTCTTTATATATTGCATTTTCTGCCTAACACTTAGACAATTCATCGCAATAGTTTCCACTTTACCTTCTCTATCACAAGACTCTGCTCAAACCTTCTTTTCAAATTTTGACTAAGTGTTTTGACTTTTTTGTCCAAAACAATGCAATGAGGACCTTGCGACTCTTTAAATTTGAGGGTGGAAAAGGTCTGAGCAGATGAAATCAAACGGATGCGTTTATATCAAGCAAATGCGATCTTTGAAAAAAAAAAACAAACTCCGCTGTCAGTACAAGGGAAAATCCCAACCTAATAAGAGTTAAGTCGTGAAAGGAGCCTGCTCGTAGTTGGATGTTCACATGGCACCCGTGGGAGCAAGACAAAATGAAGGTAGGTTACCAAGATCGACGCAAAACAAAAAAAAAAATAAGAAAAAAAAGAGACAACTCACTGACCAGCTAAAGTGAAAACTTGGCTAAGGAACAAGAGTTGGAGTTGAGCTTGGTACATAACCGAAGTTGGATGTTCGCATGACACCCGTGGGAGCAAGCCAAAACGAAGGGTATAACCATGATCAATGCTCTCTATAGTAAGATGAAAACCAGGCTACCGCATAAAAGGCATGCTTCTTTTTTTTTACAAGAATAGAGAAAAAAAACATTCTTTTCAAAATAAGAAGAGAACTTTGAGCAGAGGTTTGTCTAAGGTAAGAATAAAGTAGAGCATGCTGAAGAAATTTTCAAAGGATAGAAGGAATTAGTAATTTTGAGAAATTATGTAGAGGTAGAGCATTCGGAGTAGTCGATCGACGCAAAGTAAGGATAGGACTTGAGCTGAATTGCCTTAATAGAGGATATGCTTGAGGACAAGCATATATCTAAATTTGGGGGTGTGATAACTTATAGAAATACAAGTTATTTATACCATCTTATTTAGAATATGTGGAAAAAGGAAGGAAAAAGTTACGTCGAACATATAGAAATTAACTCAGAAATGCAAAGGTTGTAAATTGTCGAAAGCACACCCGCTGACCCCATTCCGATGGCAAAAAGGGATGTCCAAGTCTTTGTTTTGCAGGAAACAAGTATCACCGCATGCGACGATCGCTCGAGGACAAAAAGAGCACACATTCGCACCACATGCGACGATCGCTCGAGGACAAAAATAGCAACGCATTCGCATTGCATGCGCGATCGATCGTGGACAAAAAGAGCAATGCATTCGCACCGCATGTGACCATCGATCGTGGATAAAAAGAGCGACGCATTCGTGGGGATTTCTGAAATTGTACAGCTTTTATGTTGTACGATCTGACAAATTGAATGTGGAGCAGAGCGGACGTTTCCACCAAGCCTCAGCAGAAAAAGTAACTTTTTAGAGCGGGACCACTAACGAAGGAGGTGCTAAGGTCTATAAATAGCTACATCAACACAAAAGGAAGGAGGCTGGTCTGAAGAGACATTCATAGAGAGTCTGGGAGATAGACGAGACAAGTCCGAAAGGAAGTCTCAGAAGCCAGAAATTCATTTACAATGCCAAAGAGAAGCTCTGTACAAGGGTCATTTCTACCTGGGGAGCTATCCTAAGAAGGAAGTTCTCCACCTCACTCCTTCTACACACCAGCAAGCAAAAAAACTCCGATCGGGATCCGTGTCAAGACATTGACACGCTATCCTCATTTGTTCTTACTTTCTGTTCATCAACTGTTATTCATTTCTGATCTTTCATTCATCTATCTGTAACAAACGTTTTATCTCTATCCGTAATATTGTTATCATGTTCATCTTCATCTCTCTGTTCACCATCTCTATCCGTAATATAGTTATCATGTTCATCTTCATCTCTCTGTTCACCACCATACCTTCATCTTCCATTTCTCTCACCATGTGTAACTAATCCTCCAGGGTAAGGGGGAAGGATTAAGCGAGTAAGTTGTTAATCCATGTTGAAGAAGTCAGCTAAGTTTAGCAAACGCATGCTCAACGACATCTTGACCTGTGAGAGCAGAAGTGAAGATGTTAATCCACTTCTCGAAAGAAGGTTGATAGAATGCATTAACTAAAGCAAGACTTGCCATCGCATTCTTGTCGCTGCATTTTACTTTTCAAACACAACACACTATTATTTTGATTTCGGTCGCATGTATCATATCAATATCGCATCTAGCATCGCAATCCCCATGTTCAACCTCGGATCACTCAGAGAAACTTGTAGTGGAATTATACTTGGTTCCAATGCAAGAAAACTTGTGACATTACAAATAACGAGACTCCGGGAGAATTAGGACATCAGTCCCAACAATTATTACATCACAAGCGTTCAATTCTTTTAAGCCTTTCTTAACCATACTTTCATGTCCTCAAGATCCCTCTCATTCAGATGTGATATCGGTTCATTCATGTACCCATCCTAAACTTGTGTCGTTACATGCCCACAAGCTTCTGATGGCCTCGGTATTCCCCTGCATCCCTTACGACCTGGCTACGTCAACCTCACTTGCCTCGAATGCTTCTAGAAGTGAAAATTATCCCCACAAACCGTGAATTCCCAGGAGGTCACCCAACATAGGATTGCTCCAAGCTAAGCACGCTTAACTTTGGAGTTCTTATGACTGAGCCACCGAAAAAGAAGGTGCACCTTGTCAGTATAGGTAGTAACTTTCAATTCTTTTAAGCCTTTCTTAACCATTCATGTCCTCAAGATCCCTCTCATTCAGATGTGATATCAGTTCATTCATGTACCCCTTATAAACTCGGGTCGTTACAAAAGGTGACCCTAAAAAACTATAGCTGTGAGAGCCTTCGTAAAGGGGTCAACAACGTTGTGCTCCGAAGCGATCTTTGTGACTATCACATCCCCTCGATGCACTATCTTGCGGATGAGATGATACTTCCGCTCTGTATGTTTGTCGCGCTTATGACTCCTAGGCTTCTGGAGTTCGCCATAGCACCACTATTATCACAATAGTGGGTGATGGGCCTCGACATATCTGGAACAACTTCTAGATCAGTCAGGAACTTTCTGAGCCAAACGACCTCCTTAGCAGCTTCACAAGCTGCTACATACTCAGCCTCCATGGTGGAGTCGGCGATGCACCTCTGCTAAGTGCTTCGCCATACTACAGCTCCTCTGTTAAGAGTGAAAATGATCCTGAAGTGGATTTTCGAGAATCCTTATCAGTCTAAAAGTTAAAGTCCATGTATCCAATAAGGATCAAATCCTTAGATCCATACACGAGCATGTAGTCCCTCGTTCTCCGAACATACTTGAGGATATTCTTAACTGCGGTCCAGTGACCCTTTCCTAGATTAGACTGATACCTACTGACTATCCCCACAGCGTAGCAAATGTCTGGTCTAGTACACAAAATTGCATACATCAAACTGCCAACGGAAGATGCATAGGGGACCCGTCTCATCTCCTCAACCTCTTGAAGTGTCTTAGGACACATTTCCTTAGACAATGTAACTCCATGCTTAAAAGGCAGTAAGCCCTTTTTGGAGTTATGCATCGAGTACTTGATGCAACATCTTGTCAATGTACGACGCCTGAGACAGAGTTAGCACTTTGTTCTTTCGATCCCGAAACATCTGAATACCAAGAACAAATTGAGTCTCTCCCAAATCTTTCATTTAAAATTGGGTCGCTAGTCAGTTCTTAACTGATGTGAGTAGACCTACATCATTCCCAATGAATAGAATATCGTCTACATACAACACAAGGAAAACTACTGAACTGTTGATGATTTTCTTGCAGACACAAGGCTCATCAACGTTTTGGTCAAAGCCGTACGATTTGATCGTAGTATCAAACCAAATATTCCAAGATCGAGACACCTATTGTAGCCCATAAATGGATCGATTCAGTTTGCAAACCTTTTGCTCTTGACCTTAGGCTATGAATCCCTCGAGCTGGACCATATAAATGGTCTCCTCAAGATTACCATTCAGAAAGGCAGTCTTGACGTCCATTTGCAATATCTCATAGTCATAATATGAGGCAATGGACAGGAGGATGCGAATAGACTTTAGAATGGCAACAGGCGAGAAATTCTCCTCATAGTCGACTCCCTCCACCTGGGTATAACCCTTTTAAGTCTAGCATTGAAGGTTTACACCTTCCCATCGACACCCTGTTTCATCTTGTAGATTCATTTATAACCTATAGGTTTTACCCCATCAGGTTGATCAACAAGATCCTATACTGAGTTGAAGTACGTCGACTCCATCTTGAGATCCATGGCTTTGACCCATTCATCTTGGTCAACATCCTTCATTGCCTTCTGATAACTTGTAGAAATACAAGTTATTTATGCCACCTTATCTAGATATTGCGGCCAAAAGTTAGTAAATATGCACTGATTGTATGAAGATTGGCTCAGAATTACAATAATTATAAATGATCGCAATTACACCCACTAATGGAAGACAAGTCGAGTTTTACTCTGTTTTATAAGAAACCAAATCACCGCTTACGCTTAAGGCTCACGAGAAACTGATCAACACATCTTTGTGACATTGCGCCTGTCAATCAATAATGAAGAGATGATCACTGCAATGATGGCACAATGCGACAGTCGATCCAGAGCTAACTTTCAACCGCATGCGGTAATAAAAACAACACCGCATGAAAATCCACAATCGAAAGATGCAACTGAGCAATGCAAAAGCGGAGGATTGAAACACGTGTACAACTAACAGTTGTGCAGATTGACGGTCTGATTGCATAACAGAAGGAATAATATCCAACGATCTTCGGAATTACCATAACCATCAGTGGGGACCACAAGGCCAGAGTCAAAGACCTGCACCTATAAATACCCATAGATTTCAGAGAAAGCTTATGCTACTTGATATGGGGCTAAATGTTACTAAATTGTTGAGAGTAAAGGCTAAGCTGAGTGCTAAGTGAAGAAATCCGGGAAGAAGACAAGATAAGGCCGAGAGGTGAATCTCAGATCTCATCTGCCGAATACTCGATGGGAAGCTCTGTGCATAGATCTCTACTACCGATGGAGCAAGCTTGAGAGGGAAGCTCTCCCTACCATCAAATCCATCCTAACCGGCAAGCAGATCTCCATCGAATCAATGCCAAGACATTGGCACTTGTTTGTATCTGTTCTATCTCTTTCAGCGTTGTATTTCACTTTCTCTTTATCTTTTCATTCACACACCATGTATCAAACGCTTAATAGATATATTAAATGTTTCGATAGCTTTCATATACCATTCTCTATCCATTCCGTTCCTCCATTAATCATTTTCTCCATGATGTATTTTTAATACCTTGATAGTTAATATGAATCAAACAAGTACTTAATCTATGTTAAAGGTATAAAATGCGTTTAGCTAAGGCATGTTCGACGACATCTTCACCTGTGAGAGCAGAAGTGAAGATGCCATTCTGATCTATCGAGAGAGGGTTAGAAGAATGCGTTAACTAATGTGAGTAATACTTCTAGACATGGAAGCAACCTTGCATTCATTACGTTATTCTCTGTTTCACCATAGACATGTGGGAATGTGGCCGATCACTTAAAGGTGTACACCAAGAGAAGAGCGGACAGTATTTCTAGCTTCAACGCAATTGAGAACTTGTGCTGTTTATATTATTTATCTTTCTCTTTCTATTCTGTTCATAAAACTTGCCGCCGTATTCCACGTCTTTGCATAACTTTCACAGCCAACCTTGACCCCAGCATCTTGTAACATGAAGCCTGTATCTTGTATCATCTAGCTTAGGTTTATTGAATTTTATTTTTTTATTGCATATTTACTGTTTTACTTTATTTTAGCGCAATTTATATACCTATACAAACACAATTTTTTTAAAGATTGAAAACCTGGTCGCATATATCATGAACATATCACAATAACCTAAAACAGTCCCTGAGTTCGACCTCGGATCACACCGAGAAACTTGTGGTGGAATTACACTTGGTTCCATCATAAGGAAACTTGTGACAATGCATGACATACTATGTGAACATCCATAATTAACGCATATCTATTAGTAGTATCGCATCATTTTGAGCATAGAACATCATCAATCATACCTATCAGCGATTCGTCAACACCTTCTGATAAGTCAACGGATCCTCAACCTCACCATCGGCTACTATAACCATGATTTTAGTGAAACCCATATAGCGAATAGGTGGGTTCGTAACCCTCCCACTATGTCGAGGTTCCCTCAACTCTTGAGGTGGAACTGACCTATTGGATGAACTTCCATCAACAACTCTTGTTGATGGAGCAGGCGCTTCAACAACTCTTGTTGAAGTATTAGTAGTTTCATTGGAAAGTTCACGGAACACGATCTTACTACGTGGACTGTGCTCCCTCAAATGATCCTCCTCTAGAAAGGTAGCATTCATTGACACAAACACTCTGTTTTCCATAGGATCATAAAAGTAACTCATAACTTGTAGAAATACAAGTTATTTATGCTGCCTTATTCAGATATTGCGGCCAAAAGAGAGAAAATATGCGCCGATTGTATGAAAATTAGCTAAGAAATACAATAATTAAAAATCATCGCAAATACACCCACTAACACCATCAAGATGGTAGAAAAGGATATGTCTAGTCTGTTTTGCAGGAAACCAAGTCACCGCTTGCGATCAAGGCTCAGAGAGCAATTGAACAATGCATCTTCGTCACATTACGCCCGTCAATCAACAATGAATAGACGATCAACGCAATGACGGCACAATGCGATAGTCGATCCAAAGATAAACCTCACCCGCATGCGGTAATAAAAACAACACCGCATGCGGACACACGATCGAAAGATGCAAATGAGCAATGCAATTGCAGAGGATTTTGACACGTGTACAACTAATCATTGTGCATATTTGACAGTCTGATTATATAATAGAAGGAATAAATCTTCCACCATTCTCGAAATTTCCATAACAATACAGTGGGGACCACAAGTCAGAGAGTCAAAGCTTTTCGCCTATAAATACCCTCACAGAATTCACTGAAAAGATATACTTGATACGGGGTAATTGATACGAGGCTATTGAGAGAGAGCTGATCTGAGTGTTGATTGGAGAAGATTCGAGAAGAGAAGAGACAAGGCCGAGAGGTGAGTCTCAGTGAAATTCTGCCAAATCTCCATCAAGAAGCTCTATGCTTAGATCCCTTCTACCGGTTGAGCATGCCTGAGAGGGAAGTTCATCCATCCATTCATTCCATCGATGCTGGCAAGAGATTTTCCATTCCAGATTTGTGCCAAGATGTTGGCGCTTATTTGTATTTGTTTCTAACTCTATTTCATCAATTGTACTTCATTGTCTTAATCTCTTCATTCACAATCATGTATCAGATGCTAAATAGTATTATTGAATGTCTTGATCATTTCCATTTCCACTTTTCTATCTACTTCCGTTCCTCCATTAATCATTTTCTCCACGATATTTTCTTAATCCCTTGGTAATTAGTATGAATTAAACGAGTGACTTAATCTGTGCTAAAGAGATGAATATGTTTAGCTAAGGCATGCTAGACGACATCTTCACCTGTAAGAGCAGAAGTGAAGATGCCATTCTGATCTATCGAGAGAAGGTTAGAAGAATGCATTAACTAAAGTGAGTAGTACTTCTAGAGATGGAAGCAACCTTGCATTCACTACGTTCGTCCCTGTTTCACCACAGAGATGTGGGAACGCGACCGATCACCGAGAGGTGTACGCCAAGGGAAAAGCGGAACCGTACTTATATCTTTAACACAATTAAGGAACTTGCGATGTTTGTATTAATTATCCTTTCTCTTTCTGCTTTACACATAAGACTTGCCACCGCATAACACGATCTTTGTATATTCTTCACAGTCAGTCTCAACCTCAGTATCTTGTATCATGAAACCTGTATCTTGTATCATCTTAACTTAGGTTTATTTTATCACACTTTACTTTTACCACAATTTACTTTCTTATCGCATTTTTATCGCTTTACTTTACTTTATCACATTTTAAATACCTGTACACACACATTTTATAAATTGAAAATCCCTGGTCGCATCTATCACAAACATAACGCAATAACCTCAAACAGTCCCTGTGTTCGACCTCGGATCACATTGAGAAACTTGTGGTGGAATTATACTTGGTTCCAACGCAAGGAAACTTGTGACAACGCACAACATACTACAAGAACATTCATTATTAACGCATATCTAACAATAATATCGCATAAAGCAAATAAATTCATCATTCATCCATGCATTGTATGGCATAAGATTAGAATAAATTAAACAAGGACATGGACTTGTAGCTTAGGACAAATTTCATGTCATCAAGGACATGGACTTTTATCTTGCATCACATCATTGTATTGTACATTTTATGCCGTTACAAGTTTATGGTGCCATTGTCGGGGATTGGTTAACGGTTTATTGTTTGAGTATGTTTGTAGTATGTGTAGGACAAATCTCTTTGTACTGGATGTTTATCGCGAAGAGCAGTCTAATGACTTAGGAGTGCTGGAGTGATCCAGAAATTCTAAGTGGCCCAGAGATCAAGTGTATTATTCGCGCAGGAGCACTCAGAAACAGAATAAGCACCAGAATTCTAAAACCTATGGTTACGGAGAATGTAAGGATTGAGAAGTGCAACGCATTCCCCATATCCGGTGTGACTCCCGAAGGACTTATATTACATCTCTTCTCGTACGTATTGCGGGATGAGGCAAGGAGAAAGGAGCAATGTCCCTAGGACATTGGGCAGGCAAGTTGGACCGCCTGCAGAGGTGTGGATTGCGCTCATTCAAAGAAACACATCTTCCGGTCCATATCTCACATCTTTGTTTAAATGCTTTCTTTAATTATTGTCTTTATTGAATTTTGAATTTTGTCATTTATTGCCTCAGATAATTTGTTCCATGATTTTATGAATTTAAGGCTCATTAAATTTTCTTGAATTTATTTTTGTACTGTCTTTAATTCCTTTAACTTTTCTGTCATTAATGCGTTATTCTTTAATTGGTGAATGATTGAGAAATGAGAAGAAATTTATTACCGCAAGTCATAGCAACTTGCATTGATGAAAGAAAAAAGTAAATAAAATATATAATAAAAATAAAACAATCAACATCTAGTATGTAAGACGTTAATGAACGCATTTTGAACCAACTAGGTACGCTTTGCATTCACCCAATTCAAATGCGTTGAAGCTGAGGGGTGTGTTGCGCGCGTGTGTGTCCTTTGCCCATCCTTAGCAAAATGCAATATGTTGAGGTAGTGTTGCACTGGTAGCAATACTGTGCGTCCGATCCTCCAGAAATGTGTTTAGTTAAGGGGTGTGTTGCAGGGATGCATGCATTGTTGCCTGTCCTCTACGAAGATGCATTTGCGTTGGTGAACACATTGCGTTAATCTTTACCTTGCGTTCATTTGAATAAAACATTAAAGAAAATTATTTTTGCAAAATTGAGAAGTCCAATCGTTTTGTATCCCAAAGAAATGATGAATTTGCAGACGAAAGGATGTTTTTCTGGAATTTCATAAATGAGGGAAGTTTGAGTGTCGGGCCTTTTGAGTGTCTCGAGGCTTGTCACTGCAAAAGTCACGTTGGGCCCACTAAGGCCCAACCTATAAATAGAACCTCCCCCGTCTATGAACTCTTTACCTCATTTACAAACTGAAAACCCTAGTGCCCACGGCATACAGAGCTTTCATCTTCCTAGAAACCAAAAATTTTCCCAGTCTTTCGAACCAAGCATCCATGGCCAACCAAGCTTCCCAACCTTCTGAGTCACCAACGCAAGATCCAGAACCTGTGGACCCCTTACCCTTAATAATCTGCCCTCCAAGCCCTTCAATCCCACCCGAACAACCTTCTTCTCCACTCCATGAACACTTTACCAATCTTTTCCTCCTTCCCAATTCTCCAACAATTTACCCAGCAGCCCTAACTTCATCGCCGCAACCTTCCATTCCACTGCTGCAAGTTGATGACCCACACGATTTGGGTGAAGGCACCTCTGCCCAACCCCAAAACGATGCTGGCGAGACATTGTAGGCAAAACCCTCCAAAACCTCCCTGTCTGTTGAGTTAGCAGAAATGCGGTCACTTCTGACCCAACAACAACAACTTCTCTTCCAACAGCAGCAACTCTTCAATCAATAACAAGCCTACTTCGACCAGCGGTTTGATGCAGTAATGGAGCAAGTTGATAATATTCAGCGTAGTGTTGCCACATCAAGGGAGGCGCTGATCAACATATATCGCAACACTCATACGATCAACCGCCACCAAAGACAACTTGCGGAGCGCAACCTTGAATACTTTAATTTTCTCATAGCATACCTTCATGGTCCATTGGTGCCTCCACATCTCAGGCAACACTTGCTTTATGAAGAGACTCCTTTTGCATCACCGCAAAACCCTTCTCCAGACCCTCCGGCTCCTCAACAATAATCCTTACATTCTATTTTTTGTTATGCGGTCATTATGTATTTTTATTCAATTCATTTATTTTTTTAAGTTAATCAAATTCTTTGACTCTTGTACATGCAAAATTTTTGTATTGCGTTAATTTATAATTATTTGTATACTTTGTTAATAATCAATACAACTAAGTAAATATTCACTCCTTTTTGCCTGTGCCTTTTTCTTTATCATCATTTGTCAATATTTGCGATGTTCTAATCTTTTATTTTTGCGATCTTCATTGCGTTGCTATGATGTAGTATAGGTTTATAATTAGAAACATTTCCCACACATTGTAAATTCTGACTAACACTTAGTTAATTCTTAGTTTAGCAGTACTTTACCTTTTATCTTTCAAAATTCTGCTCAAACCTTCTTTTTGAAATTTTTCTTCTAAGTGTTTGTCTAGTCTATCTAAACAACGCAATGAGGACCTTGCTCGTCTTTAAATTTGGGGGTGGGGAAGGTCTGAGCAGATGAGATCAAGAATATGCAGTCATTAAGAAAATACGTTCATTTTCTGTGGAAAAAAAATTATATACCAAACTCCAATGTCAGCGCAAGGGAAATCCTCAAAAATAATCTCAACCTGATAAGAGTTTAGTTGTGAAAAAAGCTTGCTCGTAGTTGGATGTTCATATGACACCCGTAGGAGCAAGCCGAAACGAAGGTGGGTTTCCAAGAACAATGCAGTATGAAAAAGAAAAAAAAAATATATGAAAAAAAAGAAAAGAAAAATAAAAGAATGCAAGAGACAACTCCTCTGAATATCATGAGTTAAAGTTGAGATTGGTACACAACCGTAGTTGGATGTTCGCATGACACCCGTGGGAGCAAGCCAAAACGAAGGGTGTAACCATGACCAATAGTCTCTAATAAATGACGCAAAAGTTTTGACTACCGCATAGAGACGCATCTAGTTGTTTTGACAAAGAAGAGATAAACATTCTATTTTAAAAACTAGAAAAGCATCTTTGAGCAGAATTTTGTTACATAGAAGAATAAAGTAGTGCTT
Organism: Benincasa hispida; assembly: GCF_027475165.1. Classification (NCBI taxonomy): domain Eukaryota; kingdom Viridiplantae; phylum Streptophyta; class Magnoliopsida; order Cucurbitales; family Cucurbitaceae; genus Benincasa; species Benincasa hispida. The sequence goes on along the minus strand of NC_143478.1, from coordinate 53,195,431 downwards.
TGCTAGGAATTAGCAAGGATAGAAGGAAATTGCGATGTCAAGAAATGTGCCTAAGGGTAACATTCGGAGCAACCAATTGAAGCAAAAATATAGGATATGAATTGAGCATTATTGCCTTAGTAGAAGATATGCTTGAGGACAGGCATATATCTAAATTTAGGGCTGTGATAACTTGAAGAAATACAAGTTATTTATGCTGTCTTATCTAGATATTGCGGCCAAAAGAGAAGAAATATGCGTCGATTGTATGAAAATTAGCTCAGTAATACAATAATTCTAAATTATCACAATTACACCCACTAACATCATCAAGATGGTAGAAGAGGATATTTTTATTTTGTTTTACAGGAAACCAAGTCACCGCTTGCGATCAAGGCTCAACGAGAAACTGAACAACGTATCTCTGTCACATTGCGCCCGTCAATCAACAATGAAGAGATGATTAACGCAATGACAGCACAATGTGACAGTTGATCCAGAGCTGAATTTCAACTGCATGTGGTAATAAAAACAACACCGCATGCGAGCACATGATCGAAAGATGTAGCTGAGCAATGCAAATGCGGAAGATTGTGACACGTGTACAACTAACCGTTGTACAAATTTGACGGTCTGATTGCATAACAGAAGGAATATTTATTCCTCAATCTTCGGAATTTCCATAACAATAAGTGGGGTCCACAAGTCAAGAGTCAAAGCTTTTCACCTATAAATACCCCTATAGAATTCAATGAAGATATACTTGATACGAGGGCTAATTGATGCTAGATTATTGAGAGAGAGAGGCTGAGTTGAGTACTGATCGGAAGAAATCTAGGAAGAAAAGAGACAAGGCCGAGAGGTGAGTCTCAGAGCGATTCTACCAAATCCCCATTGTGAAGCTCTATGCTTAGATCCCTGCTACCGGTTAAGCAAATCTGAGAGGGAAGCTCATCCTTTCGTACAATCCATCGACGCCGGCAAGCAAATCTCCATCTAGATCGGCGCCAAGACGTTGGCGCTTATTTGTATTTGTTTCTAACTTTATTCATCAACTGTATTTCATCTTCTTAATCTCTTCATTCACAAATCATGTATCAGACGCTAAATAGTGTTATTGAATGTCTTGATCATTTCCATTACCACTTTTATGTCTATTTCCATTCCTTCGTTAATCATTTTCTCCATGAAGTTTTCTTAATCCCTTGGTAATTAATATGGATTAAACGAGTAACTTAATCTGTGCTAAAGAGATAAATGCATTTAGCTAAGGTATGCTAGACGACATCTTCACTGTGAGAGCAAAAGTGAAGATGTCATTCTGATCTATCGAGAGAAGGTTAGAGGAATGCGTTAACTAAAGCAAGTAGTACTTCCAGAGATGGAAGCAACCTTGCGTTCATTACATTCATCCCTGTTTCACCACAGAGATGTGGAAACATGGTCGATCACCGAGAGGTGTACGCCAAGGGAAAAGCGGGACCGTACTTATATCTTTATCGCAATTAAGGACTTGCGCTGTTTATATTAGTTATCTTTTCTTTTTCTGCTCTGCACATAAGACTTGCCACCGCATAACATGATCTTTGTATAATCTTCACAGTCAGCCTCAACCTCGGTATCTTGTATCATGAAACCTGTATCTTGTATCATCTTAGTTTAGGTTTATATTATCGCAATTTACTTTACTAACGCATCTTTACCACTTTAATTTACTTTATTGCATGTTTAAATACTTGTACACAACTCTTTTATAAATTGAAAAATCCCTGGTCGCATATATCACAAATATAACGCAATAACCTCAAATAGTCCCTGTGTTCGACCTCGGATCACACCGAGAAACTTGTAGTGGAATTATACTTGGTTCTAAGGCAAGGAAACTTTTGACAACGCATAGTATACTACAAGGTTCTCATAATTAACGCATATCTAGAAGTAGTATCGCATGGACTTGAACCTTGCTTGTAGTGTATAGATTCAATTTTTGCTTAACACACTTGTAGTGAACAGAACAAACATGCTTCCATACACCCTTATACTATCACTTACAATATAAAGATGATGCATGTCTATGCTTAATGCATGCATAAATATAACTCTTATATTATATGATGCATGCTCTTATGTAATTTAAGTCATACAAACTACTGTATCATAACACTTACAATATAGAGATGATGCATGACCAATGCATAACCTAAGTTAGGATTTCAACTATATGGAATACCATATGACATATAATAAAACATACATCTCATGTACATTCACAGAACTAATGGACCGAGATGATTAGCCTCAAAATCGAAAATTAAAATTCTATCTATTACATAAAACCATTGATAACTGGTAGAAATACAATTTATTAAAGCTCAAATTATTAAAACAATTGGAGAAAGCGATGGTAAAATAGGCAATATTACGATTGAATGCGCCAAACTAAAAGAAAATTGTGATCGCTAACGCTCATTGCATAAAAATAGTTAAATTGTGTACAATGTAATGGCATGCTTGAGTTTGTGATCCAAGGGCACAATGTGATGGCGCATTTGAGTTTACGATCTAAGGGTACCTAAAAAATGATCGCGTAAAGACCTTACATAAAGGCGACAACATAATATAATAAAACATGATGGGACGTAAAGCTGATAACAGTCAATTTAGAAATACAGTTGATGGTCGTTGAAGACCATACCGTTGTAAATACATTGAACTTCTAGTGACTATTAGACGACGTAACAGGGTATGGAAATAAATGCTGCCCATCCACGCAATCATTAGTGAGAAGAACTGCTTTGCCTAGAAGTCTAAAAATACCAATGCTACCAAACCAAAAGGTGAGCGCGCGCGAAGAGGAAAAACGAAGTCGAGGGAAGGGAATTCTTGAGAGGAAATTAATTTTTGGACAGTTCCAGAAACTGTTGGAAATAGCACGAAGGAGAGACACCCAACCCTTGCGAGAGCAAGATTCTACAATTCAGGAAAGAGTTGAAGTGATAAGAGTAGTGTAAAAAGGCAGAGGAAGCAAGATGTTGCTTACCTGGCTTGATACTTCCTACACCATTTATTGTTTTGTACTCAACACTTTGTTTGCAAAAATGGAAACTTCATTTCAATTTATGATCAGTCTCTCCACACCATGCATGAGTAACTAAATTTGTGAATGGGTTGAGAAGTACTTAGCTGGCATGATTTAAGTTACACTTTATGCGATCATCTTGTCTTATGTATGCTTTATTCATCATTTGGAGTACTTGAGAGAGTAGTCTAAAGACAGAATCTAGGCTTGAGAGAGTTGGATTAGATCGCATGAGCAAGAGTAGAGACTTAGAAATAAGTTATATATGCTACATTCCATACACATTGCATGCATCCTAGAATTAGGAAATGTGGCATTATGCATTGAGAAATGTAGTGCTTAATATTTATGTATAGCATGATCGCGTGACTTGTACAAAATCTTAAGAAATGCTAGCTAAATCTCTTCTCAACCCCTTCATCGCTTACTTGTTACAACACCACCCTTTCATCGCTCCGCATTTAATTCCATCGCATTAGAAAATCTAAGTTAATTCACCATCTACTTCTTAATCACCATTGCAATAAGATCAGAAAGTCTGTCGCATATCTATTTAGTACTCCTTGCATTCGACCCTGGACTTACCAGGACCCTAAGAAGGCTTATACTTGGGCTTTGTTAGGAAAACTTACATGTTCATCACATCCACACATCCTTACATCGCATGATAAAGCAAAGCATCAACCATCGAGCAAACCGGTTCACAAGAGAACCGGGTCTTGAACCTCCCGCGCGAAGCCTCCCTGATCGTTTAGTAAACTGGCCAAGTATCCATGATCGCTTAGCAACGATCGAGTACCATTTACAATGAAATGAAGCACGAGGCATCCAATCATTTAGTGCACTAACATTAAATGCACAAGTCTAAACGATCGTTTAGACGAATACGGTGCTGTAAAGCACGATCATCTAGACGATCATAGAGCAAGCGCTTAAGTAACTTTTGTACATGATCGTGTAGTCAGTGACTAAGCGATGAAGCTTACTGAGCTTCACGATCGTTTAGTGTGCGCGCGTTCACCTTGCTTTTGAGTATCCCATACTCAACAATTGCTTACCTCATCATTTACACGATCTGACCAACGCTTGGTCTTCTTCTTCCTCAAAGTACAACAACTCCTTGCCTTGAAGCTTCATCACGAGCGACTCACACTGACTCAAACTCTTTGAATTACAGTCTCGATAGCAAGTTAATATGCCCAAAAACCCAGGGGCCCTTACAATTAACTTTGAATGTAAAAGAATTAAACAACCAGAGGCAATCATCCCAAAAAACTCCAATAATCCACATCCACAAACCTATTTAACACTTAAACAGAATGCAAACATGCTTCACCTACCAAGAATGTAAATGCTATTCTATACATCAATGGATTTGTAATATCAAAACCTTGCTCTGATAACAATTGAAAGAACTCTTATCAAAGAGGAAGAAAGATCATTCCAAATTCATTGTGATAGAATTACAAGCATTCACAAACATACAAAGTAGTTATGCATTTCAGAACAAATTATGGCATGCTTTTAACAATAAATACACAGGAACGAGAGACTTACCTTTGAAGAACTTTTGTTCTGTTTTTCTCTTGCTCTCGTTGATAACGGGTAGAAATGCACATTATCATAGTACTAAGTTCTTAAACAATGTTGGCTTCCGTTGATAAAATATGTTAGATTGCGTCCAAAAAGAATTAAATTCATAACATTGCGGTCACATGCAGTCATCGCATAGAAACAGTTGATTTTTGTATTTTTATTCAGAATATGCGTTGACGCAAGGTGAAAAGAGTGATCATAAAAAATCAGCGGAAGAGCGTAACATTACCACAAAGCCTTGTAGTGATTTGTGTTCACAAACATCTGCTTAAGAAGGATTGCCGCATAGAGCTGACACAACTTGGTGAGCGCATTTGGGTGAAAGGCATAATTAATCACAATGGGACAGAAAGCTAATGACGGTCGAATCTAAATTAAGTTGACAGCCGCTAACGATAACAAGTACATTTAGCTTTTCAGTGACAAATATTTGGCGCATCAATCAGGGAATTAAAGCCATCCTATCTGTACAATCATAAGAAAGAAGCCGCCTTTCACCCTATAAGCTCTATAAATGTCGAAGGCATCCTTCAGAAAAGGGGTTGACCAATTCGAAAGTTCTGAGTTCACAAGTTCTGTTCATAGTTTAGCCTTGTTCTTAGATTTTCTTTTATTTTAAGGTGGACACGAGAGAAGGAGGTTGTGTCGACAGATTGTTCCGGTAAGCTTGGGAGAGCCCCGGAAGCTTCAAGATCAGAGAGAGGGTCGACTTATGTGGAAGCAGGAATATCTTTTAAACCGAATAGAGTTGCGAGTGTAAAAGCCTTGGACAGCAAGGAATTGCTACCAGGCTCTCTACCTTTAACTTCCATTGTTATTTTGTATTCAAACTCATTTATAAAAATGGAATTTACTTCTCTATATCTGTTCACTCTCTGTTATTTACGCATGAGTAGCTAAATCTGTTGAATATGTTGAGAAGCACTTCGCTAGCTTAACTGGGGATCTTCATCCTATGCGATTATCTTGTATTATGTATGCTTCATTCGTCCATCAGAGATATTCGGGAGGGTAGTCTAAGGACGGGATCTAGGCTTGGGAAGGTCATATCAGAATCTAGGCTCAGGAGAGTCAGATTAGAACGTTAATCAAGAGATAGGAGCTTAGGAATAAGCACTATATTCTATTAATGCATTGCATGCATCCTAGAGATAGGATATAATTGTGTGCGGGCACCTTGCCTTTGTACATCTTGCATCATCGCATAGGAAAAGGGTAAAGACTTAGAAATAAGCTCTATGGACACTTTTGCATTCAACACATGTGTACTAGACTTAGGAGCATCGCGTTTGCATTGGAAAATGACTTGCTGTGCATGGTTGTAGCATGATCGCATAGTCTGACACATTCCCAAGTAACACTAGCTAGAGACCTTTTCAACCCGTTCATTCGCATACTCAGTGCATCTATCACACAATCAGACTTTTCTCAAATCCATCGCATTTGTTTATTTTTCATTACCACAATCAACAAACAAACCAACAATTAATTGAGTTACCGGTTACTGCAAAGTTTTCTAAAAAATTACCACCGTAACTTGTTTTCCCAAGTCCTTGAGTTCAACCCTGGACTTATCAGGAACTTAGTGGGGTTTACACTTGGATTCCACTGAGAAAACTTGAGTGCTCAATGCATTTTCATCATCGCATTTCATCTACATTTCCACATCATAAAATAACGCATCAATTTTTTGGCGCTGTTGCCGGGGACTTCCAGAATAGTATGCTAATAATAATTTTTCTGATTTCTTTGCAGACTCTCAATCTCTGGTGAATTACGACCCGGAGATTGAGAGGTCATTCAGAAGAAGATTAAGAGACCACCACCAACAATAGTTAGATAAAGAAGAGATGGTGGAGAAGCCTGGAAACGGAGCACCAAATGAAAACAACGCACCACTCGTCAAGAACTGGGAGCAGCACCTCTCGCTGTCGTTGCAACAAACGAATAGTCTTCTCCACGAACATGCAACAATTGGGACACCAACACTCAGTGAACTTGGTATTCTTGGAGTGAGAATCCAGGAGGTGTGGCCTCTGTTGGATTTAGTAGAGGGAAGGAGGAAAGAATGGTCACACTCAACGGCCAAACAAGTGGGAGAGGTTTGTGCCTATCGTATGGACTTGTGCTTGATCATTTAGAAAATGTACATGATCGTTTAGTAAAATAGGTTTGATCATTTAGATGATTGTTTAGTGAATCTTGCTCAGGCGCGTGATCACTTAGTTAAAGCTATACAATCATTTAGACAAATGTGCGTGTACACAATTATTTAGTCAACACTTGAAGCTATCATGTAGTCTGTTGTGAGCTAAACGATAGGCAGTATACTCTTGTGAAGCGATTATGCAATACTATTCCAAAATGAAAACATTTTTCATTTTATTCTTTTAGTTATGAAAATTGAATACAACCTCCCACTTTCACGCACGGTTATAGAGAAACCACCAACAATTATCTCATAATTGTTTAATTATAAATAAATATGATAACTAACTTATCATATTATATTTATAACCTATAGTTTTAATATCACATCATATGCAACATTTAAACCATAGTCCTTTTCTCCTTTACTTGATATAATTCATAGTTATATCATTTTCCTCCAATTAATGTATCTCATACATCATGTCAATTATATCATATATAACTGAACCAGTTTAATCATATCATATATAATCAAACACCCTTTTGTCAATTTGAACACTTCAAACTGACCCAAGAAATAATTCTCAACTTGAATCCATTTAGACCAAGGGGACCTTATGGACCTATAGCTTGAAGCTCAACGATACGTGAATAGCTGATTAAACTCTTTAGCCATGATATCCACCATCCATTAACTGTCGGGCACTCCACTAAAAAATGACAACTACTGTCACACCCCGCCCCGTGCCCACACTCCTGAGCTCGAGGAGACGCGTGAGGGACAACAGATACCACCCTTTTGTGATACCTACTATCCAACTAAACCTCTTTACTACTCAATAAACTTTAAATCAAGGAGATAACAACAACTGATTAAGTAGGCCCATTTTATATTACAACAATGTAATGTTTATACAACTCCAAGACTTCAAGTTTACAACAACCATTCTTAAAACCCTCTGGAAGTGTAACTGTGGCTTGTGGCAGACTTTGACCTTAGCAGCACCCTGGAATTCCTCACCTTTCGCTACCTAGGGGTGGGGGGGGGGGGGGAATAAAACATAGAAAACTAGCTACAAAGCTCAATGAGTGGTGGTTTTAAACAAATAGAAGTTTGATTTTAGAAATTCATCTTTGGGAAAACAATTCCACAATCAACAACAATCACATAGCAAAATGTAATCTCCCCAGCCTGTTAGCTGGACAACCCTGGCATGATTATGTATTTTTCCCAGGTATTCTCTGCGAATTACCCGTGATGACCGACGTGGACACAAGCTCAATACCCTATAACCCGTCAATTGTGCACATGTTGACATTCTTTGTTAGCCATGTTTGGGTATGCTGACAATCCCGGCCAGATATTTTGACAATCCCTGCCAAGCATCCCACCAAGCACGCTAACAATACCCTGGGTATGAATCTCATTTCCTAATGCAAATAAACACGCATTGTGACAAATATACAAATCAAATATCCATACAAACATATTTTCCGATCATGCCAATACTTCAAACAAAACCCATATATATAATCACATATATATATAGAAATCGACGATTCAAACAATGGAATAACCACTCACCTTGGTTGGTTAGGAACTTTCCTTTCCGAAGTTCCTTAGGTTTCCTTGGTTTCCCTTTTGAACCCTAAATTTCAGATTCAATTATCAGCTTAGATTACTCATAGTTTCAGAACTTATTTTAAGATACTTCCTTCTGTAAACATGTTCTAAAATATCTTAGGAAGCTTACCCTAAAATCTTAGCTCAAAATTCTTTATGGTTTTGTCGGAATCATCAAAAAATCAAGGCTGGCCCAAGCTTACCTAACAGTTCGACCCTTCTATCTTTTCCACATTCTCTAGCCTGATTCCTTGGTGCTTCTTCACCAGCAGCCATACCTTGAAAACTAGACTCTCAGAGCTTTCAGGTGGCTTTGAAATTAGTCCAAATGCACAAGTATTCTGGGAGATATTCTCATCCTAAATTGATGCTACTTTCAGACCTTCTTGTCCGACCGCATCTCATCCTCTTGGAACTTCATGACTGATGCATGGTTTTTGGTAACAACGCATGCGTTCTTCCATCAATGCATAGCTCCTCCCACTTGACCCTCATATGCTCTTCTTAATTCCCTTTAAAGAGAATTCGAGTTATGGTCTGAAGAGGTCCTTGGCCCTATTTATAGGCGTCCAAAATCTCCTCCAGCGCGACATTTCCTACTTGGCCGCATGTCCAGGTGTCCTTTCCCTACACTATTAATGCAATCTTTACGCCATCGCAATCCAAGGTGTCTTCCTCTTCTTTAGCCAACACATAGCGCTCAAAATTGCATGCCTTCTTGTGCATCCACCTCACTTGCTTGGAGCCCAAGATTTCTCTCCAACAAGCCACATATCCAGATGATTTAGCATCACCATGGGCGCATTCCACCTCCTTATGGTCGCAAGCCATCTTGGCCGATCGCTCCCTCATATGGCCTTTGCATCAAACTATCCTCAAATGCATCCATCCAACTTCATATGCGTCCAACATAACAACCTTCAAGCCATTGCCGCCTAACATCTTTCCCCATACGTGACCTACAAACCTCGATTGTGCCATTTCCAATTAACGCAACCTTACCTTGTGCATCCAATTTCTTGGTCACATATGCTAGATGCTCGCAAGGATCATCCTGACCTTATTGCTTGGTCGTGCATGTCCTTTTCTCAATTAGCCATCATTAACTTGTGGCTTTCTCATCAACGCATCACTTGTTGGGTTTTATGTCCTAAAACTCGCAGTTTGTAAAATGATAAACATCTTCTATTATCAATATACTTATTATTGATCTCATAAAATTGTATGAAAGTCTAAATCCAATAAACTAAGACCCATGAATATTGTAATGAGTACTTGAACTTTATATGGAGACATAAGAGTTGATCTGGTTCGAGTAAATAGTCAAAATGATCTATGGTACATGAATGAGGTTGGGTACCTTACTCTGGTAACACCATTGGATGCGGCCTACTCTGTAGTTGTTACAAAGAGTTGTAAAGTGCTACATACGATGTGATCCTAATTCGTACATGTTATGACATGAGGAGTGGGGGCATCTTATGCAATGAGTTTGCATGAGATCAGGACCAAGAAATAAGTCACTCTTATTTTATAACTCTGTTTACTATTTAAGACTGAGTATTTCACATAGATGACCTAGGTTAACTCGATCTTAATCCTGAGCTAGCTATGAACTCCTATTTGTTTTGGATTATCCTTTGATCTGCAAACGGTGAGAGTAGTTTAATAGCACTACTCAATCAGTTTACCATTTTGGGGATAAGACCGGATGAATAGTTGGGGACATAGCCTTGCAAGATGAAGTTCACGCCTACCTGATTTAGGGATAGGAGAAAGGTTGTTCTCTCAAGTACTGAATCTAGGTCTTGAACAAGGGGCCCCACCCTTTCACTGGGCTGAGAGAGTTTGGTTTGGTGATTGGATCACAAACCAGTTGTTCATTAGAGGATTAGTAGGAACTTGAGGAATAAGATGAAATCTCGGGGGTAAAACAGATATTTGACCCAGCCATTATTACGAACAACCTGTGAAGGGTCGACTTGCTGATTATGATTAAATCATGTGGACATAATATATCTACAGTGAGGGGAGTGCAACTATGGGCTTTAGTGGAATGACCCATTACTTAACGAATGGAGATTAATCTTGTCTAATGTATTTAGCCAATTAATCTCGGATCGTTGGAGCCCATGATTTGTAGGTCCACGAGGTCCTTCTACTAGCTCGTAACGGATTAGCTCTAGAATAGCGTGATAAGTTAATTGAAACATTCAAATTAGAATTAAGGGAATTAGTAATTATATGAGAAATATTATGTTTAATTTTAGAATTAAACGGAATAGGAGAATTTATATATTTAAATATGATTTAAATATATAAAGATGGATATGTGTTAAAATTAATTTAATATTTGATATTAAATTAATTAAGTTTTATTTATTAATTAATTGATTTATGAAATTAATTAATTTTTCATTTTTAAAATCAAATAGATTTTTTAAATCAAAATTTTATTTTTAGATAAAATTGAAAAAGGAAAAGAAAACTAAAACACAAATGGAAAAATGGGTTATTTCCATCATCCATCTTTGAAGTAGCTCACACATGAAGCAACCATTTGCCTTGTCTTCTTCAAGCATGAGCTGCAACTCATGTAGCTCTTCTCTTTGCATGTTGATCTGCAATATAATGAGAAGATTGGAGTGAAAATCGGGCATGCAATGAAAAGGTTTTTGAGAGAAAAACTGGTTTTAAGAAAGGTTCTTCAACCTTATTGCAGCAGTGAACTTTTCTCCTTCATCCCTTGATTCAAGCTTGTTTTGAGTCCCATAACTCAATCTAGAGCACCAAGAGAATAGTGGGGAAGATCTTGAGGTGGTCTACAACAAGATATAGAGAAGATTGCAGTTGGAGATGGAGCTTTGAAGAACTTCTTCAAGAGGTATGTCTTGAAACCCATTTTTTCTGCAGAAGCATGCTTTATATTATGCCAAAATTAGTTAATTTGAATGCTTAGATGATCCTTGTTCTTCCACTACAATTGATACAATCCTACATCACTTGAGTCAAAACTCAAGGCATTGCATCCTTGGCCGCATACCTTCCTCTCCCGCATGGTTTACCTTTGGCCTATGCGCTCAACAAGGATTATGACCACACTCTTCCAACGCATACTATTAGCCTTGTCCTATGCACCCATATGCCCTCGGATGTCCAACACATATAGTAGGTTGCACAGGTCACACCATGCGCTCAACGCCAACACATATCAACCTTTGAGTCAAGCTAAGTCTCAACTCAATGCCTCATGGTATAACTTACCATCGCCTAGGCCTCTTGCTAACGCATCCCTCATGACCATCGCATGTATGTCTTAATTGCTTGTCAACGTCCTTAGTCTCTTGTTCAAGACCAACACAATTAACCTCACAAGCCTTATGTAGCACTAGCCTTAGCAACGCAAAGACACTTCACCATGTGTTCATGGCTTGTCTCATCGCCCAACTTATCGTTTAGCAAGGTTGTCGCATAGCATCATCGCATAGCGCCTGCGCCCATCGCTTGTCTCATCACTTCGCTTATCGTTTAGCAAGGCCGCCACATAGCACCATCGTATAGCACCTGCGCCCATTGCTTAACTCATCGTGTAATGCTGATGCCCATCGCGTAGCACGTCATGGCTATCGTCTAGCGCATCATCGCTATCGTCTAGCGCATCGTCGCATAGCGCTATCGTTTAGCGCCTTACCATTCCACACGATCGCCTACCGCATCGCTTAGCTCCACACATTTTCTATACGATCATCCAGTGCCCGCCTACACGATCGTCTACCTCATCGTGTAGCGCCGCTCGCTTACTATACGATCGCATGCCCCATCGTGTAGTGCTTCTCATTTGCTACACGATCGACTACCTTATCATGTAGCACCACTTATTTACTACACAATCAACAAGTGCGCGCAACTCCAATGCCCAACGCCTATGTCCGCGCAACTTGAGGCTGCCGCATGCTTAGCTAACCTCTCAAGACATTGGCTGCCGCATGCTTGTCCCCGCATAGCCTTTCCTCTCGACCACACTTTAGCCTCTTTCAATACCCAAATAACCTCTCAAATTCTAATGGCCAACGCATGGCACAACATAAACGCTTAGCATAAGGCCAACGCATTGTCTAATACTTAGCTATTTTTTTCTAGCCTCCAACGTATAGTTCATTTTGGATACTTTACCAAATTTTCACTAGTTACGGCTTATTTCAAAGCTTCTAAATAATCTATTTAAACACTTAGAATTTTCCTACTCTTTAACATAGGATTTAACTTATACTTAATTACCCTTTTATTTCCTGCTTATGTAGGGAAAATGGAAATCCAGGTTTTACAGCGCCGGCTCAATAAGACTTCCATTTCAGGGGTAAGACCGGATAGATAGCTGGGGACATAGGGTGCAAGAGGGAATTCACTCCTACACGCTTTTAGGGATAGTAGAGAGGTTATTCCCTTAAGTGCTGATTCTGGGGCTTAAAAAAGGGATCCCGCCCTCTCATTTGGCATGAGAGGGACTTGGTTTTGTGATTGGATAAAAAAACAACTGTTCACTAGGGGATCAATGGGGACTTAAGGAACAAGAGGTAATTTCGAGGGTAAAACAGAGATTTGATCCAGCCATTATTGCGAACAACCTGTGAAGGGTTAACTTACTAATCATGGTTATATCGAGTGGACATAATATATCTACAGTGAGGGGAGTTCAACTATGGGCTTTAGTGGAGTGACCCATTAGTTAACGAATGGGGATTAGATCGGTCTAATGAGTTTAGTCGATTAATCTCGGATTGTTGGAGCCCATGATCTGTAGGTCCATGAGGTCCCCCTACTAGCTCGAAAATGGATTAGCTCTAAAATGGATTAGCTCTAGAGTAGCGTGATAAGTTAATTTGAAACGTTCAAACTAGAATCAAACAGAATTGGAGAAAACATATTTAAATATAATTTAAATATATGAAGATATTGGATATTAAATTAATTAGAATTATTTAAATTGTTTAAATAATTATTTATTAATTTTATTAGAAAATTAATTTATGAAATTAATTTGTAAAATTAATAAATTTTAATTTTAGAAAATAAAATATGGTTTTAAAATAAAAAAGGATTTTGGAAATAGAAATTACACAAAAAGGAAAAAATTATTTTTTCCATCTTCATCTTCAATAGTAGCTCACAACGAAACCCACCTCTTCCTTCATTATTCCAAGGAGCTGCATCCCATGCAGCACATCTCTTTGCATGATAGTCTGTAATATATTGAAGAGATTAGAGTAAAGTGAAGATTGATGCAACCGAATGAATTTTCTTAAAATTCGGATGAAGAAGGTATTCTTCATTTTGGGTTGATGCAGTGAGCTATCTCCATATTACCTTTGATTCCAGCTTATCTTGAGTCCCACAACTCAATCTAAAGCACTAAGAGAATAGTAGGGATGATCTTGTGGTGGTCTACACAAGAATTTGAAGGATTTAGAAGCTGGAAATAGAGATTTCAACGGTTCGGCCAAGGTATGTTCTTGAAACCCATTAAACTCTGTTTTAGCATGTTTTCTATTATGCCAAAATGAATCAATTAGAGTGCTTATGGATCCTGATGTCTTCCGCTACGTGCTGGTGTCGATCTAACATTTGGTATCAGAGCATCATATAAGCATTCAATTCGGATTAATTCTGGTTTGGTGGGTGTTTTATATGAAAATATGAAATTGCTGTACTGATATGGTTTTCTGAGTTTTGGCCTTTAATTTCTCATTTAAATTTGTAATTGGCTCTTTCTTGATGAGCTTTAATGTCTTCCTAAGAGTCTGTAGTTTATTTGGAGACATTAGATTTGAAATTAAGCTGTAATTAGAAGAAACAATTGAAGAGGCCGAGTTACATATTCCAGATGATCATCCTCTGTTCATATCATTGTTAAGCTTCAGTAGCTAAGTGATCGTTTAACTTCATGCATTAGACGATGTGATGAAAAAGCTAAACGATCGTGCAGCTTTAGGCGTTGATCGTTTAGGTGTTGCGTGCTAGACGATTGTCTACCTCGGGAGCTAAGCGATGCGTTGTGTTGCTATACGAACACTACACAATCATGTAGCTTCAGGTGCGAGCTGAGCGATGTGGCGAAGATCTATACGATGGAGTTGAGCGATCACTTACCACGATCGTTTACCTTTGGTCGGGAGCTAAGTGATGCGTTGAGTTGTTATGCGATGACACTAAACGATCATTTACCTCTATGTGGTATCTAAGCGATGTGTTGAAATACTAAGCGATAGCATTAAGCGATCGTTTACCTATGAGCAGTAGTTGGGCGATGCGTCAAGGGCTATGCGATAGCACTAGGCGATCACTTACCTCGGTTGCGTGCTAAAAGATCAAGACACAGTGCTAAACAATGGGAGCTAAACGATCGTGTAGTAAATTGTCCGCTAAACGATGGAGATGCGCGATAGTGTTTGACACTAGGCAATCATGTAGCATCCTTCGACACTAGACGATAAGACTATACGATAGAAGGAAAATACTACATGGTCATGTAGCTTTGTTAAGCGATGAGCGTTGGTTGCTAAATGATCAAGCAAACGCTAAACGATCAGGCAAACGCATGACGATGGTCGTCATTGCTAAATGATCAGACTTAGCGAGATGTTGAGCGAGAGTAAGAGCAGCCGGTTCGGCCGGTTCTCTTGAGGTTTTGTCTAGTTCAACTTCAAATGGTTTGTGGCTGGTCCGGTTCAAATGCTTCAGGTCTGGTTCAAGCGGTTTTGGAGCGATTCGAGTGATGTTGAAGTTGTTTTTGTAATAGTTAGGCTTTTGTTTGCTTGTTTTTGCCAAAACTAAAACCATATCAGTCCATGTTTAATTATTTATGCATTGGATGCATGTTATAATTAAATAAATCTTGTATGTGCATTTAGTATGCCATTTAGATTTAAAATCCCACAATAAGAAGCATGCAACATGCATTGAAAGTATGTTATAAATTGTTATAATATATAGTATGAATGTTAGGGTTTCTTGTATTTAATATAAGTGTTATATTAGATATTGAATGTATGTATGTTGTGGATGTTTAGCATGTCTAAAGTTTTATAACCTGTTATAAAATTGGGATAGACATATAAATCCATAACGAAGAACAACTACATGTTCACGTAGGTTAACCACTTGTTTTAATTAGTTAAAATAGGTCGTTAAATGTCACACCCCCTTTCCTACCCTTGTCCACCAAACCCAAAAGAAGGCATGAAGACAGCCAACATCACCCTTATGTGACATCAACTGCCCACCTTTACTCAACTCTAGGATAGCTAATGCAATAACAACTCTAACTGAAATAATTGATACGTTAAGAATGACGACAATATTCATTACTGTTTTTTTTTAACAAATAATCTAGCCATCCTAATGACTTTCAACTATCTTGATTCGAGTCCCGCCTTGTAAAAGGTTACCAATTCTTGGTGCTGGAGGCTTTTCCCAGAACGTTCTGCTTCCGTTACCTGGGGGGTGGGGGAATAAAACAAAACATGGAAAACATGAGCTACGAAGCTCAGTGAGTGGCAGTTTTAAACAAACATAAGTTTGATTACAAAAATTCATCTTTGATTCCACAGTCAACAACGTTCACATAACAAAATGTAATTACCCCATCTTGTCAATTGGATACCCTTGGCATGATCATGTATTTCCCGAGTACTCCTGTAGGTACCCAAAACAATGTACAAACAAATCCCGTGGAAACCTCATTAGTACCCCAATATCCCGTCGAATGTGCACATCGACTAAATCCCGCTAGCTATGCTTAGGTATCTTGACTATATTTTTCCCGCCAGTGAAGCTGTTTAATCCCGCTAGTTATACTGACTAATCCTGCCAAGTACCTTTTCCAACCATGCTAACTAAATCTCGAGTACTATTTTTGTAAGACCTTAACACTAAATCTAGGGTAGAGGGTTACTAAGAGAAGGAAAAATTCCAAGTAGTAAAATTTTAAAGAAATATTACCTAAAGGAAATATGTATTGGAGCAAGATAAAATGGTGAATGCGTTAGTGCTAAATTTCTTGAGGTTGTGTGGAAATGGAGAGGATCAAAAGGTGGCCAAGAAAAACAAGTGTTTGGACTATGGCCAGTGCATGTGGAGGGCTTAAGTGCACTAAACGCAAGGGATGCGTGGATGGCTGGCCCTAAGGGTGTGTGGGAGGCTGGCTCTATGGATGCAAGGGGGCGTGAGCTACGGCCATAGGCTTGCACGAATGAGCAGTTGATGCAAGGGCATGCACGGATGCAAAAGGCATACAGACGCAAGGGTAGGCAAGGACGCGGGCAAGGCATGCACTAGAGGGTGGCATGCATCGATGCACAGTGCCCTGCCTAGCGCTCATGCATCGAGCGCCTCTGCCAAGCGCCCAGCCCATCCATCAAGTGCCCTGCCAAGCGCCCATGCCACACGCCCATGCGTCGGTGACTAGCGCCTATGCATCGATGCGGCCAAGTGCTTATGCGTCGATGCGAACCAAGGCGTGCGACGAAAAGGCTTGAAGCAAAGGAAGTATGCACCGTTGGTCTAAGGCATGTGTCTATGATGCACGGTAAAGCTATAGCATAACAAAGGCTATGCGTCGATGGCATTAGACGGCCAAGAACATGCGATGGTTATAGCCACACTATGCGATAGTTAATAGATGTGTGGGCGCATGGACAAAAAGGAAGGCTGCTCGATGGAGGCTATGGATGCGGTGTTATGAATCATAACTCAAAGGTTGCGTTGACAAGAACCTCAAGAGAAGGTGGCACCATCCAAGAGATGCGTCCATAGGCATACTAAATTATATGGCAAATTAAGGTTAATATAACTCATGGCATTGCTGGAAGGGGTTTAGTGTTGGCAGCCTTAAAAAGAGACATTTGTAGGTTGAGTTGTCATAAGGAGGAAAGCTCAGGGAAGCTATAAATAGAGGGGTCGGGCGAGAACAGTTCATTCGTGCCATTTCCAAAATCTCAGTGTTAAAAGTCTATTTAGAGTATTAAGTTTGGGTACTGAAGCTGCCAAAATAATTAGAGTTTGAAGGAGTAAGTTGCGTTGATGAACTTGGAAGCTCGCACGGACGCATAAGCTCGCCCAGCCAACGGATGTAGCGCGCAAATGTAGGAGTAAGTTCCAAAATCTCTTATGTTAGTCTAACACTGCGTCCATCCATGCAAATGTAGCGCGCGCCTCACACCAAGCCAACGCATAGACCGTGACACTACGCCCATCCGTGCAACACAGCACATGCCAGCCCAACGCTGCAGCCAACTATGCGATGAAGCACGCGTGCCTCCTGCACAAGGTCGGACGCCTCAACTGCCTGCCAGCATCTTTGCACGCACCACGGTTAAAATAACCTCTTAGGAGCTTATTTTGAGGTTTTGACTAAATTTTGTGTAGGGTAAGCTGGTGCTTTTAATATATAAAGGTATTTTGACTATTTTAGCATTATTTGGTGATATAATAGTATTAATTGGATTTTTCATTCAAATGGAGGAAATCTCAGGGAGATACTCTCAAAGTAAGTTTCAGTAAGAAATCTTGCAAACGGTGAGTGGTTATTATGATTTATGCATTGCTGTATGAATAAATGTATAGGTATGTACAAGATGCATGATTGTAATGTTATTATGCTTGCCATGATATTGTCTGTATAATTACTATGGAAACTAAGATTATGCCCGAAATATATAGTTAGCCTACTTAAAGGGGTACTTGGCGGGAAAATATAGTTGGCTTAGGTCGGCGGGAAATGATAGTCGGTGATGACCGGTGGGAAATATAGTCAAGATACCTAAGCATGGCTAGCGAGAAATAGTTGTCGATGTGCACATTGGCTAGAAAATGGGATATAGGAAAGTTTCCATGAAAAGTTGTTATTATTTTTATTATATTCATAATATGAACATGCCAAGTATAGCATGCGGTTGGAGGAAAATGATTGATTAGGAATACACATGAACATGCATAGGTTATAATGAAATTGTTGGTTATGTGATTGATTTCCCAAAAATATGTTTTTGTAATTAAAGCTATTGTTATTTTAAAAAGGCACCACTCACTGGGCTTATTAGCTCATACTTTTCCAAATGTTTTCTTTTTCCCCCCCCCCCCCCCCAGGTTGCGAAGCGGAGCATTCAAGGAAGAGTCTTCAACCACCAAACACCAGGACTTGGTAATCTTTCAAGGCATGGCTCGAATTGTGTAATAGAAGAGTATTGGAAAATTTGACTACATGTATAAAATTTGTGTGGTTATTGAAAACATGTTAAGGTTTCTAATAGATAAAGGGTAGATGTTAAATTAAAAATACTATCTTAGAATTATATTAGTATGTCTTCATGCTCTCTCCTAAGTCTTGGGTTAGGGCTAGCGAGGGGGTGTGAAAATTTTATTTTCCAGCACAATCACAAGCAATATTTCAACAAGCATAGTAACAATTAAATCTAGACAATCACATTTCCCGATCATGCCAATTTCAACATATTACCTATATATATAGAAATCAACATACAATCAGTTAAATAATATAACCACTAACAGTTCCTTCTGATTTGCTCTTTAAGAGTTCCCTCGACTGGTTCTTGATCCCGTTCCCTGGAATTCCATTTCTTCCCAAGGAATTCCAAATTAGCTTATAATGTTTCCAACAATTTCAAAAATATGCATAAATAACCCTTAATACGGAAATAACCAGCTTACCACCCTTCAAAATGTCAAAATAAGCCAACCTTCCCAAAACGACCCACTTTGAGGTTATTTTGACCGAGTTTGGGGCGCTAGTGCTCACAGATGGCCATATCCGCACGCACAGGGACTGGTCGGCAACCTTCATATAGGTTGTGTGTAGCTGATGCATAGAAATTATGATACGTGAAGATGTGAGTTTGCAGTGATGTGTGTTATTCGGTGATCATGAAAGTTTTCCTAACAAGACCCAAGTATAAGCCTCATTAGGTTTCCTGGTAAGTCCAAGGTCGAACAAAGGGACTACTAAGTAAATATGCAACAGTCACTTTGATTCTCTTGCAATGGTGAAAACAAATGAAGTGGATGGTGTTTTGATTAAGGTTTTTCCTATGTGATGGAGTTGAACACAGAGTTGATAAAAGCGTAGAGTTACAATGAGTATGCAATGAAGGGGTTGAGAAGGGGTTTAGCTAGCATTTCCTAAGATTATGCACAAGTTATGTGATCATGCTACACACAAATAACAGCACGTCATCTCTCAATGCAGAATGCCGTAACTCCTGATTCTAGGATGCATGCGATATGTATACAAAAAAAGTCAATAGTACTTATGTCTAAGCCTCTATTCTTGTCTATGCGATGATGAATAATGTACACATAAAACAAGGTGACCGCATACAATCATTCTTGTCTATGCGATGTGTTAATAGCAATAGAACTTATGTCTAAGTTTCTATCTCTTGCTTATGCGATTCTAATCTGACTCTCTCAAGCCTAGGTTCTAATCTGACTCTCTCAAGTCTAGATTCTATCTTTAGACTACTCTCTCAAGTATCTCTAAAGGGTGAAAGACGCATACATAAGATAAGATGATCGCATAAAATGTAAATCTTAAGTCATGCCAGCTAAGTACTTCTCAACCCATTCAGAAATTTAGCTACTCATGCGAAGTATGGAGAGATTGAACATAGATTGAAATGAGATTTCCATTTGCTGTAAATAAAGTACTAAATACAAAATATCAAATGGATTTGAAAGATAAGAAGCCTGGTAAGCAATGTCTTGCTTCACATGGCCTTTTACACTGCTCTTTTTCACTCTAACTCTATTCCAGATGTATATTCTTGCTCTCGCAAGTGTTGGCCCTCTTTCCTTTGTAACGCTTTCTGACAGTCTCTCGAACTGTCCGGGAATGATCTCTCGGCTTCCTCGTCTCCTTGCTCTTCTCCGTCCTCTAAGTATATGTACGAGTATGTGTGTGAACGGACTACTAACTCTCTAACTAGTTAACTTGTTAACCTTTTTACACTAGTGGCCTTCGGTATTTATAGAGCTCAAGGTGAAGCAACCTTTCTCTCTAATGATTGCAACGATGGGTGGTCATTAACTCCCCTACTCTAATGCACCGATTAATGGTCACCGAAAGTTGAGTGTACTTGCTACAGTGTGGCTTAACGGCTTGTCAACTAAATTTGGATTCGATCGTTATCAGCTTTCCGTCCCATCGTGATTTATTATGTTATCACCTTGATGCGTAGTCTTTATGCAGCCACCTTTTTAAGAAACTTCTCATGATCGCATACGATCGCATGACTTACGATCACAATCTTCAAGTGCGCTGACGCCTTGTTCCTTTGGATCGCAATTTCCCTTGCGCCATCGCATTTTTTCTGCACAAAATAAGTAAATTAACCACTTTTATATGATGAGCTCTTGCGATCGCGATTCCTATCAGTTTAGCGCTTTCGGACATGATATTGCTTATTTTTCCATCGCATTCTCTCATTGTTTTACTTTTTTGAGGTATAATAACTTGTATTTCTACTAGTTATCACACCCCTAAATTTAAAACAATGTTTTAAGATTTTTCTTTAAAAAGTCAACCGCTTTTACCCTACCTGGACTTCTCAAGGTGCCTTATTCAAATTTCATGAACCAATGCCTTCTTAATTTATTTCTTGATCTCTTCCTAAAATATTTCTAATCTTTAGGGACCACAAGTTTAACCTTCAAAAGAACTTTACTCGTTTCCAGGACATCGCATGATTTATTTCAAACTTTCTCCAACCGGGGTGTTCCAAGTGATTTTTACCCTTACACGATTTAGATGTTTTTTTTATGATCTTGTGTTAATCCAAGTGTCCAACCTTTGTTTTGGCTTGCCTCCACGGGTGTCATGCGGACATTCAATTACGAGCAGGGCACTCTTTCTTAGTCAAAACTCGTGCCTATTTATTTATTTGGCAGCGGAGTAGGGATCACTTGGTTTATGTGTTGATCACGATTCCCACCTTCGTTTTGGCTTGCCCCCACGGGTGTCATGCGGACATTCAACTACAAGTAGGATCCGATCTCAGCGTTACATTTTTTTTATTGGATTGAAATTCTAAAAGTAGCAAGGTTGAAAATAACAATACTATCACCCTTAAATTACACACAACAACGTCCTCATTGCTGATAGATGAAATAACTCATGCGATGAACTTAGGAAATTTTGTAAAAATTTTTTTGAAGGAAAACTAGTAGCCCGCTAAATTTTTATTAATGTTTCATGAATTGACTGTCCTAAAATTAATTTGACTCTAGTACATGCGGTAAGAAATAAAGGCATGAATTTCATCATTGAAGTCATAATTGGTATGGGGAAGAATGCGGTGACTAAATAAAGTAATCAAAATTTAATGATTGAGTTAAATTAAAGAGGATGTGACAATAAAATTAGCAATATTAAAATGAGATGCGAGAAATGCAAAAATTGAAATAAAATGAGTCAAGGAAAGACACAACCCCCAAATTTACTCTGATGAAAGTCTCCTCCATAATACATCTTGAATCTTTGCCCATTGACCTTAAATGCGCTAGTCCCTTCTTCACTTGTTAATTCAACCGCACAGTGCGGGAATACTTCTTTAATTATGAACAGTACAGACCAGCGTGATTTCAATTTTCTCGAAAAGAGTCGTAGCCTAGAATTGAATAACAAGACCTTCTGACCAGCCTGAGATTCTTTTCGTACAGTCGCTTGTCATGATAAAGCTTTGTACGTTCTTTGTAGATCTTGGCATTTTCATACGCTTGAATTCTCCATTCATCCAGCTCGAGTAATTGAAGTTTTCTCTCCTCCTCTGCAGTCTTTAAATCAAAGTTAAGCTTCTTCACTACCCACAACGCCTTATGCTCTAATTCCAGCGGTATATGACATGCCTTCCCAAACACTAGCTCATACGGGGACATGCCTATGAGCAATTTTTTGAAAATTGCTCGCAAACCAGGAAATTGACAATATCTGTGTACCATGGTAATTCTTCAAGTTTGAACAACTGCTCGTTTGGAAAGGATGCGTTCACCTTTGACTGAATGCGGTCTACTTCCGAATTCTCTAATCTCGACAAGTGGTCAGCGACTTGGTTCTCAAGTTCCCTTGTGGTCAATTATCTCCATGTTAAATTCTTGGAGGGAGAGAACCCATTGGATTAGCCTCGGCTTTGTGTCTTTTTTGGTCATTAAATATCTTACGGCCGAGTGGTCGGTGTGAACTATAACTTTGGATCCCAATAAGTAAGGTCTAAATTTTCCAAGAGCAAATATTACTGCAAGAAGCTCCTTTTCTATGGTAGTGTAGTTTGCCTGGGCAGAGTTCCATGTTCTACTCGCATATACGATGGGGAGTAATGTTGTCTTTTCCTTCTATGCTAACACTGACCCCATCACATAACCGCTGGCATCGCACATTAGCTCGAATGGCTTTGTCCAGTCGGGCGCGATCAAAATAGGTACTATAATTAATGCGTTCTTCAGTACTTTGAATGCGTTGAGGCATTGCGAATCAAAGTCAAAAGTTCTGTCAGCCTCCAGCAACGCACTCAACAGTTGAGCTATCTTAGAGAAGTCCTTCACAAATCGTCGGTAGAATCTTGCATGTCCCAAGAAACTCCTTACAACCTTCACATTTACTGGAGATGGAAGTTTTTCAATGGCCTCAATTTTTGTTTTATTCACCTCCAGCCCCTCCTTGGAAACCTATGCCCAAGCACAATTCCTTCGTTAACCATGAAATGGAATTTCTCCTAATTCAACATCACATTAGTCTCTTTGCATCTTTTTAGTATCTTCTCCAATTTTTTCAGATAGATTTCATACGTTTACCCATAAACTGAGAAATCGTCCATAAAAATTTCTACTGAATCCTCGAGATACTCGGAGAAGATTGTCATCATGCACCTCTGAAACGTGCTCGACGCATTGCATAATCCAAATGGCATGCGGCGAAAAGAAAACGTTCCATATGGGCAAGTGAATGTGGTTTTTTCTTGGTCTTTTAGTGCGATCATTTTCTGGTTGTAGCCCGCATACCCATCAAGAAAATAGAAGTAGTCATTTCCTGCTAATCGGTCTAGCATCTGATCAATAAAAGGAAAAGGGAAATGGTTCTTCTTCATCGCCGCATTGAGCTTTCGGTAGTCCGTACAAATCTGCCAACCAGTGACGGTCCTCGTTGGTATTAATTCGTTGCGTTAAGGTCTACCATCATTCTGCCCTTCTTGGGAACACATTGCACAGGGCTAACCCATGTACTATCGGCGATTGGGTATATGATGCCAGCATCTAACCATTTATGATCTCCATTTTTACAACCTCCTTCATCGCGGAGTTCAGTCTGCGTTGAGGTTCGATAGACCCTTTCTGGTTTTCTTCGAGACGAATGTTGTGCATGCAGTATGTTGGGCTAATACGTCTTATATCTTCTAGCGTCCACCCGATTGCTTTTATATACTTCTTCAGGATGTTGAGCAGCACATTTTCTTGTTCTTGTGGTAGCGCAGAGGATATTATCACCGACAAGGTTTCATTTTGTCCAAGGAAAACATACTTCAAATGACTTGTCAAAGTTTTTAACTCCAAGGTAGGTGGTTGTTCTAAGGATGGTTTTTGTGTTTTTCTCTCTTCATTCAAACATACTTCAGGTTTCTACGGATGCTGTCGCATCCTCTCTTTCATCTTCTTCTTCGGACTCTGATTCTTCATCGCAACTATGTTCATTGTCAGAATCTGTTAGGCCTTCATCTTCTGGATACTTCATCGCCTTTATGATTTAAACTTGAGCTTCTTCCCAATTATACTCATCGTGATCTCTACTTTGTGCACATCAATTTAAGCACGAACAGTCGATAAAAATTGTCGTCCCAATATGATAGGCACATCTTTGTCCACCTCATAGTCTAGAATGATGAAGTCTGCCGGTAAAATGAATTTATCAATTGTGACCAAGACATCCTTCAACATTCCCTCAAGGTGTAATAGAGACCTGTCCACAAGTTGAAAAGTCACTATCGTGGGCGTCAATTGTCCCACATTCAACTGTTTAAAGATTGAAAGGGGCATTAAATTTATGCTGGCCCCAAGGTTTGCGCTTGATCGATATAGATCCTGCCAATTGGGCAGGGTATCGTAAAGCTGCCTGGGTCACACATCTTCGGTGGGATTATAGTGTTTTATTTTTTCGTTAAGGCCACCGTAGCGAATTTTCCTGTTCTTCTTTTCTTTGACACGATATCCTTTACAAGCTTGGCATATTTTGGCACCTACTCTATCAATTTTGTAAATGGAATGTTGATGCATAGCTGTTTTAATAATTCCAGAAAGCGATGATATTGCCCTTCATCATTTTTCTTCTTTCAGCCTTTGTAGGAATGGTGGTAGCTGTACGTTCACTATTTCATGGTCTAGAGGTTTGGAGGTGGTCGCAACTTCCGGTTCCATCATCTCGGGCTCTTCTAATTCATTTTTCATCAACGGTTTCTTGGATTCCATCGCATTCATATTGGCCTGCTAGGCTCTTTCCTTTCTTCCATCGTTGTCTTTCCACTTCGCAAGGTGACTGCTTGGCAGTTCTCTTTCCCTGTGTTCCCCAGTTTATGAAGGAGCTCAGTTGAGCTCGGCAATGTCCCCTGCAGTCTATTTTTCAGCTCTCCTGCAATCTCTCTTATTTGGATTTCTAGATTGCGGATGGAAGTCACCTGGTTCTGGAGGACCGTCTCATTCTTTTCAATGTACTGTTAGTTCGTTGGAAATATATTGGTGGTCCTTCTTTTTTGCGCCATGGGTTGATATCCTTGTTGTTGGTTGTTTTTCCAAGCAAAATTAGGGTTGTTTCTCCACCCGGGGTTGTATGTATTTGAGAAAGGGTTG
Organism: Benincasa hispida; assembly: GCF_027475165.1. Classification (NCBI taxonomy): domain Eukaryota; kingdom Viridiplantae; phylum Streptophyta; class Magnoliopsida; order Cucurbitales; family Cucurbitaceae; genus Benincasa; species Benincasa hispida. The sequence goes on along the minus strand of NC_143478.1, from coordinate 53,170,100 downwards.
TTCTTGACAAAGTAGATTGACTACGAGTATTCTGGACACTTTTCAATCGAATGCGATTCTCCACATGTTGCATAATTGGTGCTTGTCTGTTCAATTGCGTTGACTTTCCCTCTTTGCATTCCACAGTTGTTGATTGCGATGCCCTGTAACAAATTTTTTATCGCATTCATTTGATTTTGCAAAGATGCGATGGCACCATTCTTGACAAAGTTGTTCATTGTGATGCCCTGTAACCTGACTTTTCCAAGCCTAGATTCTATCCTTAGACTACCCTCCTGAGTATCTCTAATGGACAAATGACACATATATAATACAAGATAATAACATAGAATGAAGATCTCCAGTTATGCTAGCTAAGTGCTTCTCAACCCATTCGACAGATAGCTACTCATGTCTAATGTACAGAGAGTGAACAGATATAAAGATGTAAATTCCCTTTCTATAGATAAGTTCAGGGTACAAAATGACAATGGAAGATAAGAATAGAGAGCCTGGAAGCAATTCCTTGCTTCCTGAGGCTTTTACACTATTAACTCTCTTATGCTCAAAAGATGTTCCTGCTTTCGCAATAGTTGGCCCTCTCTCTAATCTCGACGCTCCTGGCACTCTTCCAAGCTCACCGGAACGAACTCTTGGTACAATCTCACTTCCCTCGCTTCCGCTTTCTAAGTAAAGTTAAACTAAGAACAAGGCTATTTCTATCTAAAGAGAAAATTCTCTAACTGAGCAAACTCCTTCACTGAAGGTGGCCTCTGGTATTTATAGAGCTTTGGGGTGAAAGGCTTCTTCTCTCTTATGATTCAACTGATGGAATGGCATTAATTCTCTGTTTGATGCGTCGAATATATGTCATCGAGAAGTTGAGTGTACTTGCTACAGTAGTTCGTTAACGGCTTGTCGACTTAATTCAGAATGGACCGTCATCAGCTTTCTGTCCCATCGTGATTTATTACGCTTTTCACCCGAATGCACCCACCAAGTGTCATCGGCTTTATGCGAAAACCTTCTTGAGCAGATATTTCCGAGAGTAAATGACCGCATAGCCTTGCATTAACGCAATCTTTTGATGCACTCGGCCGTTGATTTCTTTGGATCACATTTTCCGCCTTGCGTCAATGCATATTCTACACAAAAATACATAAGTTAACTATTTTAATGCTATGGACGCATGCGACCGCAATATTGTGAACTTAATGCTTTTGGATGCAATCTTGTATATTTTTATCAACGCAAACCTGCATTGTTTAATAACTTAGCACTGTAATAACGTGCATTTCTGCCCGTTATCACACCCCCAAATTTAAACAATGTTTTTCCTCAAGCATAAGCTAAAGATTTCCTTTAGAAAGTCGACCGCAATCTCTTTTCCTAGATTTCTCAAGGATGCCTTATTCGAATCCTATACACCAAAATTTCCTTAATTCTTATCCAAGTCTCTTCTTAAAATATTTCTAAAATTTAGCAACCACAAGTTTAACCTTCAAAAAGACTTTACTAGATTCCAGGATATCACATGATTTATTTCAAAAAAAAAAAAAAAACTTTTTCACTGGGGTGTTAAATGATTTTTTATCCTTCTGTATTTTAGACATTATATTTTTTTTTCCTTTTGACCTTGCGCTGATCCAAGTGCCTCGCCTTCGTTTTGACTTGCCCCCACGTATGTCATGCGGACATCCAACTACGAGCAAGAGGCTCTTTCTCAAACTAAACTCATGCGCATTTGGCAACGGGGTTGCGGTTATTTATTTATACGTTGATTACGATTCTTACTTTTGTTTTGGCTTGCCCCCACGTGTGCCATGCAGACATCCAACTACGAGTAGGATCCGATCACAACGTTATGATTTTTTTTAGATAAGAAAGACTAAAGATAGCAAGGTCGAAAATGAATATCGCACCCCCAAATTTAAAATGCGACAATGTCCTCATTGCCAAAAGATTGAAAGAAGTCATGCGATGTTCTTAGGAAGTTTCGTAAAGGGTCAGTTTGAAAGAAAGCTAGCAGACCACTAACTTCTAGAAATATTTCATAAGGTGACTATCCTAAAATTAAGTTGACTCTTATTGTATATGAAAAAATAGAAGCATGTGTTTCATCATTGAAATAGGCAAAGAGAAATCATGCGGTGACTTACTAAATTGATCAATGTTAAATGATTGCGGTAACCAAAGAGGATGCGGTGATAAAATTTTCAAAATTAAAATGTGATGCGATAGTGCAAAATTTGGAATAAAGTCAAGGAAAGATACAACCCCCAAATTTGTGTTGTCGCTCGCATTATTTGTTGATGCAACCTGCTTTGCGGCGATCTACTTTCTTTGGATTTCGGTGACAAAATTAAGTACTCGTGTCTTCGTGTAGCGCCTCCACAATCATTTATCTCGATCGTTTGCAAAGAAAACCATCAAGAGGTTCAAATAATATTAAAAAAACGATGTTAACAAAATTTTTCTTTTTTTCTTTTTCTTTTAAATTTTTTTTTTTGTTTTTTTATATATATATTTTTTTAAAGATGTAAAATGAAGACAAATAAACGATATTTGAAATAACATCATAGTAGTGAGAGTTCATGAATCATAAGTGAGAAAAAGGATACTCTAGAATACTTGCGCCCTAAATGATTTTGTCACATGCCAGCATAGGGTCGACTCGATTTTCCTTCATTCCGGATTTCTCAGGTCTACAGAGATCTTTTCTTGATGAAAATCACCCCCGCAATACGCCTTGACTCTTTACTGGTTAACCTTGAATGTACGGGTCCCTTCCTCATTAATCAGCTCAACCGCACCATGCGGGAATATTTCCTTAATTATAAAGGGTCCAAACCATCACGACTTTAATTTTCTAGGAAAGAGCCGTAATCGTGAATTGAAAAGTAAGACCTTTTGTCCGACGTGGAGATTTTTGCCGCATAGCCAACTTTCATGCCAACGTCGCTCTTTGTAAATTATGTCATTTTCATAAGCTTGCATTCTCCACTCGTCAAGCTCAACCAGTTATAGTTTTCTTACTTCCCCTGCTTCTTTTAAGTCGAAGTTAAGCTTCTTCACTGCCCATAGCGCTTTATGCTCCAGCTCCAGTGGTAAATGACATGCTTTACCAAACACCAACACATACGGAGACATGCCTATGGGTGTTTTGTAGGCAGTCCTGTATGCCCACAGTGCATCAACCAGCTTTGTTGTCCAGTCTTTTCATGAAGGCTTTACCACCTTCTCTAATATCAGCTTAATTTCCTGTTTGGACACTTCAGCTTGACCATTCGTCTGTGGATGGTATGCGGTGGCGACTTTGTGCATATTATATTTGAGTAGCAGATTTTTGACGAGGTAATTGACAAAGTAGGAGCCTTCGTCACTTATTATGGCACGTGGAGTGCCAAAACGCGTGAAAATATTTTTCTTCAAGAATTTGGAGACTACTTTCGCATCGCTTGCGGTGCATGCTACTGCTTCAACTCACTTGGACACATAGTTGACGGTAACAGAATATACTTGTGACCATTCGAATGTGGGAATGGTCCCATGAAATCAATGCCCCACACATCGAATAACTCCAGTTCTAAAATGATGTTCATGGGCAATGCATGTTTCCATGAAATGTTACTCGTGCGTTAGCACCAATCACACTTCATCGCGTAGTCTCTTACATCCTTAAATAGTGTTGGCCAATAGTACCCACTTTGTAATACTTTTGCTGTGGTGCGTTGGCCTCCAAAGTGCTCGCCATATGGTGAATCATGACATTGCGATAATATACGTTGGTGAACAGCATCTGGTACACACAGTCGCAGAATCTGGTCTGACCCCCTTTTATACAGATTTGGTTCATCCCAATAATATTATCTACATTCATGTTTGAGCCTCCTCTTTTAGTGGTCGTTATAATCTTCGGGAAATTGCTCGCAAACCAGATAATTTACCATGTCTGCGTATCATGGAAATTCTTCAATCTAAAATAGCTGCTCATTTGGGAACACTGCGCTCACCTTTGGCTCATTGCGGTCAACCTTAGGATTTTCCAATCTGGATAAATGATCCGCAACTTGATTCTCCGTCCCCTTGCGATCAATTATTTCCATATAAAATTCCTGGAGGTGGAGAACCCATCTAATCAACCTCGGCTTCGCATCCTTCTTTGTCAAAAAATATTTTATCGCCGAGTGCTCAGTATAGATGAGTACTTTTGTTCCCAGCAAATATGCTTTGAATTTCTCCAACGCAAATATTACTGCAAGCAACTCATTTTCTGTGGTGGTGTAGTTAGTTTGAGCAGGATTCAAAGTCTTACTCGCATATGCGATGGGATGAAGTATTGTTTTTCTCTTCTAGCCAGCACTGCACTCATCGCATACCCGCTCGCATCGCACATTAATTCAAAGGGAAGTGTCCAATCTGGTGCAATCAACACTGGTGCGGTCATTAATGCGTTCTTCAAAATCATGAATGTATTGAGGCAATTGTCATCAAAGTCAAATTTTCTATCAGCCTCCATCAACGCATTCAACGGTCATGCTATCTTTGAAAAGTCCTTGACAAAACGTTTGTAAAATCCGGCATGTTCCAAGAAACTCCTGACAGCCTTTACACTTGTTGGAGGTGGGAGCTTTTCAATTGCTTCAATTTTTGCCTTATCCACCTCCAACCTGTCCCTAGATATTCTCCAAGTTGCCCCAGCACAAAGCCCTCCTTCACCATAAAATGGAATTTCTCCCAATTAAGCATGAGGTTCGTCTCCTCGCATCTTTTCACTATCTTCTCCAAGTTGTCAAGATAGACTTCATATGTGTGCCCATATACAGAGAAGTCGTCTATGAATATTTCTACAGAGTCTTCGAGATATTCTAAAAAGATGGCAGAAGCCGAACGACATGCATCTTTGGAAAGTGCTCGGTGCATAGCAGAGGCCGAACGACATGCGGCGAAAAGCAAATGTTCCATACGCACAGGTGAATGTGGTCTTGTCTTGATCTTCGAGAGCAATCATGATCTGATTACAACCAGCATACCCGTCCAAAAAGCAGTAGAAGTCATTTCCAACTAGACGAGCATTTGACAATAAAAGGTAAAGGGAAATGATCTTTCTTTGTTGCCGCGTTTAGTTTGCAGTAGTCCATGCAAATCTACCAGTCGGTGATGGTTCTTTGCGGTATCAGCTCGTTATTGGTGTTAGGGACTACCGTCATCCCACCTTTCTTCGGCACGTACTACACGGGGCTGACCCACGTGCTGTCTGCTATCAGATAGATGATACCTGCGTCTAACTACTTGATTATCTCCTTCTTTACGACCTCCTTCATCGCAGGGTTGAGTCTGCGCTAATGTTTGATCGATCCTTTGTGGTTTTCTTCAAGACGAATACCATGCATACAGTATGCGGGGCTAATTCTTCGAATGTCTACGAGCGTCCAACCAATTGTTTTTACATATTTTCTCAGAATGCTTAGTAGTGAATTTTCTTGGCTTACATTAAGTGCAGAAGAAATGATTATCGGTAGCTTCTCATTCGGCCCCAAAAATGCATACTTCAGGTGGTTAGGAAGGGTCTTCAGCTCTATTATTGGTGGTTATTTCAAGGACGGTTGCATTGTTTTTCTTTCTTCATTCACTATTGGCTTAACTTCTTAGATTGCGATCATCTCATCTTCCTTGTTTGTTTTTTCTGTCATCGCATTTTTCGATTGTAACCAGACGTCCTTCACCTTCCCCTTTGGATGCATCAGAGATCTATCAGCTAATTGAAGAGTCGCTGTTGTGGGTGCAAGTTGCCCATATTCAGCTACTTGAAAATTGACAGAGGCATCAAGTTGATGCTGGCTCCAAGGTCGCATAGTGCTTGCCCTATGTATAATCCTCCAATGGAGCAAGGGATAGTGAAACTCCCAGGGTCATGCATTTTCAATGGGATTATAGATTTTGAGCTCTGCGTCAAAGCCACCATGGTGAACTTACCAGTGCCTCTCTTCTTTGTCACTATATCCTTTAGAAACTTCATATATGCGGGCATCTCCTTAATTGCTTCAGTGAACGAAATATTAATATGCAATTTTTTTTAATTATTCATAAAGCATTGGTACTGTACCTCATCATTTTTCTTCTTTCTGAGTCTCTGTGGAAAAGGTGGCAACTTTACTCTCATGGTCCCTTGTTCTTTTGGCTCTGAGGTGGACGCAAGTTCTAGCTCCATCGCCTCTTTTTCTCCTACTTCTTTTTTAGTCACCGCATTATCTGGTTCCAGCACAATTGGAGCAGTTCGACTAGGCTCCTTCTTCTCCCCTGCCACAGTCTTTCCACTCCACAATGTCACGACATGACATTTCTTTTTACCCGTACCACCTGGGTTGCATGGGAGTGTCGTTGAACTCGGCAGGACCCCTTGCGGTCTGTTCTTGAGTTCGCCCGCAACCTGGCCTATCTGTATTTCCAGGTTGTGGATAGACATCGCTTGGTTTTGAAGCATAGTTTCGTTCTTCTCAATATATTGCTTCAACAAACTTTCCAAAGAGGAAGATTACGGCTATGAAACCCGGATTTCCATTTTCCCTACTTAAGCAGGTGATTAAGAGATTAACTAGGAGAAACTTAAATCCTATGTGGAAGTGAAGGAAATTTCTAAGTGTTGAATAGATTTTCCTTGAGTTAAGCTTTAGTTGATGAAAATTTGACTAAGTGTTGGACTAGGCATTGTTATGCATTGGACATAAGATCTTGGAGAGATTACTTGGGAAAAGGGAGAATTGGAAGTGGGAGTGACTACCAATTATCACAATCGCTCTTTCAGAAGCTTCTCTTAGCGATTGTGCGGCACTTGTTCCCACTCACGAACAAGTCAGCCAATTCGAATACAGACTGTCGATGGCACATCGAGTACCTCTCGCAACCTCCACCCCCGTTTTAAGGAAAACGGTTTTAGAAAACGGGTTTGGAGAAAAGGTTTTCGTAAGTAGTTTTTGTGAGTGTGAATAAAGAAAGAAAGATTGTAGTAAGCTAGAAAGCAATAAGCAACAACAACATCTTTATAGAGTACTACTCCGGGTATGGGGTTGGAGGTTAAACCAACACATTAGACTCAATGGATGCATTGGAAGAGTTGTGATGGATGTGTTGGTGGTGGTATGCATTGGTAAAGGAAGGAAAATGGAAGTGATGCGTTGGAAGGTTGGATGGCACAAGGGTAGGCGAGGATACGGGCAAGGTATGCGGCATGCGTCGAGCGCCCATACACAACGCACAGCCCATGCGTCGAGCAGCCTCGGCCAAATTGCCCAGCCGTGCGTCAATGGAAGCGCCCATGCGTCAAGCGCTGTCGAGCCTGCCGAGTGGCCATGCCTATGTATCGATGCCATGAGTCGAGCGCCTCTGCCTATGCATCGATGCCATGTGCTAAGCACCCCTGCCCATGCATCGAGCGGCCAGCCTATGCAGCAAGCGCTCTATCGAACAACCATGCCTATGCGTCGAAGCACCGTGCCGAGCATCAATGCATCGAGCACACCCATGCGGCCGAGCAAGCCTGCAAGCGATGGCCAGCACCTATACAGTACACCCATGCGTCGAGCGATGGCCAGTGCCTATGCAGTATGCCCATGCATCGAGCGATGGCCAGAGCCTATACAACACGCCCATGCGTCGGTGGCCAGTGCCTATGTCAAGCGCCATGCGCCCATACCGAGCAAGTCGTACGGTCATACCTAGTGAGCCATAGTCGAAGATGAGCGGCCACCCTATGCGTTGGTAATGGTTGGCTCATGCGATTGTTAAGTTGGATTGCGATGATAGTAAGTTGGCTTGCTGTGCTTTGAGTAGTGGACAACTCATTGATGGCACTATGCATCGAACATCCAAGAGTTGGACACATATAAAGGATGAGATCACATAAAGAACGTCATCAAACATGTGTCTTCTTGAGATGAAACCTTCGGCCTTAAGCATTTGAGGTGGTTGCATCAGAGGACATGCAATTTGGAGCTCATGCGTTTGCTAGGTAGGAGATGGACACTTAGATTGCGTTGATTAAAAAGTTGTGTTGTTAGTGTGAGGAGGAAACACTTGGACATGCAGCCAAGTAGGAGGTGTTGAATTTGGAGAAGGTTTGAACGCCTATAAATATGGCCAAAAGAATTCATTTTCATATCACAATTCAAAATACATTTAAAAAGAATGGGGAAGTTGAGTAAACCTTGCGTTGACAGCAAAATCCATGCGTTGATCATAGGGATTCAAAGAGGACGCATTGGACAGTAAAGTCTGGAAAACAGCATCAATTTAGGACGAGGATTTCTCCCAATATACTCGTGTGTTTGGAGTGATTTCAAAGCCACCTGAAAGAACTGAAAGTCTAGTTTTCATGGTAGGGCTTTTGGAGAAAAAGCTCAAAGGAATCGGGCTAGAGAATGAGGAAAAGACAGAAGGGTCGAGCTGTCGGGTAAGCTAGGCCAGTCTGGATGTTTTGATGATTCTGGCCGAACCACAAGATTTCAGAGCTGAGATTGTAAGGTAAGATTCCTGAGACATTTAGAGAATATTTGTAGAATAAAGTATCTCTAGATAAAGCCTATAACTATGAGTAGTCTGAGCTTTAAATTGAATTTGGATTTTAGGGTTCAAAAGGGAGCTCGAGGTGACAAAGGAACTTCCAGAGAGGAAGGTTCCTAAACGATCAAGGTGAGTGACTAAAACATTTTAAAAATTTTTAAGAAACCATGTGCTAAAGAAATATCTTTTAGATAAAGACATGTTTTCTAAGTTTTATTAAAGAAAGTCATTTTATGACTAGTTTTACTTGAAACTCGATACCGAAGGACGGTTGAAAAGGTATCCGAGTAGCTTAATACTGAAGGACACAGTTGAGAAGGTGAAGCAGAAGTACCCAAGTATGGGGAACTGCTATCTCATAAGAATCTGTTTTCTGGTCACTCATTGGGCTTTATAGCTCATGCTTTCCAAATGTTTTTCTTTTTCTTTCCAGGTAGCCGAAGGTGAGGAGTTCTAGGGTGCTACTAAGGTCAAGGTCTTCCACATGCCACAATTACACTTCCGGAGGGTTTTACAGTTGTTCTTGTAAATTTGTTGTTAAGTCTTGGAGATGTATAAACGTTACATTGTATATTATAAAATGGGTCTAAAAAGGCATTCCGCTATATATGAGTTATATCTTGGTATCAGAGTTATTTCCATAAGAGTTATTAGGCAATAAGTGTCAACAAAATGGTTAATAACTGCAACAATCACGCCCCTTTCTGGACTAAGAGGATAGTCTGGGGCGAGGTGTGACAGCAGCGCCTGCGAACTACTAGCTTGATTACTCGTCTGACCGTTGCTTCGCGGGAAAAATTCAGGTGGTCCTTCTTTTTGTGCCACTGATTGGAAATTTTGCTGCTGACTTTTCCATGCAAAGTTGGGGTGGTTTCTCCACCCAGGGTTGTACGTGTTAGAAAACGGGTTATTCTTCACAAAATAAATTGACTGTGGGTTTTGCGGGCATTCCTCCATTGCGTGTCCTTCACCGCAAGTAACACACCTTGCGGTCGTCTGGTTGATTGCGTTTACTTGCACACTATGCATTGTTGGGCTGTTGATTGCGATTCCCTGTATCAAGTTCATCATCGCAGTCATCTGACTCTGAAGGGATGCGATAGCACCATTGTTCGCGTCACTATCCTTTATCCTCAATCTTTGATCACTATCTCTCCAGTCCTCGTGATTTTTAGAGATGCGATCAAGGATGTTCTTGGCCTCATCATACGTTTTATCTAGCAGACCTCTAGCCACTGCCGCATTAGCAGCAGTCTGCGAAGCAGGGTTTAATCCATGATAAAAAAAAATCTCCATTTGTAAGCAGTCTGGTAATTCGTTGTGCGGGCAGTCTCTTACCAGCCTCTTAAACCTCGCCCAAGCATCACTGAGAGATTCGTCCATGTCCTGTTCAAAATTGGTTATTAATTTTCTTCTCGTGGCATTCTCCGTTGGTGGGAAGTATTTCTTCATAAACTTCCCTACCACTTGCTCACATGAAGTAATCTCCCCTGGTTTGAAAGAGTACGCCTATTTTCGTGCCTGATCACACAACGAAAATGGAAACAAAGTTAGTCGAACTTCTTCGGTATAGATATTCGGGAACACAAAAGTGTTTCAGATTTCTATGAAGCTCCGGAGGTGGGCATACGGGTCCTCACCACGCCTTCCTCCAAACTTTCTAGCAGCCTGGATCATCTGCAGCATCACTGGTTTCATTTCAAATCTCGATCCGTCAAGAGTGGGCCTCATGAATCCTGGGGAGAAATCATAGAGGTTGGGTGACGCATAGTCTCGAATAGGCCTATTTGTTGGATTTTATGTCCTAAAACTCGTAGTTTGTAAATTAATAAATATATTCTGTTTTGTTTTTCGATAAAGTTATTATTAAAATTGTAATCTTGAATCCAATAAACTAAGGTTCCGAGGCTATTTAATTTAATTTAAACTTTATGTAGTGACATGAATGTGGATCAAGTTCAAATATATAGCCAAAATTGTTTATAGTATATGAATAAGGTTGGGCGCCTTATTCTGGGGACACTATGGATGCGGCCCACTTTGTAGATAGTACAAATGATGTGATCCTAAATCATTCATATTGAGATATGTGAGTGGGAGTATCCTATGTAAAGAGTTTACATAACACTGAACCATGAAATAGTCACTTTTTAGGTTCTAAATGTCGTTTTATGTATAAAACTGACTATATTGTTAATTGATGACCTAGGTAACTTAATCTTAGTCCTGAGCTAACTATGAACTTCTGTTCACTCGAAATTATTCTTAGATCTGCATAGGTGAGGGCAGCTCAATATTGCTGGCCCAATAAGCCTCCCATTTCAAGGGTAAGATCGGGTGGATAGCTGGGAACATAGAATGCAAGACGGAATTCACTCCTACCCGTTATAGGGATAGTAGATAGGTTGTTCCCTTTAGTACTGAATCCAGGTCTTGAACAAGGGGCCCCACCCTTTCCTTGGCACGAGAGGGATTCGGTTTATAGGTTGGACCTTAAACCAATTGTTCATTAGAGGATCAATGAAACTTAAGGAACAAGATGTAGTCTTGGGGGTAAAACGGTTTTTATGATCCAGCCGAGATTACGAAAAACCTGTGAAAGATTAACTTACTCATCATGGTTATATCAAATGGACATAAATATATCTATAGTGCGGGGAGTGCAACTACGGGACTTTAGTGGAATGACCCGTTAGTTAACGAATGTTGATTAGCTCCGTCTAAAGAGTTTAGCTAGTAATCTTAGATCGTTGGAGCCCATGATCTATAGGTCCATTAGGTTCCTCTACTAGCTCATATGGAATAAACTTAGAACAGTATGATAGAATAATTTGAATTGTTCGAATTAGGTAGAGAGAGAGACGACAAGTATATGTGATATAGTGGTCGGGTTTTTCAGCTTAGAGATACAACTTTAATATTTAAATGTGATTTAAATATCAAGAATATGAAAATGTTCATATTCGGAAGCTCGAAAATGATGGAAATGGTCAAATATGTAAAAAGTCAAAGAGTTGACTTTTGACTTTGAAAAGTCAACCTTTGACCGACCTTATATTCAAATTTGATTTGAACTTCGAGAAAATGAATGCGGATTCATGCTCAGGAGGTCAAAATTAGTCAACACGGAAAAAATCATAAAAAGTCAAAATGTTGACTTTTTGGTCAAAGTTTGACAAATGACTATTTTGCCCTTTGACTATAGTTAGTGGGAAAATCCAAACTTTTGTTGGATAATTCCACTAACAAAAATAGTGGGCTAGGTGTTGGCTTATAGTGGAGACATTAAGCCCACTAAGATAGTGGAATATAGGTGTTCGATTTTTATGTATTTGGTTCATGCAATTGTTGCATGGATTTTTCTATAAATTGGGCTTTCATTTTGAATGAAAAGAGTTTTTGCAATTTTGAAAATTGGTTTTTATATTTGGGCTGGAAATATTATTTTCCATCTCTTTTCGCTCTCTCGGTTTTCTTCATCGAACGGGTCCCACAACTCGGTTCTGAGTTTAGAGGATTGTAGTTCAACCCTAGTGGTGGTCCGAAAGAGTTCGGGTTGAGATTCAACGAGGAAAAGCGGTTTTCGAGAGCTTCAAAGGTAGTATCCTACACTTTTAATTCACTGATTTTTCCTTTACGATGCATGCTTATTTCCTTTAATTTAAGAGCAATTAGAGTGTAATTAGATCCTAATTCCACTGTGTATGTGTCGTGTTCCATCATGTGGTATCAGAGCATGCTAGAATTACTCTCAATTGCTTTTGGTGGGTGTTTTTTTCCTATCTATTCAAGTGTTGAATGAAATGGGGACTAAAGTGGGTTTATTATGATTTTGGCATTTTTTCTCTAAAAATTTCTTGTGGAAATTTGTAATTGCTCACTTGTTTATGAGCATTAATGAGTGAAAAAGGGTCTGTAAATTTGTTGGAGTCATTAGAGTTGAAATTAGGCTGTAATTTCTTGATTCCAGGAGAGAGAACAACAACACAAATGGAGGAAAAAATGGCTTATAGACCCGAATTATCTTCCAGACCTGAGAGCAACTCCCAGACCCAACTCGCTGCCCAGACCCGACCCAGTTCGGAGAAGCTCGCACGCGCGCCTTGCTTCGCACGCCTGCACGTTTGGATCCGACCCGCTCGTCCGCTCGTTTCGTGCAATATCGCGCACCCGTTCGCCTGCCTGCCCGAGACCCGCTCCGCGACCCGCACACTCATACCTTCATTGACTGCCCCAGCGTGCGTTGACCAGACGGTCTAGACTAGTCCGTTTGACCTAGTTGAGCCAGTTTGACCGGTTCAGCTTGGTTTCTAGTGTTTTCGGGCTGGTTCGAGTGATTTATGAGCGGTTCTTGATGGTTCAAAGTGTTTGAAGCCGGTTCAGGGAAGCTGGTTGCTGAATTTTGTAATAAATTAGTTATTTGTTTGTATTTAATGCCAAAATCGTTTCACTTTAGTGTTGTTTACCTATTATGCATGTGATGTATAATGTTCTTTGATTATGTGTGCATATAGTATGCCATATAGTTTTAAAAACCCACCATAGGAAAAGCATGTGACATGCATTTGTTATATCTTATAAGTGTTATAAAATATATACTATGCATGCTTAGTTTTAATATAAGTGTTATATTAAAGCATGTTTGATAGAAGGAAGCATTTTATAGATGAATGTTCTAGGGTTATAATTGTTTAATTTATTTTATAATTGTTATAAAATAATGTAGACTTCTAAAATCTATAACAAAGTTAAGATGCATGCTCATTTAGGGTTAACCATCGAACAATCCTAATTTTCATAGAAAATAGGTCGATATCTTGTAAAACCGAAGTTACAAGAAAACTCACCCGGCAAGATCTTGGCAAAAAATCAGATAAGATGACAAAGGTTGAAGGTTTTTAAGTTGACGGTTCACGGAACACCTATTACCTGGAGATCGAGCTGGCATCTAAGTTAGGTTAAACCGGTTTTATGAGCATGCGTGAACGGTGTGAGGTAATAAAAAAAAATTTATCACCTAGACATCGTAGGTTAAAAATCCAGTATAAAAGTTATACTCGGATGAATCACCTCGACTTAGGATATGTTTAGTTAGCCGAAATGTATCGCTAAGTATTTTATACCCTAACCGTCTAGAACACTTCAGCTGGAGAGAAGTAATGTACTTTTAGCTCTAGCGTCCCTAAGAGTTCACACCGTGAGATTCATACTTGGCTTTGGGCCGCCCTGGGAGCGGACTCCATTCGGAGAGTGTTTGCATGAGTCAATACCAAGGTGAATAGGGGAAGTTGTTCATAGTAAGTGGGAGAAGGAAGTGTGTCAACACATCCTACGGTCTCTTCCATTAGGTCGCACCGTGAGATTCCTATAATGCGCCTGCATGTCTACCCTGGAGCGACCTTACCAATCGGAGGGCTGTATTATAGGATTCGGAACTCCACGAACTCTAGAAATAGATAAGGTCTCTCAGGTCCGTTTTCATTCTTGTCTTTCCAACTTCAGGAGCATAATGATTCCGATCTTTGAGGTCTAAAAATAAAGGGTCACACTTACGAGAATTACTAGGTGTTAGTAAATTCTTGACCATAGTAGCAATAACTGAGCTGCTATAGGAATAAAAGTTATTCTGGTGATAGTATCTAGTCAAGATAGTCTTGGTTCAATGGAGGAATAGTCGATCACCCCTCGGTGGAGGTTATTCTAAACCATTGAAATATCGTTGCAAAATATAATGATTAAGGGTATATTATTAGATTTTTTGCTAAACTTGATTGGATTTAACAGATTAATGTTTTTACTAAAAAAGGATATGTTTTTCTTTTCAGCTTGACTAGCTCTTTAGATCAAATCTTAGCTTCCGAGAAACTAAATGGCAATAATTACTCAACATAGAAAAACAATATGAATTCAACACTAGTAATAGATTATTTGAGATTTGTCTTAACTGAGGAATGTCCTCAGGCCCCTGCCCCAAAAGAAGCACAAGGTAAATATGATTTACTAGTTGCTGAGACATGTTTAGTGGAGGATGATACCTCAACCTGGATATTGGATTCAAGAGCCACTACACATATTTGCTTCTCTTTTCAGGAAACTAGTTCCTGGAAAAAGATTGAAGAAGGCGAGATCACCCTCAAGGTTGGAACATGAGAGGTTGTCTCGGCCAAAGCAGTGGGAGACTTGAAGTTGTTTTTCAACGACAGATATATCATACTTAAAGATGTTTTGTATGCACCTCTTATGAAGAGGAATTTATATCTATCGCATGCATTATGGAACAAATGTATAAAATATCTTTTGAAGTTAATGAAGCGTTCATTTTCGGAAAAGGTATTCAAATTTGTTCTGCTATACTTGAAAACAACTTATATAAGTTAAGACCAACTAAAGCAAACTTTGTCTTAAATACTGAGATGTTTAGAACAGTCGAAACTCATAATAAAACACAAAAAGTTTCTTCTAATGCCTATCTATGGCATTTAAGACTTGGTCACATAAATCTCAAAGATTGGTTAAGAATGGACTACTAAATCAGTTAGAAGACAATTCTTTACCTCCATGTGAGTCTTGTCTTGAGGGAAAAATGACTAAGAGATCTTTTACTGGAAAAGGTCTCAGAGCCACAATACCCTTAGAGCTCGTACATTCGGACCTTTGTGGACCAATGAATGTCAAAGCTCGAGGTGGGTATGAATATTTCATCAGTTTTATTGATGATTATTCAAGGTATGGTCATATTTACCTAATGCATCACAAGTCTGCTTCTTTTGAAAAGTTCAAAGAATATAAGGCTGAGGTTGAGAACCAGTTAGGTAAAACAATTAAGACAATACGATCAGATCGAGGTGGGGAGTACATGGACTTAAGATTCCAGGACTATATGATGGAACACGGAATCAAGTCACAACTCTCTGTACCTAATATGCCTCAGCAGAACGGTGTATCTGAAAGAAGAAACAGAACCTTGTTGGACATGGTTCACTCAATGATGAGCTTTGCTGAGTTACCTGATTCCTTTTGGGGACATGCATTAGAGACTCCTGTCTATATTTTGAATAACGTTACCTCTAAAAGTGTTTCAGAAACACCTTATGAGTATTGGAAAGGGCGTAAAGGTAGTTTACGCCACTTTAGGATTTGGGGATGCCCGGCACACATGTTGGTACAAAATCCTAAAAAATTGGAACGTCGTTCAAAATTATGTCTATTTGTAAGTTATCCAAAAGAAACAAAGGTGGTCTATTTTATGATCCTCAAGAGAATAAGGTATTTGTATCGAAAAATGCCACATTCTTAAAGGAAGACCACATAAGAAGTCATCAACCTCGCAGTAGACTAGTATTGAATGAAATTTCCAAAGACACTACAGATAGAGCTAGATCATCTACTAAAGTAGTAGATAAAACTAGTACATCTGGTCAGTCACATCCTTCTCAAGAGTTGAGAATGCCTCGACGTAGTGGGAGGGTTGTTCATCAGCCTGACCGTTACTTGGGTTTTACGGAAACACAAGTCGACTGTGATCAGTGGGTCAAAGCTATGGACCTCGAAATGGAGTCTATATACTTCAATTCTGTCTGGAAACTTTTAGATCAACCAAATGATGTAAAACCAATTGGTTGCAAGTGAATCTACAAGAGAAAACGAGACCAAGCCGGTAAAGTACAGACTTTTAAGGCTCGACTTGTGACAAAGGGTTATACCCAGAGAGAGGGAGTGGACTATGAAGAAACTTTCTCTCCCGTTGCCATGCTTAAGTCGATTAGAATACTCTTATCAAGCCACCTTTTATGACTATGAAATTTAGCAAATGGATGTCAAGATAGCCTTTCTAAACGGCGATCTTGAGGAGAGTATCTATATGGCTCAACCAAAGGGGTTTATTGCACAAGATCAAGAAAAAAAGGTTTGTAAGCTTCAAAAATCCATTTATGGGTTGAAACAAGCTTCTAGATCTTGTAATATAAGATTTGATACTGCGATCAAATCTTATGGCTTTGAATAGAATGTTGACGAGCCTTGTGTTTACAAGAAGATCATCAATTCTACTATAGCATTCTTAGTTTTATATGTTGACGATATTCTACTCATTGGAAATGAAGTAGGTTACCTAATTGACATCAAGAAATGGCTAGCAACGCAGTTCCAAATGAAAGATTTAGGAAATGCGCAATATGTTCTCGAGATTCAGATTATTCGAAACCGCAAGAATAGAACACTAGCCATGTCTCAAGCAACTTATATAGACAAAATGTTGTCTAGGTATAAGATGCAGAATTCCAAAAGAGGTCTGTTACCTTATAGATATGGAATTCATTTGTGAAAGGATCAATGTCCTAAGACACCTCAAGACGTTGAGGATATGAGACGCATTCCCTATGCTTCCGCAGTAGGGAGCCTGATGTATACAATGTTATGTACTAGACCTGACATATGCTACACAGTAGGGATAGTTAGTAGGTATCAGTCCAATCCTAGATATGATCATTGGACTACCGTTAAAAATATCCTCAAGTATCTTAGGAGAATGAGGAATTACATGCTCGTGTATGGTACTAAGGATTTGATCCTTACTGGATACACTGACTCTGATTTTCAAACTGATAAAGATGCTAGAAAGTCTACATCTGGATCAGTGTTCACTCTTAATGAAGGAGCAGTAGTGTGGAGAAGTGTAAAGCAAAACTGTATTGTGGACTCCACAATGGAAGCTGAATACATAGCTGCTTGTGAAGCAGCAAAGGAAGCAGTATGGTTGAGGAAATTCTTGATAGATTTGGAAGTAGTTCCAAATATGCATCTGCCTATCACCTATATTGTGATAATAGTGGTGCAGTTGCAAACTCAAGAGAACCAAGAAGCCACACGTGCGGTAAGCATATTGAGCACAAATACCATCTGATCCAGGAGATTGTACATCGTGGAGATGTTGTAGTGACCCAAATATCTTCTGAGCTAAACATTGTTGATCCTTTTATAAAGGCTCTCACGGCTAAAGTGTTTGAAGGTTACCTATAGAGTCTAGGTCTACGATGTTTGTAAACTAGGACAAGTGGGAGAATTTTTGGGTATATGCCCTAGTTTATTGTATTCATATGTTTATTGTACTCATATGTTTCTCACTTAAATTCAACATTGTGATACTCCACTAGGAGTTTTAGTCCAATTGGGAGTTTGTTGGATTTTATGTCCTAAAACTCGTAGTTTGTAAATTAATAAATATATACTGTTTTGTTTTTCGATAAAGTTGTTATTGTTGTAATCTTGAATCCAATAAACTAAGGTTCCGATGCTATTTAATGTAATTTGAACTTTAATTCTAGGATGCATGCGATGAATACGATAATCTCCATAGAGCTTATTTCTAAGTCTCTACTTCTTGCCTATGCGATGATGCAAGAAGCACACAAAGACAAGGTGATCGCATACAATCATAACCTATCTCTAGTATGAATGTGATGCGTCAATAGCAAAAAGTGCTTATTCCTAAGCTCTTATCTCCTGATTATGCGTTTCTAATCTGACTCTCCCGAGCCTAGATTCTAACCTAACTTTTCCAAGCCTAGATTCTATCCTTAGACTACCCTCCCGAGTATCTCTAATGGACGAATGACGCATACATAATACAAGATAATCGCATAAAATGAAGATTCCCAGTTATGCTAGCTAACTGCTTCTCAACTCATTCGACAGATTTAGCTACTCATGCATAATGTATAGAGAATGAACAGATATAAAATGTAAATTCCATTTCTATAGATAAGTTCATAGTACAAAATGACAATGGAAGATAAGGATAGAGAGCCTGGTGGCAATTCCTTGCTTCCCGAGACTTTTACACTGTTAACTCTCTTCTGCTCAAAAGATGTTCATGCTTCCACAGGAGTTAGCCCTTTCTCTGATCTTGACGCTCCCGACACTCTTTCAAGCTCACCGGAACGATCTCTCGGTACAATCCCACTTCCCTCGCTACTGCCTTCTAAGTAAAAGAAAACTAAGAACAAAGCTACTTCTATCTAATGGGAAAATTCTCTAATTAAGTGAACTATTTCACTGAAGGTGGCCTCTAGTATTTTTAGAGCTTCGGGGTGAAAGGCTTCTTCTCTCTTATAATTGCACTAATGGGATGGCATTAATTCTCTGTCTGATGTGCCGAATATTTATCACTGAGAAGTTGAGTGTACTTGCTACAGTAGTTCGCTAACGACTTGTCAACTTAATTCAAAATCGACCGTCATCAGCTTTCTTTCCCATCGTGATTTATTATGCTTTTCACCCAGATGCACCCACCAAGCTGCGCCGTCTCTATGCGGCAACCTTCTTGAGCAAATATTTGCGAGCACAAATGACCACATAGCCTTACGTTAACGCAATCTTTTGATGCGCTCGACCGTTGATTTCTTTGGATCGTATTTTCCATCTTGCATCAACGTATATTCTGCACAAAAATACATAAGTTAACTGTTTTAATGCGATGGATGCATGCGACTGTAATATTGTGAACTTAATGCTTTTGGATGCAATCTTGTATATTTTTATCAATGAAACCTGCATTGTTTAATAACGTAGCACTGTAATAACGTGCATTTCTGCCCGTTATCAGCGGTCATTAATTCCCCTGCTCTGATGCGATGATTAATGGTCATCGAAAGTTGAGTGTACTTGCTACAGTGTGACTTTAACGACTTGTCAACTAAATTCATATTCGACCGTTATCAACTTTCCGTCCCATCATGATTTATTATGTTGTCACCTTGATGCACAATCTTTATGTGGCCACCTTTTTAAGAAACTTCTCACGATCGCATACAATCGCATGACTTGCAATTGCAATTTTCAAGCGCGCTGATGCCTTGTTCCTTTGGATCGCAATTTCCCTTGTGCCATCGCATTTTTCCTGCATAAAATAAGTAAATTAACTGCTTTTATGCGATGAGCTCTTGCGATTGTAATTCCTATCAGTTTAGCGCTTTCGGACATGATATTGCTTATTTTGCCATCGCATTCTCTCATTGTTTTACTTATTTGAGCTATAATAATTTGTATTTCTACTAGTTATCACAGCGTAGGCAGAGAGGCACGCGCAGGTGTCTGGGTTGCGCGACGTGCATCCATCTACGCGTCTGGCAAAGCACACGTGTGCTCGGCTGCTGGGCGTGTGCGTCTGGACAGTCAGATGATAACTTATAGAAATACAAGTTATTTATACTGCCTTATCTAGATATTGCGACCAAAAGTGAATAAATATGCGTCAATTGTATGAGAATTAGCTTAGAGATACAATAATTATGAATTATCACAATTACACCCACTAACATCATTAAGATGGAAGAAAAGGAGATTTTCACTTTGTTTTGCAGGAAACCAATTCACCACTTGCGATTAAGGCTCAAGACGAACTGACCAACGCATCTCTATCACCTTACACCCGTTAATCAACAATGAAGAGACAATTAACGCAATGACGGTGCAATGCAACAGTCGATCCAGAGCTGAACTTTAACCGCATGCGGTAATACAAACAAGATCGCATGCGAGCACCCGATCGAAAGATGTAGCTAAGCAACGCAAATGCGGAGGATTGTGACACGTGTACAACTAACAGTTGTGCAGATTTAACGATCTGATTGCATAACAAAAGAAATAATTATCCCACCATCTTCGGAATTTCCATAACAAAAAGTGGGGACCACGAGCCAAGAGTCAAAGCTTTTCACCTATAAATACCCCCATTGAATTCAGAGAAAAAGATGATACTTGATACGGGGCAAATTGATGCTAGGTTATTGAGAGAGAGGCTGAGCTGAGTGCTGATCGAAAGAAATCCACGAAGAGAAGAGACAAGACCGAAAGATGAGTCTCAGTGCTATTCTACCAGATCCCCGCTACAAAGCTCTATACTCAGATCCCTGCTACCAGTTGAGCAAGCCTGAGAGGGAAGTTGATCCTTCCGCATGATCCATTGACACCGGTAAGCAGATCTCCATCCAGATCGGCGCTAAGACGTTGGCGCTTGTTTGTATTTATTTCTAACTCTATTCATCATTGTATTTCATCTTCTTTATCTCTTCATTCACAAATCATGTATCAGACGCTGAATAGAAATATTGAATGTCTCGATCGTTCGCATATCCCATTTTCTGTCTATTTTCGTTCCTCCGTTTATCGTTTTCTTCATAAAGTCTTCTATACGGCATCTTCACTTGTGAGAGCAGAAGTGAAGATGCCATTTTGATCAATCGAGAGAAGGTTAGAAGAATGCGTTAACTAGAGCGAGTAGTACTTTTAGACATGGAAGCAACCTTGCATTCATTACTTTCGTCTCTATTTAGCCACAGAAATGTGGGACTATTATCGCATTTTTATTGCTTTCCTTTACTCTATCGCATATTTTAATACTTGTATACAAATACTTTTATAAATTGAAAAACCTGGTCGCATGTATCACAAACATAACGCAATAACCTCAAAAAGTCCCTGTGTTCGGCCTCGAATCACATCGAGAAACTTGCGGTGGAATTATATTTGGTTCCAACGCAAGGAAACTTATGATAACGCACAACATACTACAAGAACATCCAGTAATAATGCATATCTAGAAGTAGTATCGCATAAATTGAATTAAGTCAGGTCATCGTTGTATATCTTTAGACTTGCATCGAGCTTGCATTATATATCTCAATTTCATGTCAAGAAGTTTATGGCAACATGAGCTTGTAGCACATCATCTAAGCATCGCATCAATTTTAAGCGTTACATCAGACCACCTAGCTTTCTTGCGTCGATTCCTTCCTCTTCAGAACTCCAACTTCAATGGCCGCCTAGATTTCCTCTCTATACTCCCTCCTGAGTTTTCTTTTTTTCTCCACACTTAAAACACTGAAATGGCGCAGGTGAATTGCTCATACCATTCGCCCCAATTACCTATTTATAGGCCTTCGAGACCTCCCCTTGCCTCGACAGCTCTTACTTGGCTGCATGTCCAGGTGTCTTTTCCCCACACTATTAACGCAACCTTCATGCAATCGCAATCTAAGGTGTCTCCTTCTTCCTTAGCCAACACATAACACCCAAATTTGCATGTCTTCATGTGCATCACCTCACTTGCTTGAAGCCCAAGAGTTTTCCCAAACAAGCCATATGTTCAGATGATTTGGTATCACCGTCGGCGTATTCCACACTCTTATGGTCGCAAGCCATCTTGGTCGCTCGCTCCCCCGTATGGCCTATGTGCCCATTTGACCTCAAAAGTGTCCACCCAATTGGTGCAACAAACCTATGTCCGAACACCCCTCATTGGCGCATGCGTCAATCCCTTCTTTGTGCCTTTGAGGTGTCTTTTTATCCTCAGGATAACACCCTTCCAGCCATTGCTGCCTAGCACCTTGCTCCATATGCGACCTACTAACCTCGATTGTGCCATGTCTAATTAACGCAACCTTACCTTGTACAACCAATTGATGTAACTTGGTCACATATGCTAGATGCTCGCAAGGCTCATCCCAACCTTATTGCTTGGTCGTGTCTATCCTTTTCTCTATCATGGCTTTACCTTCAGCCTATGCGCTCAACTAGGATTATGACCAACACTCTTCCAATGCATACTATTAGCCTTGTCTTATGCACCCACATGCCCTCAGATGTCCTTGGCACATAGCCCATCTTTAACGGATAACAACCCTGGAGTCAAGCTAGGTCTCAACTCAATGCCTCATGGTATAGCTTACCATCACCTAGCCTCTTGCTAATGCATCCCCCATGACCATCGCATGTATGTCCTTATTGCTTGTCAACGTCCTTAGTCTCTTGCTCAAGACCAACGCAAACTAACCTCACAAGCCTTACATACCACCAGCTTTAGCAACGCAAAGACATTTCACCATGCGTCCACCATGACTTGTCCTAACGCCTAGCTCATCGTCTAGTAATGCTGCCGCATAGCACCATTGCATAGCGCCTGTGCCTATCGCATAGCACAAAGCCTACCGCACAGCTCTTGCTCATCGTGCAAATCTTGCATCTATC
Organism: Benincasa hispida; assembly: GCF_027475165.1. NCBI lineage: Eukaryota > Viridiplantae > Streptophyta > Magnoliopsida > Cucurbitales > Cucurbitaceae > Benincasa > Benincasa hispida. The sequence continues at coordinate 53,147,537 of NC_143478.1, read as the reverse complement.
GCTTAGCTACCGCGTCCATTTCTTAGCATTGACACCTCATCGTCTAATGCATTTTCCTATCGCTTAATGTCATCGCCTAGCGTCTGCGTCTATCGCGCAATGATCATCGCTTAGTATTTTGCCTATCGTGTAGCGCTGATGCCGATCGTGCAGTGCCAATGCCCCATCGCTTTACCCTATCGCTCATTGCATAGCACTATCATTTATCGCGACTCTCCGCATCGTCTAGCGCCGTAACGTGTCACATGATCGTCTACCGCATCGTTTAACTCAAAGAATTTACTATACGATCAACCAGTGCCTGCCTACATGATTGCCTACCTCATCATGTAGCATTGCTCATTCACTACACGATTGTCCCGCGTGTGCACCTCCAGCGCCCATGCCCATGTCCGCTCAACTTGAGGCTGTTGCATGCTTTGCTAATCTCTCAAGACATTAGCTACCGCATACTTGTCCATGCATAGTTTTTCCACTTGGCCATACCTTTGCCTTTTTCAACGCCCAAATAACCTCTCAAATGTTCAGGTCCAACGCATTGTCAAATACTTAGCTATTTTTTCTAGCTTCCAATGCATGGGTTATACTTAACCAAATTTTCACTAGTTAAGGCTTATCTCAAAGCTACTAAACAATCTATTTAAACACTTAGAATTTCTTTCTCTTTAATGTAGGATTTAGCTTTCACCTAGTTAATCCTTTTTTTCACCTGCTTAAGTAGGGAAATTGAAATCTAGGTTTGACATTTACCTCCCCCTTAAGAAAATTTCGTCCTCAAAATTTACTCGTGCATTCACAACAAGGAACCACAATTTCACAAAGTTTACTTACAAGAAGTCAACTCCTATTTTAATCCTCTAAGACTTTGCCCTTGCTTCTCCTAGCATCAGGCATATCTTCCTCCCTAGTTTGGGTTAACCCATACAATTCTCCTAATGTGAGTTTTCCTGTTTCATCGCTCTTGCCTCTAGCACTACATCCTTCTCCCGTAGCCGTTGGTTTTGCTCCTTGATTAAATGTTTGTAGTCTACTTCCAGCTTCCCGACCCACCATCTAGGGACATTCCCGTTTAAAGTCCCCTAGTTCTCTGCACTTAAAACACGTACCTGGGTTCATTCCAGGCACCTTCCCCAGTGATACTTATTACAAACCACACACTTGGGTTTTTGCTCCAGATTTCGTTGTCCCCTTCCTTTTAAACAAATTCTTATTCTCAACTCCGGGAGTGAAAATCTTTCTTTCCTCCTTACGCCACCTATTTACTGAGGAATCCCTTTATGGCTTTAGTTCTTCCGCCGTCAAACTTTTCTCTACCCTCATTGCTGCTTCCACCAATTTTGAAAAATCCACCCACGCAGCACTTACTATCACAAAGGGTCTAAATCTTTTGTTTTAATCCAGCCTTAAATCTCCTACAGCGTTCCTTCTCGTCCTCTATGATACTGAAAGCATAATTCGAGAGTTCAGTATACTTTAACTCATACTCCGCTACAGTCATATTTCCTTGTACGATTTGTAGGAATTCATCTCGTTTCGTATCACGATACGATCGAGGATAAAATCTTTCAAAGAATGCTTCCTGGAATTCTTCCCAACATGGTTCTCCTTTATCTCCCCTTCTGTTCTTCCACATTTTCCACCAATATTTCGCTTGTTTTTGTAATAGAAAGGTTCCAAGACTTACCTTCTTATCCTCAAGGCATCTCATCACCCTGATGCTCGGTTTTATGAAGTGGAAATATGGATGATATGCGTTGATGGAATTGCATTGTGCACTCAAGTTTCCCCAGTGGAATCCAAGTGTAAATTTCTCTAAGTTTCCTGGTAAGTCCAGGGTCGAACACAGGGACTTGATAAAACAGATTGCGTTGATAATTTTTATGAAGAACATTACGGTAACCGGATAGATAAATAGATTTTTGGGGTTGTTGTTTGTGTTGATGAAAAATAAATAAATGCAGCGGATTTGACAAAAGGCAGATGTGTGATAGATGCAATGAGTATGCGATGAACGGGTTCATCTTTAGCAGCATTACTTGGGAATGAGTCAGACTATGCGATCATGCTATCACCATGCATGGCAAGTCATTTTCCAATGTAATTTTGATGCTCCTAAGTCTAAGACGCATGTGTTGAATGCAAAAGTGTCCATGGAGCTTATCCCTAAGTCTCTACTCTTATCCTATACGATGATGCAAAATGCATAAAAGCAAGGTGATGACATACAATCATATCCTATCTCAAGGATGCATGCAATGCGTTGATAACAAATAGTGCTCATTCCTATGCTCCTATCTCTTGATTATGCGTTCTAATCTGGCTCTTTCGAGCCTAGATTCTAACCTGACCTTCCCAATTCTAGATCCTTCCCTTAGACTACCCTCCCGAGTATCTCTAAAGGACGAATGAAGCATACATAATACAAGATAATCGCAAAGAGTGAAGATCCCCTAGTTGTGCTAGCTAGAGAGCCTGGTTGCAATTCCTTGCTGACCGAGGCTTTTACACTGAAATCTCTATTCCATTCTGAAGATGTTCCCGCTTCCACAGGCGTCGGCCCAACCTCTGTCCTTGAAGCTTCCAGCACTCTCCCAAGCTTACCAGAACGATCTGCCGGCACAACTTACTCCCTCGCGTCCGCCTTAAAATGAAAGAAAACTATGGACAAAAGCATGAAAACTAAAGTATGAAATCTCTAACTATTGAAGCCCTTCTATGAAGAATGCCCTTGGTATTTATAGACATCCAAGGTGAACGGCGACTTCTCTCTCATGTTTGTACAAATGGGACGACTTTAATTCCTGACTGATGCACCGAATATTTGTCACCGAAAAGCTAAATGTACTTTGTGATCATTATCGGTTGTCAACTTAATTCAGATTCGACTGTCATCAGCTTTTTGTCCTATTGCGATTAATTAGCCTTTCACCCGGATGCACCCACCATGTTGCGCTGACCAAGTTGCGGTAATCCTTCTCGGGCGAATGTTTGCGAACACAATCATCGCAAAGCCTTGCGGGGATGTTGCGCTCGACCAATGAATTCCTATGATCGCAATTCTTGCATTGCGTCAACGCATATTCTGCACAAAAATACAAAAACTAACTGTTCTAATGCGATGAACGCATGCGACCGCAATATTATGAAATTGATTCTTAATGGATGCAAATTAATATATTTCATCAATGAAATCCAACATTGTTTAAGAACTTAGCACTATGATAACGTGCATTTTTTCTCATTATCACACCCCAAAACACTTCTCGAGTTGATTTATCCAAACCTCTGCATCTGCAGGGTCTGTTGTTCCTTCAAACGCCGTAGCCCCTAATGATCTCAACCGCTCTATCCCGTATTTTTTCTCAGGATCTAGCTGTATGGCTCCCAGGCTTTCCTGTAGCTTATGAGCAAACTTATCCCTTTACTCCTCATCCCTCATCCTTTCTTGAGAACGACTTGATGCACTCTCACTCTCTTCCCCAGAGTGATGTTTAAATAGGCGCTTCCTGCTTCTCAGCATTTTGTCTACAAATAACCACATACAATTTAAGTATATTCATGACACGCTAGTTGCACAACTGGTTATTTATTAACGTGTAAGTTATGTACATACTAGGTGTATTTACACTATTTATCACTATTCACATTTTACTTTTTACAATTTTTTTTCTTAGTTCCTATCCATAAAATTTGGATTCTTGGCAGTTGTTCGTGGTCTGTCGTCTCTCCATGGATAGTTTTCCTGTACATGTTCGAGTTATTGATAGAAAATACAGTATTTGTAGAAATCTCCATCACAAAACCCATGTGTGGGTCTTTCATCAAATTTGATTATGATCCTCTGAGGCACGTCAGTCTCGGTACTTTGCGTGAATCCCGTTAACTGAGACAAACCACTAGCTATACTTGTCCGCTTCGTCTCCCTGTCGTATGCCCATTCAGGCATTAACCTCTTACTTTCGCCACTATTAGATGTAGTGAGTTGTAACTGGTTCTCTCTCAGAACCTGTTCTTGTCTTTCTCTATTTTTCCTTTGGAAGAAATGGCAGTTTTTCCGAATATGGTCATGTTTTCCATAACCATAAAAAATTTCGGTCCCCCTCAAACAAGAACCGCCATGCTTCTTTCCACACCTTGGACATCCAGTACTCATCGTGGATTCCGATATACTCAAGCCAGAAATATTATTTTCGTATTCCAAGTCATTACTAAAACGATGCTCAATTATTTCAGAGTTTCCTCTTAAGTCAGCGTCGCAGATAATTTCTTGCGTTCGAGATGCTTGTCACCACCAAGGTTTGTTGGTCAGATTCATTTCCTACATTGAAATCCATTTAAGTTATTATCTAATTTTTAACTAATCTTTTCCTTATTTCCCTTCCTATGGTTTCCTGTAACCCTCCTATTTCCCAGGTTTGCTGTAGGCTAGCCAAACCTGTCGCTATTTCCCGATACCACCCTGGTATCATCTAAATACTTCCCAGGTTCTACTAGAACCTTACCTACCTTCTCTGGGTTTTACCTAAACCAATTTTTTTTTTAACCTACACTCGACTTTCCCAGATTGAAAGTCTTTCTTCTAATACCAACTTAGTATTGACTTAAATTCCACACTCATCCCTTCCAGGTTTTACATAAACCTTTAATCTAGTAATCCTAATGACTTTCAGACTTTCCCAGAATGACAACAATATTCATTACTGTTTTTTTTTTTTAACAAATAATCTAGTAATCCTAATGACTTTCAACTATCCCGATCCATGTCCCGCCTTTTAAGAGGTTACCAGTTCCCGGTGCTGGAGGCTTTTCCCAAATCGCTCCACTTCTGCTACCTGGGGGCGGGGGGATAAAAACAAAACATGGAAAACATAAGCTACAAAGCTCAGTGAGTGGCAGTTTTAAACAAACATAAGTTTGATTACACAGTCAACAACATTCACATAACAAAATGTAATTACCCCAGCTTGTCAACTGGATACCCTTGGCATGATCATGTATTTCCCGGGTACTCCCACCCCAAAACAATGTACAAACAAATCCTGTGGAAACCACCTTAGTACCCAAATATCCTGCCGAATGTACACATCGACTAAATCCCACTAGTTATGCTTAGGTATCTTGACTATATTTTTCCTGCCAGTGAAGCTGACTAATCCCGCTAGTTATACTGACCAATCCCGCCAAGTACCTTTTCCAAGCATGTTAACTAAATCCTGGGTACTATTTTAGTTTCTAGTACAATCACAAGCAATATTTCAACAAGCATAATAACAATTAAATCCAGACAATCACATTTCCCCATCATGCCAATTTCCACATATTACCTATATATATAGAAATCAACATACAATCAGTAAAATTATATAATCACTCACAGTTCCTTCTGATTTTCTCTTCAGGAGTTCCCTCGACTGACTCTGATCCTGTTCCCTAGAATTCCACTTCTTCCAAAGGGAATTCCAGATTAGTTTAAAATTTTACCAAGAATTTCAAAAATATGCATAAATAACCCTTAATACGGAAATAACCAGCTTAGCATCCTTTAAAATGTCAAAATAAGCCAACCTTCCCAAAACACCAGCTTTGAGGTTATTTTGACCGAGTTTGGGGCGCTGGTGCTCGCAGATGGCCAAGTTCGCATGTGCATGGATTGGGCGGCACGCTCGTGGGTGGCAACCCTCACACAGGTCACGTGCAGCATAGGTAGAGAGGCACGCGCAGGAGTCTGGGCTGCGCGGCGTGCGTCCGTCTATGCATCTGGCGAAGCACGCGTATGCATCTGGACAGTCGGACCACTGATAACTTGTAGAAATACAAGTTATTTATGCTGCCTTATTCAGATATTGCGGCCAAAAGAGAGAAAATATGTGTCGATTGTATCAAAATTAGCTAAGAAATACAATAATTATAAATTATTGCAAATACACCCACTAACACCATCAAGATGGGAGAAAAAGATATTTCAAGTCTGTTTTGCAGTAAACCAAGTCACCGCTTGCGATCAAGGCTCAGAGAGAAACTGAACAACGCATCTCCGTCGCATTGCGCCCGTCAACCAATAATGAAGAGACGATCAACGCAATGACGGTGCAATGCGACAGTCAATCCAGAATTGAACTTCAACCACATGCAGTAATAAAAACAACACCGCATACGAACACACGATCGAAAGATGCAAATGAACAACACAAATGCAGAGGATTGCGACACGTGTACGACTAACCGTTGTGTATATTCGACAGACTGATTGCATAATAGAAGGAATATTTATTCCACCATTTTCAGAATTTCCATAACAATAAAGTGGGGACCACAAGTCAGAGAGTCAAAGCCTTCAGCCTATAAATACTCTCACATAATTCACTGAAAAGATATACTTGATACAGGGGAAACTTGATACGAGGCTATTGAGAGAGAGCTTATCTGAGTGCTAATCGGAGAAGATCTGGGAAGAGAAGAGACAAGGCCGAGAGGTGAGTCTCAGTGCAATTCTGCCAAATCCCCGCCGTGAAGCTCTGTACTTAGATCCCTTCTACCGGTTGAGCAAGCCTGAGAGGGAAGCTCATCCTTCCGTTCACTCCATTTATGCCGACAAGCGATTCTCCATTCCAGATCTGTGCCGAGACGTTGGCGCTCATTTGTATTTGTTTCTAACTCTTATTAATCAATTGTATTTCATCTTCTTAATCTCTTCATTCACAATCATGTATCAGACACTAAATAGTATTAGTGAAGATGCCATTTTGATCAGTCGAGAGAAGGTTAGAATAATGCGTTAACTAAAGCGAGTAGTACTTTCAGAGATAGAAGCAACCTTGCGTTCATTACGTTCATCCCTATTTCACCACAGAGATGTGGGAATGCGGCCGATCACCGAGAGGTGTACGCCAAGGGAAAAGCGGAACCGTACTTATATCTTTAATGCAATTAAGGAACTTGCGATGTTTGTACTAATATCCTTTCTCTTTCTGTTTTGCACATAAGCCTTGCCACCACATAACACAATCTTTGTATAATCTTCACAGAAAGTCTCAACCTCAGTATCTTGTATCATGTAACCTGTATCTTGTATCATCATAGCTTAGGTTTATTTTATCGCACTTTACTTTATCCGCAATTTACTTTATTATCGCATTTCTATCGCTTACCTTTACTTTATCGCATTTTTAAATACATGTACACGCAACCTTTTTATAAATTGAAAAACCCCCAGTTTCATATATCACAAACATAACGCAATAACCTTAAACAGTCCCTGTGTTCGACCTCAGATCACACCGAGAAACTTGCGGTGGAATTATACTTGGTTCCAACACAAGGAAACTTGTGACAACACACAGCATACTACAAGAACATTCATTAATAACGCATATCTAGAAGAGTATCGCATAAATATTCATTCATCCATGCGTTGTATGACATAAGATTAGATTACATTGTACGTCAACAAGTTTATGGCATTTTTATGTCTTTACAAGTTGTATCTTGCGTGCATCATTCTATACCCTATGTCAGAACAGCATATCAAGTTTATGGCGCCGTTGTCGGGTAACTAGTAACGGGACCATGGACTTGCAGCTTAGAGCAGATTTCATGTTGTCAAGTTTATAGCGCCGTTGCCGGGGAACTGGTAATGGGATTATGGACTTGTAGCTTAGAGCAGACTTCATGTTGTCAAGTTTATGGCGCCATTACCGGGGATTGGTTAACGGTTTATTGTTTGAGTATGTTTGTGGTATTTTGCAAGACAGATCTCATTGTATTGGCTGCTCAACACAGAGAGTAGCCTGACAATTTATGAGTACTGGTATCGAACCAGAATTCGAAGCTGACCCTGAGATCGAGCATACCTTTCGCACATGGGCATGTCAGAATAGAGCAAGGCGAAAGAAAGCAGCATCTAGTATGGCAGACAATAACGACAATGTGGCTACTGTAGGAAATCAAGGGGCGGTGCGGCCAGTGCAGGACCCAATCTTCTTTGCCGCTGATCATAATATTCCCATGAAGAATTACGCGACGCCCAACCTGTACGATTTTTCGCCTGGGATTTCGATACCAATAGTTGAGGAGAACGCAAGGTTCGAAATAAAATCGGTCATGCTCCAAATGATCCAGAACGCGGGGCAATTTGGGGGTCTGCAAGGTGAAGACACACATGCCCACTTGACCAATTTTGTCGAAATGTGAGTAACTTCTCGCTACCTGGCGTTACCTCTAAGGGTATTAGAAAGTATCTGTTCCCTTGCACCTTGAGGGATGAGACCAAGAGGTGGGCTCACTCACCAGAGACAAACGAGATTACATCATGGGATCAGCTGGTTGAGCGATTCATGAAGAAGTTCTTCCCACCAACCGTCAACCAAGGCGACGAAAGGATGTGCTAAACTTTAAGAAAATGGATAATGAGACCCTAAGCACTGCTTGGGTGCGATTTAGGAGATTGGTGAAAAATTTCCCACATATCGAGATACCCGATTGCGTTTTGATGGAGACATTTTAAAATGGCCAGAACAGATTGATGTAGGTTGTTGCTGACGCCTCCGCGGCAGGAGGTTTTATGGACAAGACATATACAAAGGCCAAGGTCATCCTTGACCGCATCTCGTGGAACATGGATGACTGGATTGATGATGGTTATGGAGGCAAAGGGTTTGAAAGAAGAAAGAATGACACTGCCATTGTCCCTGTGGAGACAATGACCACACTGGCCGCTCAAATGGCCGCAGTGACCTCGATCCTTCAATCGATGGCAATCAATCAAGGAGCCATCCGCCAACAATCAGTGCAACTCACTGTTCCGACTCAAGTGGCCGCAATAAGTTGCATTAATTGTGGAGGGGCTCATGTAGCAAAAATGTGCCCATCGAATATCCAACAAGTATGCGCCATCCAAAACAACCCCTTCAGCAACACCTACAATCCAGGTTGGAGGAACCAACCTAACTTTGGTTGGGGAGGGAATCCTAACCAAGGGGGGCCAAGCAACCATCAAAATGGCAGTTGAGGGAACCCTCCTCCTTTTCACCATAATTTGAATCAGGGGCAACCAAGGCAATCGCATAATCAGAATAACAATGCGGAATAAGAATAAAGAGCCTGGTAGCAATCTCTTGTTTCCCAAGGCTTTTACATTGTTCTTCTCTACTCTGCTCAAAAGATAATCTTGCTCTCGTAAGAGTCGACCCTCTCTCTATTTTTCCATGCCTCCTGGGTTCTCTCTCGAGCTGACCAGGGTGATCTTCCGGCATTTGGATAACGGGCAGAAATGCACGTTATCATAGTGCTAAGTTCTTAAAGAATGTTGGATTATATTGATGAAATATGTTGAATTGCGTCTGTTAAGCATAAATTCTATAATATTACGGTCGCATGCGTCCAACGCATTAGAATAGTTGATCTTTATATTTTTGTGTAGAATATGCGTTAACGCAATGCAAAGATTGCGATCATAGGAATTCACTAGTCGAGCGCAACTAGGCTTTGCGTTGACCGTGCCCGCAAACATTCGCCCGAGAAGGATCACCGCAACTTGGTGAGTGCAACATGGTGGGCGCGCATCTGACGGAAGGGATAATAAGAGTGATGGGACAGAAAGCTGATGACAGTCGGATCCAAATTAAGTTGACAGCCAATAACGGTCACAAAGTACATTCAGCTTTATCGATGACAATTATCCGGCGCATCTGTCACGAATTAAATCTATCCCATCTGTACAACCAGGAAAGAGAAGCCGCCTTTCACCATGGATGCTCTATAAATAACAAGGTCATTCTTCAGAGAAGGGGTTGATCGATTAACAAGTTTATCAGTTCACCATTTAGTTCACGCCTCTGTCCATAGTTTTCCTTTCCATTTTAAGGCAGAGCAAGAGAAGAGTGGTGGCACCAGAGATCACTCAGGGCAACTCGAGAGAGAACCTTGGGGCGTAAGAGCAGAGAGCGGACCGACTTTCGCGAGAGCGAGATTATATTTTGAGCACGAGTAGAATCTGTGTAAATGCATGGCAGCAAGAAATTGCTACCAGGCTCTTTATAATACTTGCATTGTTATTTGTACTCCATCTTCATATATATAAAATGGAAGTTCTATTTCTACATCTGTTCACTCTTTTAATACACATGAGTAGCTAAACTAGTTGAATGGGTTGAGAAGAACTAAGCTAACATGACCTAGGAAGTTCATTGCTCGCGATTGTCTTGTTTTATGTTGTGTGAAATACCCGAGAGAGAGTCTAAAGAAAGAACCTAATATCTCGAGAGAGCTAGGTTAGAATCTGGACTCAAAAGAGCAAGATTAGACTTGAATAAACAAGAGATAGGGACATAGAGATAAGCTCTATTGTCAATTTGCATCGCATGCATCCTAGGAATAGGTATGATGATATGTGGTCGCCTTGTTTGTGTGTCATCACATATAGGAGATATAGAGGTTTATGTGTAGGCCCTATAAACACCTTTGCACATACATCGCATGCATTCTAATATTAGAAGCCATAGCATTCACACCGAAAGGTGGTTTACTATTGTATGCATGTTGCATGATCGTAAAGCATGAAAGCATTCTATGGAGTGTTAGCCGAAACCCTTCTCAACTCGTTCACCGCATATTCATCGCATCTCCAACTTACAAACTCTTTTCAACCTCCGCCGCATTTGTTATTTATTTTTCATCAACATAAAAAAACCCAACCATTTATTTATTTAACCAGTTACTGCAAGTCTTCATAAAAATCACCAATGCAAACTATTTTCACAAGTCCCTGTGTTCGACCCTGGACTTATCAGGAAACTCAGAGGAATTTACACTTGAATTCTACTGGGGAAACTTGAGTGCACAACGCAATTCCAACAACGCATAGCATCCATATTTCCACTTCATAATAACAAGCATCACATCTCTTCCCTTCTCTTGCCCTGCCTTCTAAGAAAAACTATGAACAAAGCTACTTCTATCTAAGGGAGAATTATCTAACTGTTAAACTCCTTCATTGAAGGTGGCCTCTGGTATTTATAGAGCTTCGGGGTGAAAGGCCACTTCTCTCTTATGATTGCACTGATGGGATGGCATTAATTCTCTGTCTGATGCATCGAATATTTGTCAACGAAAAGTTGAGTGTACTTGCTAAAATAGTTCGTTAACGTCTTGTCAACTTAATTCGGAATGGACCGTCATCAGGTTTCTGCCCCATCATGATTTATTATGCTTTTCACCCAGATCCGCCCACCAAAGATGCGGCGGCTCTATGCAGCAACCTTCTCGAGCATATATTCGCGAGCACAAATGATCGCATAGCCTTGCATTAACGCAATCGCTTAATGTGCTCGGCAGTTGATTTCTTTGGATCACATTTTTCGCCTTGTGTCAACACATATTCTGCACAAAAATACATAAGTTAACTACTTTAATGTGATGGACGCATGCGACCGCAATATTGTGAACTTAATGCTTCTGGATGCAATCTTGTATATTTTTATCATCGCAATCCTGCATTGTTTAATAACTTAACACTGTAATAATGTGCATTTCTGCCCGTTATCACACGCCCATCTCCGGAGTTTTATAGAAATCTGTAACACTTTTATGTTCCCAAACATCTCTGCTTCTTAAGTTCGACTAACATTGTTCCCATTTTCATTATGCGATCAAGCAAGGAAATTGGCATATTCTCTCGAACCAGGGGAGATAACGTGGGAACAAGTTGTATACAAGTTCATGAAGAAATACTTCCCTCCTACCGAGAATGCAAGAAGGAGGAAGTTAATCATGAATTTTGAATAAGAAATTGACGAATTGCTCAGCGACGCCTGGGCGAGGTTTAAGAGATTGGTGCAAGATTTTCCACACAACGGATTACCAGACTGTCTCTAGATGGAGATATTTTATCACAGTTTGGACCCTACATTGCAGACACCTGCCAATGCGGCAGTAGTTGGTGGTCTGCTTGATAAAACTTATGATGAGGCTAAAAATATCCTTGATCACATATCAAAGAATCATGAAGATTGGCAGGAAAGTGATCAGCGCGTAAAACTTTAAGAAGGCAATGCAAACAATGAGGTCATCGCATCTCTACAGAATCAAATGAATGCGATGCGATGATTAATCTGTTACAGGGCATCGCAATCAACAACCCTGGAACGCAAAGAGGGCAGGTCAACACAATTGAACAAACGAGCACGAGTTGTGCTACTTATGGAGAATCGCATCCGATTGAAGAATGTCCATGAAACCCACGGTCAGTCTACTTTGTAAAAGACAACCCTTTCTCTAATACATATATCCCTGGGTGGAGAAACCACCCCAATTTTGCTTGGAAAAATCAACAATGGTGTTATCAACCTGTGGCGCCAAAAGAAGGACCACTAGGATTTTTTCCAGCAAACAAACGGTCAACCGCAACATCAAGCTAGCAGCTCGCAAGTACCACCGTCATCATCCTCTCTAGAGAACCTACTAAAATAGTACATTGAAATGAACAAGACGGTCCTCTAAAGCCAGGCGACTTCCATCCGTAATCTCGAAATCCAAAGAGGATAGATTGCGGGAGAACTGAAAAATAAACCGCAAGGGACGATGCAGGGCTCAACTGAGCTCCCTTGCAACCAGGGGAATACAAGGAAAGAAAAATGCCTAGCAGTCTCCTTGCTAAGTGGAAAGATGACAGTGGAAGAAGGGAACGAGCCTAGCAGGACCAATCTAAATGCGATGGAATCCAAGAACCCGTTGAGACAAGGTGAATCAGAAGAGCCCAAGATGATGAAATTGGAAATTGCGTCCACCTCCAAGACTCGAGAACACGGAATAGAGAAGGTACAGCTCCCACCATACCCACAAGGATTGAAAAAGAAGCAGAATGATGAAGGAAAGATCCCACTGAAGATGCATGACCCTGGAAGCTTTACGATACCCTGCTCAATTGGAGGGGTCTACATCGATTGAGCACTATGCGATCTTGGGGCGAGTATAAATTTAATGCCACTTTCAATCCTCAAACAATTGATTGTGGGAAAACCGACGCCCACGACGGAAACTCTTTAGCTTGCGGATAGGTCCCTAGTACACCCTGAGGGAGAGTTGAAGGATGTCTTGGTCACAATTGATAAATTCATTCTACCGGCAGACTTCATCACTCTAGATCATGAAGCGGACGAAGATGTGCCCATCATATTGGGACGACCATTTCTATCCACTGGACGTGCTCGAATTGATGTGCACAGAGAAGAGATCACGTTGAGCATTAATGGGAAGAAGCTCAGGATTGAGGCGATCAATATCCCAGAGGAGTAAGAAAATGAGCGAAAACCTCCGTGGACTTAAAAAAAATCTAGATTGAAAAAGAAACAAGCAGTCTCTACATTGATAGGCGACACAAACTCATCAGGGACGCAATTTTTTTGGAGTATCCTTTTGATAACTGTCTTTCATGAACTTACTTACTTACCTTTTTGTACAACCACTAAGCTTTAAAATTATCAACTCTGTCTTTCATACTTTTTACCCTATTATTATTTAGCAATGATTGTAGTGAACGATTGCGGTGGATCTACGCGATAATATCAAGCATGCAACCAGTTCGTTCAACCCATTGCAATCGAGAAATTAACCCGCCACAAGTAAGGATGTGATCATAGATGCAGAGCAAATTTGAGGTTTTTATTCTTCCTTGATTCTTTTATTCCAAATTTTGCACTTCTCGCATCTCATTTTAATATTGCTAAATTTTATTACCGCATCCTCTTTAGTTTGACACAATCATTAAATCTTGATTACTTTATTTGGTCACCGCACTCTTCCCCGTACCAATTATGATTTCAATGATGAAACTCATGCCTTTATTTCTCATCGCATGTACTAGAATCAACTTCATTTAAGGATAGTCAATTCATGAAACATTTCTAAAAGTTACCAGTCCACCAGCTTTCTTTCAAAACAATTTTTACGAAATTTCCTAAGAGCATCGTATGAGTTATTTTGTCTATCAGCAATGAGGACATTGTTGTGTATAAATTTGGGGATGCTAGTATTTATTTTCAACCTTGCTACTTTTAGAGATTTTGAAAAAAAAAAATCATAACGTTGAGATTGGATCCTACTCGTAGTTGGATGTCTACATGACACTCATGGGGGCAAACCAAAACAAAGGTAGGAATCGTGATCAATGTATGAATCAAGTGATCGCAACTCCGCTGCCAAGTAAAATGGGCATGATTTTAGACTGAGAAAGAGTGCCTTGCTCGTAGTTGGATGCTCGCATGATACCCGTGGGGGCAAGCAAAAATGAAGGTTGGGCACTTGGATCAGCGCAAGGTCACAAAAAGAATATCTAAACCGCGCAAGAATAAAAATCATTTGGAAACACCCCAGTTGAAAAAGTTTTGAAATAAATCATGCGATATCCTGGAAACCAGTAAAGTCTTTTTGAAGGTTAAACTTGCGGTCCCTAAAGATTAGAAATATTTTAGGAAGAGACCAGGATAGAAATTAAGAAGGCGTTGGTTCATGAAATTTGAATAAGGCACCTCGAGATGTCTAGGTAGGGAAAAGGTGATTGACTCTTTAAAGAAAATCTTTAGTTTATGCTTGAGGACAATCATTGTTTTAAATTTGGAGGTGTGATAACGGGCAGAAATGCACATTATTATAGCTCAAATAAGTAAAATAATGAGAGATTACAAAGGTAAAAATATACAATATCATGTCCAAAAGCGCTAAACTGAAGAAATTGCGATCGCATGCACCCATC